>NC_136428.1:308277397-308877397 GCF_052849685.1 Lactuca virosa | reverse complement strand
CATGGCATTGCAATACTTGGATAGACAAAATGAGAGAAAGTACACTTGTGATTATTAATATATTATAAGTTCTAATATATTAATAATAGTATTATTTAATTAGTATTGATCAAGTATTTATCTAGTATTAATTTGGTGATCAAAGTGAGACTAATTAAATATATAGGGTTGATTATGACAATCATCAATTCTTTTATGGTGGATTAATGATCCATGGTTTATGGGTTTGGTTATAACCATATGGAGCTCCATGGATAGTCCATGGGAGTTACAAACCCATGGGTCATGAGGAATGAAGAGTCATGACAATTAGGGTTTACATTTGTAACTCCTAATTATGACACACTATAAAAGAAACCCTATAGCATGCAAAATGGGTACTAGAGTGTTTCTAGAGAGGGCATAACCGATTTTGAAGTGTAAGAATTATTCTCTCAAGTTATTCCAAGTCTTGTGGTGTTGTGTGAAGCATTTGAGGCACAACATTTGGGGTGCTAGGCTCACAAAGTCTTGAAGGAATCCAAGCAACAACAAGGTATGTATTTCTACAAGTTTTATGTTCTATGTAATCCCCATGCCATGCTAGTTAGGAAATAACCTTGAAAAGAAATTTGCATGTATATAGAGAAAACATAGATTCAAGGTTATTAGGGTTGCATGTACACTTAGGAAGTGTTAGAATGCTCAAAACCCATCAGTGGTATCAGAGCCTAGGATTGTTTTCTGTATACTTGATGCAAAACTGCTTAAAAATCGAAAATTCTGCACTCTGACGACTGGACTCGCCGAGTTCATGGGGAGGACTCGCCGAGTCCATGAACAAATTCATCCTACTCGACGAGTAGAATAATGCACTCGACGAGTAGGAGTGTGCTGGGCAGTTTTTTCGAGTTTTGTTGCTGGAAATGGATTAAGATCATTATCCCAATCTGTTTTGGACTTGTAAAATCTGTTTTTCAAAAGGATAATGATTATGTTAACCCATTTTACATGACTTGTATCAATTTTCAAGTATTGTATATGTTTATATGATTTCTTGAAATTGCTTGACATGAATTTGTGTTCTTATGAGTTTTAGAAGATCATAGGAATTATGTGTAACCTCCATGTGTGTTTAATTCATAATCTTAATGGCAATGATGGTGTCCATAACTTGTCCTCAAGTTATGGATAACCAAAAGTCACTTCTTTAAATTGTGATTAAAGAACTAAAGAGGTTTCATAAAATGAAGAGTCTTCATTTTATGAACCATTAAAAACTTATAAGCTACAAATTGAAGAGACTTGGAATAGTTTCAAATCTTGCCCTCAAGTTTTGGAATTTGAAAAGTCTTACACTTTAATACTTTAATTCCAAATTGAACCTTAGATTTTTAAAAAGTTTAAAAATCAACACTTATACTATTATTATAATTTTATTATATAGATATGTATAAGAATATGTCATTCTTACCGTTAGTAGGCCTCATTCACGAAGCCGGTCTATAAGGGGGGTATAAGGTTGTTGCCTATAAAATGGTGACTTAATGGGTGTCCACTCTCACCCACCGCTTCCTTGATCGGTGGAGGGTCGTTAGCCGAAAGGGTAGGATACGACTTTAAATACTCATTAAAAGTATAATGAATTATAAAGTAACTATACATTATAAATTCCCAATCTTAGTTACTTTAGGAAAATGTGAAATTGGTGCTAGCCCATAAAATTACACTTTATACCTTACCAAGTCGTTAGTGGAGCGTGTGTGGTTAACCGGCACACTAACATGGACTAGTAAGTGTGGCAAAGGGTAACTTGACTTTATTATAGATCGGTGGAACGTGTGTGGTTAACCGCCACATCGATTAGGTAATATTGTTGAGGGTACCAAGTCAATTTGTATGGTTATTCACACCTTGTTTGTGATCCTCGGCATCCCAGTCACAAACTTGAGAGGGCACAATCGATATTCAAACATGCCATTGAAAGTTCAATGTATCTCAAAAGATCTAGGAGTTTCAAATCCAATTAAAAACTTAATTATATTTCGTTTTTGTGGTGGAAATTGGTATATCGTCATTTACCTACCTTCAACTATTTTATAATTTGGATTACGGCATCCCTCTTCCAGTTATAAATAGGTTGTTGGGTCCTAGCCTTAATATTTCATATTGGGTGTTATATTAAGGACTTTAAATCAACTAACTTGAATTTCTCCCATTATAGATGTCTAGTTTAGACAGCTATGGTCTTCCCAAATCTTTAGGAACAAGCTTCCTAATGAAGATGATATCCCAAATGGCAACCAAGGTGAAAGATCAATCCCTTTGTTGTGCATTAGTGGGACTGGAAATCATACTTCACTTCGTCCACCTCCTCCAATAAATCTCCTTATCCCACAAGTTTCAAGACCTGATAAGTTCTAAGTCACTCAATCCCTATTGGCAAACAAAGTCTATATGTGCTTAGGTCTTGGAGATTAAGTCCCATATTGACAAGCCGGGAGAGCCGGGTGTCGAAGTATCGAGGTAGCTGGCTGTTGACTTAGTTCTTCAGTCACTCCCTGATGACAGATCACGACATGACCCTTAATGATCTTACCTATTTGCTTGATGATGCTGAATCAGCAATGATTTGGAGCATTGGTAAAGCAAAATTTAATTGGAAGATCAACTTCCCAAACTTCCATGGACATTGACAATGGTAACATTGGAGGTCCAGAAAAACTTTTTCTTCCCAATTGAAAGGGATTGGCCATAGTCAACTCGGTTGACCAAATGGTAAAGAGAAAGGCTAAGTCTGTGTACCGTTTCCAAAGAGTCCATATGTTTCTGTTGCCAAAGGAAGGGCATTGGTTGCGAAGCTGCCAAATTTACCTAAAAGTCCATAAGGATAGTAAAGTCAAATGTTTGACTCTGCTTTAGGTAAAGCCCATTATCTAACTTTATTAAGTTTCTATTCTGAGATTCTTATTGCATGATGTGACTGGGTCACATATTGATGTTTTAAGAATCAAAGAAGAGTGAAGAAACTTAAAGGAAGTATATGCTGATTCTGATCGTGAAGATGGATTTCGATCGCATGGTTCGGTGATCAGAATTTTGAGTTGTTACTTAAAAGTTATGATATATTTCTTAGGAATAGATAACAACAAGTTTTCCATATGGATTGTAAGGATAAGTTTTCCGCAAAGTTTTAAAAATAAAAGAAAATGGTTTTGATTTTATTTTAAGTATCCTTACAATGTCATTTGTGAAAAAGGTTGTTGCTTATATGTTTCCATTGATAAGCAATATGGGTAAATGGATTTGATTCTTTCATTAGTGGTAGTGTCATAATTTACCAAATAAGGAAAGATTCTCATCACCCAAGTTTCAATTGGATAGAAAGTTGGAATCATGCAAGTTGTATTGTGTGATGAATGAGAATTTTCATCTTTGGTAAATTAAGACTAATTCCTTGTTCACATTCGCATGTGAGTCAAGCGAAGGACTAAAGGATCGGGTACATTAAGTTGTGCACCAGTCAGGTCCACCACAAAGGTAGATAAGATTATTCGTTATGATTTACTAAAGTTTAGTAAATATGGTTATGCTTACGAGTTTAAGTGTAATTCTGAAACATTGGAAAAGTTTCAATGTATGGCAGAATGAATAAGAAGAATCAAATAAGGCAGAAAGATAAAAGTTTCTCCAATCTGAAAGAGATGGGAGAGTACTTGTGTATTTTGTTAGTGATTATGGAACCATATCACAATTGATCCTCTAAGGACACCTTAGTGTGTTTGTTGCCTGAGGAGAGGAATCGTGAATTGTTGAAATGGTTAAATCAAAAGATAATTCATACTTCGTTCCAAAAACAAATCCTGGAGTAATACTCCAAGATTGTAACTTGAGTGACATAGTCTTTAGAAGGTTCATAACACTTGTCAAATGTAGAGTAAGATGTTTCCTATTCTTGTACATTTGAGATTGGTAAGTTGTGATGTTTTGGATAAAACAAAGACCAGCTAAGACCAATAGTGAGAAGTGTTGAACTTGATAAGAATCCGTACTAGCTTTTGAATATTTGTATTGTCAAGAAATGGTTCTTGACAAAGAGAAGTCTTATATGTCAAGAGGACAGTGGGAGTCTAAAAGATTCTGAAATAGTTTCAAAAACTAATCAAGAGTTTTGTTAATCACTATCCCACGACTTGAGGTTTGTAACCTATCGTGTTGACATATTCTTATTTCTGTGTCTATTCCAGTTAAAAGTTGATTATGCTTGTGAGTTCTATGAGTTCTCAATTGTTTGCATAACAACCCGGAAGCAATGGTGGGCATTGTGCTACCAGGTGGCAAGAAATTAAGATTGAACAAGTTCAGTCTATATGAGTTTGGATTTGTCACTAACCTTGTCTTGTGATTATGTTTATGACAAATTCACATGGATAGGAACACATACACCATAAAAATCTAAGTGTCATAAGGTTTCTCTTCGATTCATGAAAATGATGGTAAGGAAACTCTTTCACTAAGTAGATTTTGAGTAGATAGCAATTGTGAGAATGACAAAAGGTCTAAACATTATGATTACGGCATCCCTCTTCATAATTGTTTACAGACCCAAGTGAGCTATCTAAGGAAAGGTGTATGGTTTTGATAAAGTCTTATCAAAGAAATTGCGTATCAGAAATCTGAACTCTGGTAGAAAAGTCAATAAAGAGTTGGTTTCTAAAAGTCCAGCTGATCTCTGGATACATGTCAAAGCTAGTGGGAGCATAAGTGTTATGCTAGTAAGATAATAATCATTATGCTAGTGGGAGGATGATGTTAATTATAGAAAACAAAAGTTTCAATTCGCCTTGAAAAAGTTGTTTTGCTATAATTAAGGGAGAGGATTTTGTACTTCACTCCAATTCTACAAGCTTAGATTGAGAATTTAATCTACTTTAGTCAAGAATATATATGAATGTTATGCTGGAATGGTTCAACATAAGGAAATTCTATATATTTTGCGTTCTCAAAATTCGATTATGATTACGGCATCCCTCTTCATAGTTCGAATTATGAAAACATGGCAAATAAACAAAAATTATAGCATAAATCATGTCCCATATGCTTTGGGTACAGGTTTGATTACATGTGCCATAATATTCATCCATTCTAAATTTTCCAAATGCCTAGGGCATTAAGATGGAAAAAGGAATAGAACTGGAAATGACTAAAATGATTAAGCAAAGTTGTCGAGGACAATCTGAGGTTTACCAAAGATTGGTTGCTCATGGACAATTAGAAGTATAGAGTAAGGACCATATTGACATATTTTGAAAAGAGGCAACTCTTGTTCATAAGTGATGGTCAAAATGGTAATATGGAATTGTCTCCATAGGTGGAAGTTATTCTTTGAATCTGTGTAAGATTAAAGAACATAATGCTAAGAAGGATGTTCAAAGGAATGTACTTTGAATTTGAGACTTCATTTCCATGGAATTGTTTTCCATTGGAATACTTTGTAATGTCTGTTGCCAAGTCTTTGTGACTTCTGTGTATAGTCATTACAAGGGGATCATTGCATATAAGTTTAGAAGCTAACAGATTACAGTAAATGGCAAGAGTTTGGTATTCTTGCATTTACAACGAGGATTACAATTGTGAAATGAGCATCATTGGAATATTGTCAATTGATCTATATGTAAAAATAGTATGCATACTTGGAGTATGGCATAATTGTTGTTTGGAAAAACATAGTGTACATGCTTGGAGCATGGGACAACTAATGTTTTAATTCAAGCATAAAGTTGATTAATCGAAACATAAATAATGAGTAATCAATATGGTGCTTAAATAAAAGGTGTTTTTATTTACACTCAAAGTGTTGGGGCCATATAAGATTAGTATTATTCTTGTGTTTCACTTTGCATGTTTTGACTTCCAGAATAATTATGTTATGGTATATATCATATTATTCAAACCATCCACAGTCAGTCATATGTTGGAAGTAGATATGAATCAAGACTGTCATGAATTTGGCTTGTATGATTTGTCTAAATTGCTTTAGACAATGCAATGGTTGCTACAACATTCATGAGTACTCATAATTATGTTATGGTATATATCATATTATTCAACCCACGCTCACTTGCATCACTTCATGGAATTTATCTCGAGTGATCGTGAGAGGGTAATATCATATAAATCTTCAAACCTACAGATATGAGTTGTTGACTATGAGTTGGTTATTCATTGATTGTACGAAAACGCATTGGTAACTCGATGTTATAAAACGTGCCTTTGTGAATAATTCAACAAGTAGTTAGTACAAGCATATCAGTCGAAGTTTATCTGTTCCTTCTAGAAATAGAAGCGATATCTGGGACCCTCGATGATTTGGTTTTGACTTATGTACCGGGCCCGGTCAGAACCTAATTGATGTGTTCAATTTAGTTCTATGTCGAAACAAATCAGAGATCGAGAAACAAATGCTGGACAATAAGTAAGACCATGTTCCATGTGTTTGTCCGACTGATATCATGAGAACAGAGGATTATATGATCACTTATCTTAAATGGCGTATCATCATCATCTCAGTTCCGAGAGACTTTGAAAGAGCTACGATTGCTAGTCGGATTTTGAAGTCATATTTGCAAATATAGTTATTAGACTTATCCAAGTGGGAGACTGTTGGATATAGTGTCTAAGTCCATAACTTTATTTGGTATGTACTTGACCCGACCCGGCATGGTCCATTTGGGTTGCATGGCATTGCAATACTTGGATAGACAAAATGAGAGAAAGTACACTTGTGATTATTAATATATTATAAGTTCTAATATATTAATAATAGTATTATTTAATTAGTATTGATCAAGTATTAATCTAGTATTAATTTGGTGATCAAAGTGAGACTAATTAAATATATAGGGTTGATTATGACAATCATCAATTCTTTTATGGTGGATTAATGATCCATGGTTTATGGGTTTGGTTATAACCATATGGAGCTCCATGGATAGTCCATGGGAGTTACAAACCCATGGGTCATGAGGAATGAAGAGTCATGACAATTAGGGTTTACATTTGTAACTCCTAATTATGACACACTATAAAAGAAACCCTATAGCATTCAAAATGGGTACTAGAGTGTTTCTAGAGAGGGCATAACCGATTTTCAAGTGTAAGAATTATTCTCTCAAGTTATTCCATGTCTTGTGGTGTTGTGTGAAGCATTTGAGGCACAACATTTGGGGTGCTAGGCTCACAAAGTCTTGAAGGAATCCAAGCAACAACAAGGTATGTATTTCTACTAGTTTTATGTTCTATGTAATCCCCATGTCATGCTAGTTAGGAAATAACCTTGAAAAGAAATTTGCATGTATATAGAGAAAACATAGATTCAAGGTTATTAGGGTTGCATGTACACTTAGGAAGTGTTAGAATGCTCAAAACCCATCAAATAGTTATCATGCTAGTATTGACCGACCCCCGTTTGAGATGTTGTATGGTCGGAGGTGTAGGACCCCAATTTGTTGGGGCGAGGTTGGGCACCGAGTTATGGGAAGCATCGAGGTGGTGCTTAAGACTACCGAGTTGATCCAGCAAGTGCACGACATGTTGTGGGTCGCGCAGAGCCGCCAGAAAAACTATGCTGGACGGCGTCGCTCGGATCTCGAGTTTCAAGTGGGAGACTTCGTTTTGCTGAAAATATCGCCTTGGAAGGGTGTCATTAGGTTTCGGAATAGGGGCAGGTTAGAGCCCCGATTCATTGGCCATTCAGGATTACTGCCCGGGTTGGCAAGGTGTTGGGAACAAAGTTATCCATGTATGACTTTGTAAATGGTTTGACTTTTGTAGACCCACTTTCATGTGGTAAAGTAGCCTTGTGACATTAGAGATAGATAGAGAGAGAGAGAGAGAGAGAGAGAGAGAAAGAAAGAAAGAGAGAGAGAGAGAGAGAGAGAGAGAGAGAGAGAGAGAAAGAGAGAGATGTAAACATCGCTATATAAGGTGGGTTAATACCACTTATAGAGGTGTGCTTGAGAGATGTAAAATTGAGAGTGTTAGTGTGTGTTAATTATGTAGATTTAGATCTAGATCCCTTTTTGTAACATCTTTCATAATCGAATGCATCTCTGAAACACCCAAGTCACCGTGTTCTTTGTGTGTTCTTTAATTCTGCATGCCAAATCAATGCTCATAATTCACATCAATTGGTATCAGAGCGGGTCTTCAAAGATCAAAGCGATTTTTTGAATAAACGGTTCTCGGTTTGGCAACATTCAACACAATTGGAACGTTTATGGTGAGTCTCTCGATGATCTCTCTAAATCTCTTTGATTCGTGCTTGCGGTCTTGAATTTTTGATCATTTTGACTCATGAATCATATTTTTTTTTTTGAAAAACCCACTTGTTATGATCAAATAGATTTTTTCATTGATCAAGCCCAATCCAATCCAATATTTGTTGTTCGATTTGATTCTCAATTGCAATTATTTGTCTAAATCAAGAATTTGGCCCACAAATCATGTTATGAATCCATTATTATAATTTGTTATCTTAAGTCCATGTTTTGATATTCGAAACTATTCATGAACGTTTTAAGCCCAACAATTCGTTAGTTCTTAATCCAATATCTTAAAACAAAAACCCCGTTCATCAAAATCAGATATACAATTCGATGATTCACTGTTCTTCATCTTGTGCATATACGAGTTGTACATTTTGACATTCCAAGCGATTTATCTGTTCCTTCATCGTTCTTGAGTTCCGATTTCATTTTACCAATTTTGAATAATCGATTAGTGTTTGTTTTGATTGTTAAAATAGCCTTCTAATTCGATTTTGTATTGTGTGTTCAATCTTAAAATCGATTTTGTTCAAATCTTCGTCTAGAAGTCGACAATTGAGTTTTTGATTTTGATAAAATTGGTCAAGAACTTTGGTATCTTTGTGAAGAACATGTGAAGAACAGTTGGGTTATCACGTTTTTGATCTGGAATTGGCATTAGAATCATCAATTTGGTGTTTTTTAATCTTTGACTTCAAAAAGTCAAATCCATAAAAAGTCAAAGTCGATTTTTTGGAGATGAATCAATGAATTGGAGGTTGAAATTGATAGATACAAGTTGAAATTGGATTATTGAAGTCGAAATCATATTTGATTTGGGTTTAATTTTGAAAGTTGCTTGTCTATGTTCTTGATGTCGAACACAGTTCATGTTCACATCTTGAATGCTTTTTGGAAATCGAAGGTTTTATAATCAATGTTGATGTCGATGGGTATAAGGAGAATGCAAAAGTGATTTGTCTTGATATTCAGTTCGCATATGGGAAGGATTCAAAGATTTTGGTGTTATTTGGTTATCATTGTTAATGTCGACTGTCGAATGTGAAGGCTTAGTTTTGGAGTTTAATCGATTTCGAAGGATTGGAATGTCGTTATGTGAAAACGATTTCAAAGGAATTGTGAATTGAAGTTTCGATTTGAGTTTTTTTTGGAGTCGACATTGATAGGAAAATGGTCATTGTGAGTTTCAAAGCTTAATAGATAACGAAGGTTTGGAATCGAGATTTTGATGTCGACGGATTAGAGTCAGTATCCAATGTCGATGGCTGATTGTTTGAAAACAAGAAGTAACGAGAGAATAGTTGATGTCGATGATCGAATTTTGGTGTCTTGATTTCAAAGGCTTCATAGTTGGAATAGATGTCGATGGTTATTGAAATCGGATGGGTTTGGCTATGGCCTGAGTACCTGATTTCGAAGGTCGAGAGTTCTTGACTTGGATGATTTGGGTTACCCTCGACACTCGACACTCGACGGGTTGAGTGGAGTCGAGCATTGATGTTCGAAGGTCGTAGGTTTGAAATGAGGTGTGACCGAGTATTGGAGCGAAGGTCGATGTTCGATACTTAGCTTTTATTCGACTGATATAACGTGAATTGGGGAAGAAACAAAAGTTTTTAGTTCGCATCCCTAAACTTTCATCGAACCGACAGTTTTTACCCACCTTCGAAATGGTGACAAAAATAATGAAGAATGAATAAGTTTCGTTTCGAATCCCTGAAATTCGTGCGAAATGTTAGAATTTACCCAACTTCGACATTGGGCTGAAAATTCTGAGAAATGGGATAATTTTCGAAAATTCTGAAAATTCCTTCCCAATTAGGCTACATTCACATTAGTCTCTGAGCCACCTTACTCTTCTCACATGAGTTAAGAGTTTCCTGTTTGGTCCACGAATAGCAGAGGTACTTTCGATTCGCGAATCAATCTTTTTCATTAAACATTCTTACACGCTCACACACAATGACATATGTCCAAGAGATCTCTGGTTTGTACCCACCAGGATTTAGACATGTAAAAATTTCGTGTAAATGATCCCGATTCATGAGACCGTGAAGAAGGTGAAACCCATCTTTTCAAAACAATTAAGGAATTGACAGGGAACATTTGTTCTAGAATGCAACGAAACATTTGTTTATGTACCTTCATATTCTTTCATTTTCTGTGGTCTTGCTAAAATGTTTGACACCCACGATATTTTTACCCAACAAGATCCAGAATTAATTTTTTTTTTTTTTGGAATATGATTTCTGTCTCGATATCAATTTGATTCTTCGTTACTTGATAAATTTTCCAAAGCTTACTTGTCACTGACTACACTGGTCAAACAGGTAATTTTGTTTACAATTTTTTCACACTTGTGTTAAGTTGTGATTTGTAACAAAATTTCAGTCAACCTTCGAAGCTTTTTCAAAGATGCCCTTCGATACTCCTCTATGAGTATTCGATTGTACTTCACGGAAAACCACACAAGTTTTTTAACATCTCTCTTGATGTAGAATGAAGTGATCTTTTCCTGGGATCTTTTTGCTTTATGTCGATTGACATCACAGATTCGAAATTTTTTTTATCTTGATCTCATCTCACTTTTTGGCACACATCAGCAGACACCGAAATCCTTGAGGTTCCGAGTAACACCAACTCAGGCTGACGATTTCGAAAAGACTGGCGTATGACTTTGCTTTTCATCCCAAAAGTGAAAGAGCCTTACCTCCGTGCCGAAGGTTTTCTGAGAGTTCTTATCCCACTGGTACACTCGAACAGACTGATGGATGTGTCGTTCTGGTTACTACGCGGTTTTCAAGGAAAAGTGATCATCACTTTTTTAGACGTGGCTAACCTTATGGCTACAGACCCGGTATTCTTGGTGACACATGGCTACACATTTAATGCTCAAACCGCTTCAAATTCAAACTTGGGTTTACGTATAAAAACGGTTTTGGGGATTTCATTCCAACTTTACGCAAACTAAATATCCCCAAATTACTTTGCCCTTGGAAGCTATGTTTTCTTCACAATTTCTCAAATCCTAACAATGGCGGCCAAACAAGCTACTGTTGATCCATCTTAGACGACTGATGATATTACTTCGCAACCTCTCATGAAGATTCAAAGCACAAATTTCAGAGTTAATCCTGATGTTAATCAATATCCTGAAGAGTTGCATATGCTTGTTGTTGCATTGCAAAATTCTGTTTTATCCAAAGCAATGTTTTCTTCTTTTTCTGTGCCAATGTCCTGGTTATCTGTAACATCCCAAAAACCGAGACCAAAAATTTTTGTTTTAATTATATTGCTTACAAAATTTGGTTGAGGAAATCATTACTGATATCACATTAGTTCATAAACCATAGTTACATGTCTCAAAACCTATAGTGTCAAATAGTAATAATGTCATAGTACAATCCCAGAATTCTAAAATGCGGAATCATGTGCGTGCGATGCGCTGCTACCCTGTCCGCTCCTTCCCCCTAGACGAAGAGGTACCTGAAACCAAAACTGAAAACTGTAAACACAAAGCTTAGTGAGTTCCCCCATCATACCACATACCGAACAACATACATACTGCCGGGCAATTTTGGGGTGCCAGACCCACCCATGTCAAGCAGTTATGGGGTGCTGACCAACCCGTGTCAAGCAGTTCTGGGGTGCTGACCAACCCATGTCAAGCAGTTATGGGGTGCTGACCCACCCTTCGGTCTATCTCAGCCGGCAACGGCGACTATTTCACCCCTACTACTAGCAACTCATAATCATACTATCATAATCATGTTGTCACAATCATACTGTCAAGCATTCCTAGGGTACTAACCTACCCTTTGGTCCTAACGACCGAGGCGGGGGACTATTCTCTCCTACTACTGCTATCACATACAGCAAATCATACTGGCACATAAAGCACATCTAATAATAGCAACCTAGATAATTATCACACAGACAATCATCTAACGACAATCCCTGCTGGTGGGTCGGCATTGTGGTCGTAGACCCTCCTCTACTGGAAGGTAACTCACCTCGAAAATTGCATGCTGAATCTTGCGAAAAGTAGTCTCTAACAGCTGCTCCGATGACTCCCGGCTAACATAAACACATTAACACTCGATCAGAGTCTATAACACAACTTAGGGTAAAATGACCATTTTACCCCTTGGTCCAATTGGGACATTCAGGAGTCCTAATTCTAATCTATTAAGCTCAGCCCTCCATTGGCCTTTTAAAGACTCCTAAAGGCCCACTAATTGTCCAATTCCTGAATTGGGCCCCATCCCCCTAATTGGGCCCAAAAGCTCTAAGTCCAAAGGTAGCAACTCCAAGGGTCCAATCTTGGCCCAATAGGCCCAATGCTGTAGTTCCAGATTTCTAAGTCCAAACTTTCACTTCTCGTTGGCCACAGGGCCCCTATCCCAGGCCCAGATCCTTAACACCCAAAAGCCCATGGTTTCCATTCTGCACAGATACGCGCGGCGTACCTGGAAAGTACGCCTAGCGTACTCTTGGTCGCAAACGGAGGTTGACCGTAAACGGTAACTGACCGCGAACGGTAACGGTCCGTGAACGGTAACAGACCGTGAACCACCCCAGTACGCGCAGCATACCAGGGTTTACGCTTAGCGTACTACCCAGTTTCCTTGGGACTTCACTTCTGACTTAATCCATTAATTCTTTACGTCCAAATTGTAGATTCAAGTCCTTTAAGGCATCCCAAGCCATAAAGTTACAAACTTTAGGTGCTTGCATGGATGGTTGGGGTCAAAACATGATCTTGGTCCATTATACAAACATTAAGACCATCTAACCCTTGCATGGTTTTGGCTTAACCACCAAGATCCGATTTTTATGACCCTAGGTGCTTATAAGAGTCCAAAAAGGACAGGTCTTATGCTCTGGAACCAACAATACTCAAACACTCCCAACAATGGGGTCAAAAAGGACATAAAAACCCCCAAATAAACAAATCTAAAAACACAATGGTCAAGTATGGAGCTTGATACCTCAAAAGAGTCAGAAATGGTGTCAATCTTCTGGATCTACAAGCTCTTTGTGGATCCTTGCTTCTTCTTCAAGCTCCTTTCTTCTTTTCTCACTAAAACAACACACAAACACTCTCAAATGGCTTCTAGAACACAAAGACATACAAAGGAGCTAGGGTTTTTGTGGTGGCTAGGTAAGAGTGAAGGGAGGCTGAACCAACAGGGGTTATGTTCTTTATATAGGGAGCAAACTCTAATTTTAGGGTTTAAGGATCTGCACACGTACGCTGGGCATACTCCTGGTATGTTGGGCGTATATACATGGCTTCCGCGTTTCATTTTACTGAGTACGCTGAGCGTACATAGCAATGTACGCCCCGCGTACGAGGTTCCTCAACCACCTCTTAAAGGCCCAAAGTCAAAGTCCAACCAAACAACCCATAAATTTATTAACGCAAATACACATAATACTTGGAAAAATCCTGGATGTTACAAATCTCCGCCACTTGAATTAGACTTCGTCCTCGAAGTCCGTTGTTGCTGCTGAAAACAGGTCAGGGTAGTGCTCCCTCATCTCATCTTCTACCTCCCATGTCCATTCTGAGCCCTTGCAGTGCTGCTATTGCACCTTTACCAGCTCCACCCTCTTATTCCTCAAGTCCTTCGACTTCCTGTCGAGGATCGCCACTGGCCGCTCAATGAAGTTCAGGCGGTCATCCACCTGAATATCCTCCAAAGGCACCACTGCCGAGTCGTCCACCAGGCACTTCCATAACTGGGAGACGTGAAAAGTACTGTGAATCTGACTGAGTTGGGCTGGCAGGTCCAGCCGATATGCCACCTTGCCCACCCGGGCTATAACCCTGAAAGGTCCAATGTACCTGGGGCCCAACTTTCCCTGCTTCCTGAATCGAATGACACCTTTCCAAGGCGACACCTTCAGGAGCACCATGTCCCCGACCTGGAACTCCAGGTCCGAACGACGCTTGTCGGCATACCTTTTCTGCCGACTCTAAGCAGTCAGAAGCCTGCTCCAAACCTGCTGGATTTTTTCTGTGGTCTTGAGTACCACCTCGGTACTCCCCATGAGCCTCTGTCCAACCTCACCCCAACATATCGGGGTCATTCACTTCTTTCCATACAACATCTCGAAGGGAGGACGGTCGATACTCGCGTGATAGCTGTTATTATAGGAGAATTCTGCCAAAGGAAGGTAAGTATCCCAACTACCTCCAAAGTCCAGAACACACGCCCGCAGCATATCCTCCAGAGTCTGGATGGTCCGCTCACTCTGACCATCCGTCTGTGGGTGAAAAGCGGTGCTAAAGTGCAGACGAGTACCCAGCTCGTCGTGAAACTTCTTCCAAAACCTGGAAGTGAACCGCATATCCCTGTCGGAAATCACCGAGACTGGCACCCCGTGCCGAGCTACTACCTCTCTGATATCGATGTCGGCCAACCTTTCGGGAGAAATGCTCTCCTGAATCGGGATGAAATGGGCGCTCTTCGTCAACCGATCCACGATGACCCAAATTGAGTCCACTCCCCACGCGGTCCTAGGAAGCTTTGTGATAAAATCCATGGTGATATATGTTGGATTAATGTCTAAGTCCATAACTATATTTGGTATGTACTTGACCCGACCCGGCATGGTCGATTTGGGTTGCACTTTACCGGCACAATTTATATGGATAGTCTTTTGAGAATAGTATATTTATGATTTATATTAATATATTATAAGTTCTAATATATTAATATGGAATCATATTATTTAATTAGTATTGATCAAGAATTAATTTAGAATTAATTAAGTGATCAAAAAGAACTAATTAAATATGGACTCTTATATATATGGAATGGGCCAAGTTCATTTAGGTTGGGCTAAGCTTTCATGGATGGTCCATGGAGCTTTAAACCCATGGATCCTATGTAAATGAAAGGTCATGGGTATTAGGGTTTACATGGATGTAACCCTAATCCTCCATAATACATAAAGGGGTCCTAGGCTCACAAAATTGGGACAAGTGTGTGAAAATAAGAGTGGGCCGATTTTAGTGTGCATACATATTCTCTCAAGTTCTTCCAAGGTGTTTTGGTGATTTGTGATTCCATTTGAGGCTTCCACACTATTGGGGCTAAGCTCTTAAAGCTTGAAGACATCAAGCTACATCAAAAGGTTTGTCATCTAACTAGAACTTTATAGTATAGGTGCTTCATAATATACTAGTTAGGATGAAACCTTGGAAAGTTAATATTTGCATGTACAATAGAGAAAACATACATCCAAGGTTTATAGGGTTGCATGTACACCATAGGAGTGTTAGAATGCTCAAAACCCAACAGTGGTATCAGAGCCATGGGTTGTTTTCTGTTATATTGATGCAAATGTTTTATTTTCAAGTTGAAAAAAAGGAAAAAAAAACATGACGTTTGTCAAATTTTAAGATAATTACTTGTTTTGTGATAAACGAATTATTTGTAAAATTTGAATCATTTGTTATATGAGTTGAATTAGGTCAAATTTAGTAAAAGATAAAATGATATGATTATTTTATTAGTTTTAAAAGTTTGATCTAAATGTTTTAAGGAGTTACATATTTTGTCATAAAATTTTGGAGCTCAAAAGTTTTTTTTTAAAGTTGTGATCTTAAGGGTTTTTGAAACATCCATAAGTTATGGATATGAAAGTTTTTTTTTAAAAAAAAAAATATGAAAGTTTTTAATAGATTAAACCACCAAGTATTTTAAATGTCTAAAATACACCCTTATACTATTATAATATTAAAAGTTTAATATATTATATGTATAAGAGCAAGTCGTCTTACCATTAGTAGGCCTCATTCACGAAGCCGGTCTATAAGGGGGGTATAAGGTTACTGCCTATAAACTGCTAGTTTAATGGGTGTCCACTCTCACTCACCGCTTCCTTGACCGGTGGAGGGTAGTTAGCCGAACAGGTAGAATAAGAACTATAATTCTCCCTTCATTATAAGTATAATGATAAATACTAAGTAACAAAACACTTATAAATTCCCAATCTTAGTTACTTAGGAAAATGTGAATAAGGTGCTAATCCATGAAATTACACTTTGCACTTAGTTTAAGCTGTTAGTGGAGCATGTGTGGTTAACCGGCACACTAACCTGGACTTAACAAGGTAGGCAAAGGGTAACTTAATGTTTATCATAGTATCGTTGGAGCGTGTATGGTTAACCGGCACATCGATTGAGGGGTAAATATTAAGGGTACCAAGTATATTTGCATGGTTACTTCACAGCTTGTTTTGTGATCCTGGGCATCCCAGTCACAAAACCTGAAGGGCACACTCGAGATTGAAACATGCCATTGAAAAGCTCAATGAATCTCAAAAGAATCTAGGAGTTTCAAAACCAATTAAAACCTAATAATACATTTCGTTTATCTTGGTGGAAATTGGTGAATCGTCATTCACCTACCTTAAAATATTTTATAGCTTGGATTACGGCATCCCTCTTCCAAGTTATAAAGTAGTTTGTTGGGTCCTAGCCTTAATATATCATATTAGGTGTTATATTAAGGACTTAAATCAACTTTACGTGAATTTCTCCCATTGTTGATGTCTGGTTTAGACAACAATGATCTTCCCAAACCAAGCTTTCCTAATGAATATGACTTCCCGAGTTTGGCTCATGGAAGTCATACTTCTCTTCCTCCACTTCCTCCAATTATTCTCCCTGATCCACAAGCTTAATGACTTGAAAAGTTCAAGATCACTCAATCCCTACTCACAATAAAACATCAAATTGGAAGTCCTGTGTGCACTCATGTCTTAGGACCGAAGTCACACAGTGACAGGTTGAGAATGTTGGGTGTCGTTGTCCCAAGGAAGTTGGCTATTGACTGGGTGTTTCAGTCACTTCCTGAGTCATATAGAAAGACTACTATGTGACAGATCACGACATGACCCTAATGGATCTTTCTTATTTTCTTATTGTTACAGAATCAGAAATGATTTGGTGCAATAGTCAAGCAAATATGGATGGAACGTCTATTTCTCAAACTTCCATGGACATGGACAATGGTAACATTGGAAGTCCAGAAAAGCTTTCTCTTCCCAATGGAAAGGGCTCGGCCTTGGTCAACCCGGTTGACCGGAAGGTAAAGTGAAAGTCTGAGTCTGGAATAGCCTTTTGTACCATTCCCAAAGAGTCTATATGTTTTCAGTGTGAAGAAAAGGGGCATTGGAAGCGAAGCTGCCCAAGCTACCTGAAAGAAAGAAGAATCAACAGTTTGACTCTGCTTCAGGTAGGTCCACTATCTTACTCTATTAAGTTACCAGTTGATGAATCTTAATACAAAATGTGACTCGGTTGCATTTTGATATTTAGTAGGATCAAGCAAAGGGAAGGAAACTTAAAGAAAAGAGTATGTTGAATCTGATCGCGAATATGGATTTCTATCGCTTGGTTGAAAATCGGATTCTTAAGCTACTTCTTAGGAGTTATGATAGATTGCTAGGAAACATGTAATAACATAGTTTTCATTTCAAGTTGCATTATAAGGAAAAGTTTTTCAGTATTTTCATAAATAAATAAAAGTTTTACTTTATTTTATATCTCCTTGCAATGGCATTTATGAAAACTTGATGTTTGTATGTTTCTAGCAACATTGGAAAAATGAATTTGATTCTTTCATTTGTGGTAGTGTCTAAATTTACCAAGTAAGGAAAGATTCTCATCACCCAAGTTTCAATTGGACCGAAACTTGGAATCATGCAAGTTGTATAGTATGATGAATGAGAAGTTTCATTTTTGGAAAAATTTAAGACTAGTTCCTTGCTCACATGTATATGTGAGTCAAGTGAAGGACTAAGGGATCAAGTACACATCCTTGTGCACTGATCAGAGTCCACCACAAAAGATCGATAAGACTACTCGTCATGATTTACTAAATTTTAGTAAATATGGTTATACTTACAAGCTTAAGTATAATTCTAAAACATTGGAAAAGTCTCAATGTATGGCAGAACGAATGGGAAGAATCAAATTAGGCAGAAAGATAAAAGTTTCTCAAATCTGAAAAGATGGGAGAGTACTTTAGTATCATGTTTGTGATCATCTTAATGATTTAGAAATCATATCACAATTAGTCCTCTAAAGGTCATCTTAGTGCATTCTTAGACTAAGAAGAGGAGTCATGAATTGTTGAAATGGTTAGATCAGGAAGATGAGTCATACTTCGTTCCAAAACAATTCTTAGAGTCATACTCCAAGATTGTAACTTGAGTGACATATCTTAAAGAAAGGTTTAAAACAATTGTCAAATGTAAGAGTAAAAGTGTCCTACTCTTGTACATTTGAAATTGGTAAGTTGTGATGTTTTGGATAAAAGAAAGACCAACTAAGGCCAATTGTGTGAAGTGTTTGTCTTGATAAAGAATCCACACTATCTCTTGAATATTTGGCAAGATAGTCTTATATGTCAAGAGGATAGTGGGAGTCTTAATGATCCTAAAAAGAATTTCAAGAACTAATCAAGAATAAAACCTGAGGTTCTTCACTAGCACACGACTTGAGGTTTATAACCTATCGTGTTGACATATTCTGTGCCCATTCCAGTTAAAGTTGGCTTTGCATAGTAGTTCTGAAAGTTCTCAATTGGTTGCATAACAACTTGGAAGCAATGGCAGGCCCTGTACTGCCAGGTGGCAAGAAGTTAAGATTGCATAAGTTCAGTCCATATGAGTTTGGATTTGTCATTATCCTTGTCTTGTGACTATGGTTTTGACGATTCATATGGATAAGAACACATTACCCATAAAATCTAAGGGTCATAAGGTTTCTCTCCGATTCATGAAAATGATGGTGAGGAAACACTTCCACCAAGTAGATTTGAAGCAGATGGCAAAAGGTCTAAACAATTGAGACTATGATTACGGCATCCCTTTTCATAGTTCTGAAATTGTTTAGACACACATGCATGCTATCTAAGGAAAAGTGTATGATTTTGATAAAGTTTTATCAAAGCATCTCGTATCAGAAATCTGAACTTTGGTAAGAAAGTCAATAAAGTATTGATTTCTAGTAGTCCAGCTGATTTCTGAGTACATGTCAAAGCTAGTAGGAGCATAAGTGTTATGCTAATAATCATCATGTTAGTGGGAGCATGATAATTATTGTTAGTGTTGCAAGTTAGCAATGCTAATTATAGAAAACAAAAGTTTCAAATCGTGAGGCTGTAGGGATTGAAAAAGTTGTTTTGCTATAATTAAGGGAGAGGATATACTTCATTTCAGTTCTAAAGGCTTAGATTGAGACCTTAATCATCTTTAGTCAAGAATATATATATGAATTTCATGTTGGATTGGTTCAACTTAAGGAAATTCTATATATTGCGTTTTCAAAATTCGATTATGATTACGGCATCCCTCTTCATAGTCAAATTTTGAAAACTTGGCAAATAAAAATATTGTAGCAAAAGACTGGTCTAGAATCATGTCTTTATGTGAGACATCATGAATCGTGTACCATTTGCTTTGGGTACAGGATCGATTGCATGTGCTATAATATTTGTCATTTCTAAATTTTTCCAAATGCCCAGAGGCATTAAGAAGGGAAAAGGTCTAGAATTGGATATGACTAAAGTGATTAAGCAATTGTCGAGGACAATCTAAGGCTTTACCAAAGATTGGTTGCTCAAGGACAGTTGGAAGTATAGTGTTAACTTTGGAAGGACCATATTGACCTAATCTGAAAAGAGGCAACTCTTGTTCAGAAGGGGTAGTCAAAATGGGAATATGGAGTTGTCTCCATAGGTGGAAGTTATCTGTGTAAGATTAGAAAAACTTAATGCAAGAAGCATGTTCAAAACTATGTGCTTTGAATATGAGACTTAATTTCCATGAAGTTGATCTTCATTGGAATGCCCTGTAATGACGGTTGACAAGTTTTGTGACTTTGTACACATTCATTACAAGAGGGTCAGTGCATATAAGTTTAAAATCTAAACAAATTTCGATAAATGATAGGAATTTGGAATTCTTACATTTTTTCGATAACGATTTGGGAGTGTGAAAAGAGAATCATTGAAATTATGTTCAATCGATCTAGTTCACAAAGTAAGGATCATAGACAAACAAAGAGTGCATACTTGATGTATGGCAAAGCTATTGTTTAAGAAAAACATAGTGTACATGCTTGGAGCATGGGACAACTAGTGTTTTTAATTCAAGTATAAAGTTGATAAAACCGAAACAATGAATAATGAGTAATCAGTATGGTGATAAATAAAAGTGTTTACTTATATTCATAGGGTTTGATACCATATTTGATTCATTTATTCTTGTGTTTCACTTTGCATGTTTTGACTTCCAGAATAACTAAGTCGCTCTTCCTGAATGATTAAGTTATTCAAACCATCCACAGTCGGTCATATGTTGGAAGTAGATATGAATCAAGACTGTCATGGTTTGGTTTGTAGAGGTCCAAGTTGGTGGACAAAGTGGTGCTACAACACTCATGAGTGCTCATAAGTTCTGAGTATTGGATTCAACATGCGCTCATTTGAATCACTTCATGGATTTTATCACGAGTGATCATGAGACGATAATATCTTATATTCTTCAAACCTAGAGATATGAGTTGTTACTATGAGTTGGTTATACATTAATTGCACGAAAACGCATTTGGTAACTCGATGTTATAAAATGTGCCTTTGTGTATGATTCAACAAGTAGTAGAACAAGCCATATGAGTCAAAGTTTATCCATTCCTTTTACCTTCGGGATAAAAGCGATATCTGTAGGCCCCTCGATGATTTAGCGATGACACATATGAGTGCTTGGCCAAGCCAGGACTGATTTGATTTGTTCAATCAGTCAGTCATCATAAATCGAAAATCGGGAAACAACAAATGGACAGAGAGAATGATTTTAATCCATGTCTCAGTCCATATGATATCTAGAATGGAGGAATATATGATCCCTTATCTAATGGACAAGTCATTGACAAGGTCAGATTTCGACAGCGACTTTAAGAGCTACGATTGCCAGTTAGTTTTTGAAGTCATACTCAATAATAGTTTTAGACTTATCCAAGTGGGAGACTGTTGGATTAATGTCTAAGTCCATAACTATATTTGGTATGTACTTGACCCGACCCGGCATGGTCCATTTGGGTTGCACTTCACCGGCACAATTTATATGGATAGTTTTTTGAGAATAGTATATTTATGATTTATATTAATATATTATAAGTTCTAATATATTAATGTGGAATCATATTATTTAATTAGTATTGATCAAGAATTAATTTAGAATTAATTAAGTGATCAAAAAAGAAATAATTAAATATGGACTCTTATATATATGGAATGGGCCAAGTTCATTTAGGTTGGGCTAAGCTTTCATGGATGGTCCATGGAGCTTTTAACCCATGGATCCTATGTAAATGAAAGGTCATGGGTATTAGGGTTTACATGGATGTAACCCTAATCCTCCATAATATATAAAGGGGTCCTTGGCTCACAAAATTGGGACAAGTGTGTGAAAATAAGAGTGGGCCGATTTTAGTGTGCATACATATTCTCTCAAGTTCTTCCAAGGTGTTTTGGTGATTTGTGATTCCATTTTAGGCTTCCACACTATTGGCGCTAAGCTCTTAAAGCTTGAAGACATCAAGCTACATCAAAAGGCATGTCATCTAACTAGAACTTTGTAGTATAGGTGCTTCCTAATATGCTAGTTAGGATGAAACCTTGGAATAGTTAATATTTGCATGTATAATAGAGAAAACATAGATCCAAGGTTTATAGGGTTGCATGTACACCATAGGAGTGTTAGAATGCTCAAAACCCAACAATATATTCCCATTTCTACAGCGGGATATCCAACGGTTGCGTCTTGCTGTGAGGCCTCTGGTGCTCGACCTTGACCTTCCTACAGGTCAGGCATCTCTCGACATACCAGGCTACATCCCGTTTCATGCAGGGCCACCAATAATCAGGACGAAGATCTCTGTACATCTTCGTCGCCCCGGGGTGAATGGAAAATCGGGATTTGTGCGCCTCCTCCATCAGAACCTGGCGCACACCCCCGTGGTATGGAACGCACACCCTGCGGTGTAGAGTCAATGACCCTCGGATGTCGTAGTCGAGGGAGGAAACCTGACCCATAATACGCTCGCTCTTCCGAAGTTCCTCCTTCATAGCCTCCTGCTCGGCCTCTCGGATCTGCTCCAACAATGGAGTCACTACAGTCATCCGCAAGCAAATATCTCTGATCGGCGTTGTCTTACGGCTAAGCGCGTCGGCCACAACATTGGCCTTCCGTGGGTTGTAAAGGATCTCACAATCGTAATCCTTCACCATGTCTAACCACCAACACTACCTCATTTTTAGATTTGGCTGATCTATAAGGTGCCTCAAACTCTTGTGGTCCGTGTAAATGGTACATCGGACCCCATAGAGGTAGTGTCTCCAAATATTCAGGGCGAAGACGAACGCCCCCAACTCCAAATCATGTGTCGGGTAATTCGCCTCGTGAGGCTTCAGCTGCCTCGAAGCGTATGCGATAACATGCCCCCTCTGCATCAACACCGCGCCCAAACCTGAGATGGACGCATCACAATATGCCACAAAAGCATCCACGCCCTCAGGCAGGGCTAAGATTGGCGCTTCGCACAATCTCTGTCTCAGCGTCTCAAATGCGGCCTGCTGCTTAGGCCCCCGACAAAATACAACGACCTTCTTCGTCAGCCGGGTCAAGGGTACGACTATCTTGGAGAAGTCCTGGATGAACCTCCGATAATAACCTGGCAATCCCAGGAGGCTCCTAATCTCAGATGGAGACCTCAGGACTTCCCACCTCATCACTGCCTCCACTTTGGCCGGGTCGACCGAAATCCCGTTCTAGTTGACAAGGTGCCCAAGAAACTGCACCTTGCGCAACCAGAACTCACACTTGGAGAACTTAGCATACAAGCTCTCCCTCCTCAGGGTATCCAGCACCTCCCGCAAGTGCTCTGCATGCTGCTCCCGAGTCTTGGAATAGACCAAGATGTCATCAATGAAAACTATCACATACTGATCCAACATCGGTCTGCACACACGGTTCATGAGATCCATGAACGCGACAGGAGCATTGGTGAGCCCGAAAGGCATCACCACAAACTCATAGTGACCATATCGTGTCCGAAAAGCAGTCTTCTGTACATCCTCCCCTCTGACCCTCATCTGATGATAACTTGAACGCAAATCAATCTTGGAGAACCAAGATGCCCCCTGAAGCTGGTCAAAGAGATCATCAATCCTCGGGAGTGGGTAACGGTTCTTCATAGTTACCTTATTCAACTCCCGATAATCTATACACATTCGATGCGACCCGTCCTTCTTCTTCACAAATAGAATCGGGGCTCCCCAGGGTGAACTGCTCGGCCTGATAAATCCCTTATCTAATAGCTCCTGTAACTGTGTAGACAACTCCTGCATATCAGGAGGAGCCAACCGATACGGTGCTTTGGCTATCGGAGCCGCACCAGGAACTAGGTCGATCCTGAACTCTACTTTTCTCTCCGGAGGTATCCCAGGCAACTCTTCTGGAAATACATCCGCGTACTCTCGCACCACTAACACATCGATCACCGTCGCCTTACCCTTTTCCCGGGTATCCATAACATAGGCGACATACCCTGCGCAACCCTGCTGGAGGTAGCGCCTAACCCTCGCTGCTGAACACAAAACTGGTCTGTGCTGTGGCCCCTCACCCTGAATCACTAGCTCTCCCCCACTTGGGGTCCTTATCCGAACCAACTGCTGGCGCAGTCGATTACTGCCCCATTGGGGCTCAATCAATCCTTGCCTATAATAACCTTGTTCCCCCGCAATGGTATGGGAACCAAATCTACCAGGTAGCGCTCCTCGTACAACCTCAAAACATAATCTCTGAAAACCTCAGATGCTCGCACTGATCGATCGTCCGCAATCTCGACCTCTAGAGGGCAATCCAACATGCCCGATGACTAAGGGAACCTCTTGCTAAGCACAACAGAAACAAAAGATCGGGTAGCACCCGAGTCAAACAACACCTGAACTGGGATACCGTTCACATGGAATGACCCTAAGCATAACATGCAATATGGCATATCAATATCACAAGCGACATATAATAAAAGATTAGGGAGAAGAAATCATACTCGTCACCACATCGGGTGCAGCGCGTGCCTCCTTGGCTTTCAACTGAAAAGCTCGGCTCCTCACCACTGGAGCCTCTAGCTTGACCTTCCGGCCATCCACAACTCGTGCAATCACTAGAGTCGGCGCCACCACTGGCGCTGCTGCTACTACTGTCAATCTAAGGCAGTTGGCCTTTTTGTGGCCCCTCTGATTGCAATGGAAGCAAATCAGGTCTGATGTATGAATAGTGGGGGCGGGGGCAGTACAATCCCTGCCAAAGGGCCCCGTCTTGCCGCACTTGTAGAAGCCCGACGATCCCGCTCTACAAGCTCCCTCATGCGGCTTGCTGCATTTCTTACAGCGGCTCTGGCCCGGCTGGCCCTTCGACCTAGTGTCGGATCCCTTGGATTTCTTCCCCGAAACCCTAGTAACCTGCTCTGTCTCAGCCTTCCTCTTCCTGAGGTGCTCCAAATTGATCTCCCTCTCTTTCGCCCTGGCAATCATGGACTCCAGGGTCGGGCAGGCTGAATAGCTGACATGCTCCTGGATATCATCCTCAACATGTCATGATAGCGGGTCTTCTGCATCTCCTCATCCCCTGCATACTGAGGTACCAACAAGGCCCTATCTCGGAACTTGGCGGTGATCTCCGCCACTAGCTCAGTAGTCTGCCTCATATCAAGAAACTCCCTGGCCAGCTGCTGAAGCTCCACAGCTGGCGCAAACTCAGCCCTGAACCTGGTCATGAAATCCGACCAAGTCATAGCCTCGATGGTTGGGGCTCCCAGTGAGTCACCGGCTCACTCCTACCAATCCCTCGCTCTATCTCTCAGACATCCTGCAGCAAAGCGGACCTTCGACCCCTCTGGGTAGAAGCTCGTCAACTGCGCAGACTTAATGTCTGTGATCCTTCTCCTGGAAGCAATGAGGTCCTTCGCCCCATGAAAATCTGGCGCACCACTCCCCCTGAAGTTCTTAAAGGACAGTGTGCGCGTCCCTGACTGGCTAGACGCCAAGTCTCTCCTGAATGCCCGGAGGCGATCCTCCATCAGATCGATAATCCCCTCCTTGATCGATCCGAAAATAATCGGGGTCGACTCCAAGATACCCCTCATGATCTCGGACGCGATGAACTCGCGTAGCCCGTCATCAACCTGCTCGGATCCCGCACTCGAGCCTAATCCTGATCCCGATCCAGACCCTGAACCTCTTGCTCAATGACGTGTAACCATGATTCTGAAATAAGACACATAAACGTCAGGGTCATACAGACTCTCAAGAGGTCTCACACACCCTCCAAGTTCCCTGGTTCCATCTTAGCCCTCCTTGATTCAAGTACGGATCCTCTGCTTCCAGTAGTACGGGCCCATACTACCTTCCACATATATCCGTACTTTCCTCAAGAATTGCCTTGACTTCACCAAATTCCTTCTACCAATTATGCTCTCCAAGCTAATCTCATCCTAGGCTTGAACTAGGGCCCTCTTCGACCTACTCTCCACCATCAGCTGCACAAGGAGTCCCTACCATCCTTCCCTAGCTAGTTTGTGAATACTTTTACATATCCACTTACTAGTTAGTTAAGGCTAGCTAGAACCTCTATAAGCACAAAACAAGCAGCATTCGTGCATTGAGTAACCAAAACCAAGCATAACCTAATCAGACTATCATACTGCTGACTGACCAGCCCCACCATATAGCTCCATAAGCTTATATAATAGGCATATAAGGCATCCTTTCTAGATACTTAGCCCTAATCTAGCATGCAATTCTCATAATCATATCATATAACATAACATATCATGTATGGGTATCTTGGGGAAAACTTACTTGAGCTTGGCCGGTCGCACGCATCACATACCTTGTTCTTTCTCAAAACTCCTTATTTTAATTTTTTTAAAAACTATTTTCTTGTAAAAATCCTTCAAGCCCTCGATTTGAGTCCAAACACCCCCAAAGGTGTGTCCAAATCCCTCAAACCAAGGCTTTGATACCAACTTGTAACATCCCAAAAATCGAGACCAAAGTTTTTTGTTTTAATTATATTGCTTATAAAATTTGGTTGAGGAAAACATTGTTGATATCACATTAGTTCATAAACCATAGTTATATTTCTCAAAACCCATAGTGTCGAATAGTAATAATGTCAGAGTACAATCCCAGAATTCTAAAATGCGGAATCATGTGTGTGCGATGCGCTGCTACCCTGTCAGCTCCTTCCCCTTAGACGAAGAGGTACCTGAAACCAAAACTGAAAACTGTAAGCACAAAGCTTAGTGAGTTCCCCCATCATACCATATACCAAAAAACGTACATACTGCCGGGCAATTCTGGTGAGCCCGACCCACCCATGTCAAGCAGTTCTAGGGTGCTGACCAACCCGTGTCAAGCAGTTATGGGGTGCTGACCAACCCATGTCAAGCAGTTCTGGGGTGATGACCTACCCTTCGGTCTATCTCAACCGGCAACAGGGACTATTTCACCCCCTACTAAGAGCAACTCATAATCATACTATCATAATCATGTTGTCATAAGCATACTGTCATAATCATACTATCAAGCATTCCTGGGGTATTGACCTACCCTTTGGTCCTAATGCCCGAGGCGGGGGACTATTCTCTCCTACTACCGCTATCACATACAACATATCATACTGGAACATAAATCACATCTAATAATAGCAACCTAGATAATTATCACACAGATAATGTTGGGTCAAAACTATGGTTTATACTTTGCTTTTCTAAGCATTTATTGTTTTTATTATTTGGGCCAAAAATAGTATAGGATTAATTGTAGCTTGGACCGAGCATTGGATTATTTGTATTTTAGGCTTGGCCTTAGGTCCATATATATATAGGGTGAGGAGTGCATGTGAGTGATGAACACATAGAATAGAGGAGCTTAAGTGTGTGCATTTTGAAGGTGTTCTACAGAGAGAAACTAGAGAGAAGAGAGTGTGTGTTAGTGTGTGTGAATCTTGTATCCGGATCTTCATTCATATCAATACATACAAGATTCATATTATTCTTCTTCTCCTTCTCTTCTATTTGATCTGACATCATCCGTTTGATTGGGATTCTGCACCATCAAACAGATCTGATTGATACACAAGCAGATTAGGGACTTACAATTGGTATCAGAGCTTGGATTGTATCAGTCATTTTTTGTCAGATCTTGAGCATATTTGATCTTATTTTTGAAAGATTCTTGCATTTTTGGATAGATCTCTGAAAATTAGGGGGGGGGGGGGTTTGTTCTTCGCGTTTTTTATAAAAACGAGTTTTTGATCGAGTTTTGGAGCAAAAAGAGGTGAAAAGCGTTGTTTTTCACGTAATCTGCGAAGAGTTTACGGTCTTTGAAGGGTTTACGGTCGGCGGCGGCGGCTAGGGTTTTCCGGAGTTTACGGCCGTAAACGTGTTTACGGTCGCCGGAGTTTACGGTCGGCGGTTTACGGTCGCCGGAGTTTACGGTCCGGAGTTTGCGGTCCGAGTTTACGGCCGTAAACGGGTTTACGGTCCTAGGCCTCGGAGTTTACGGCTCGCAAGTGTACGACTCGTGTTTACGGTCAGCAGCAGTTTCCGGTTCGCACCAGGTCCTCGCATCGCGTCGTCGGTCTTCGCACGTCGCATCGCTTCGCACCTCGCCTCGTTCAGGAGCCTCGGCCTCGTCCTCGCTTCGTAGCCGTCTTCACAAGCCCTCGTCCTCGCATCGTACAATTAAAAAGAAAAGGGGGGGCAGATTTTTGGAGGTTCCAGGGATCGAACCCGGGTTCCTCGCTTCAACATCGCATGCGCCTTACCATCTCAGCTAGGCTGCTTGATGATTTAACTCTTCCGATTTTAATTCAAATAAACTCCTTTTCGCATCCAATTTCGAAAATTTGACATTTTTAACCCAAAATTCAATTTCTTTTCATTTTAAATTCCAATTTCAACCAAAAATTTTAGTTTTCAATTTTTGACTTTAATTTTTTGACTTTTTACTTAAAATTTTGACCTTGACTTTAAAGTTTGACCTTTGACTTTAAACTGTGACTTTCTCGTTTGACTTTTAAATTTTCAAATTTAGCTTTTCGGTTTGACTTTTAAGTTTGACTTTTCAAGTTTGACTTTTGAGTTTGACTTTTTAAATTTGACTTTTGAGGTTGACTTTTGAGTTTTTAGTCAAAGGGCATATTTTAAAAAAAAAACAATGAGTTCTTCAAACGTTCCAGTCAATAAAGTTTCATGTTCTCAATCTTGTGAAACTACGATTAAATTTCTTCGGGAACAAATTGATTTATTAAAAAGAGAAGTTGAGGACCTGAGATATGAAGGATATCAACTTAGAAAAGGACAGAAACCCCTAAAGGCCCAGTTAGAAACAAAAATTAAGGACTTTAAAAGAATTCAGACAGAATACAGTGAAAAATGTGAGCTTTATGATTATGTTAAGAGACAAAATGATGAGTTAATTACCGAGCTTGATACATTGAAAAGAGAATTTGAAACTGCAAATTTTAATTTTACAAAAATTTGATGGATCAAGCGAGGTAGTTGCCAACATGATTGATCACTGCATGCAGTTCAAACGAAATCAGTCAAAGGGTTTAGGATATGATAGTGTACCTCCTCCTTATAATCATACATATCAGTATCAACCCCTATCCAAGGATGAGATTGCCAACAAACCATTTATGGTTTATGGAAAGCCGTCTGGTTTCGTTTCAGGCGAATTTATTAATGTTGAAAGTACTAACATTTCTACTTCCCCTGCAGATCAATCCTTAGATAAGTCAAAGCACAAAGTTGAAGGATCTGCTTCTGATAACAAAACTGAGCCTGAACCTGATGTTTTTGTTTCCAATGAACAACCTTCTGTTTCCGATGTTAAAGTTAATGATACATCTTGTAATGATTTTGATGCTTTTGCGTCGGATCATGTTGAGTTAAATTTTTTTGACATATTTGATTATTTGTTTGAAAATACTGATGTTCCTGTTTCTAGCACATCTACTTCATGTGCAGGTAAAGTAGCATAGGATGAGAACAAGGAGAACACCACTAAACAAACCAACATCTCCTTGAGCCCTGAATCTGTTGCTTCGAACTCAGCTGCTTCTGATAAACCTGCTGTTGAGAAATACAGGCCACCAATTCCAGAGAAACAGAGTGCCTGTTTTAATTGTGCTTGTGGGAACAATAAGATACAATGTAAGGATACACCAGCAGGGGCAGGAAGAAACAACTTCACAGTGAAGAAACAGACATGTTTTCACTGTGGAACACCTGGTCACATTGCCAGAAATTGTCCTAATCGCGCATATGTTCCCTACTATGCACAAGGCTGGCAGAATGCGCCAAGAGGGAGATACTTCAAAAGAAACCCCTCAAGGTCACGTTCAGACCATGATGACTGGAACGCGCAGAAGGCCAAGAATCCAACTCCCAAGAACAAGAAGGGAATGCCGGCCAAGAAGCCAAATCCAAGAGATGCTCCCGTGAAGCCAAAATCAAAGACATCTCAACGGCCGACATCAAGATCAAAAGCAAGTACTGAGCCACCCATCAGATCGAAAAAGAAATGGTTTAAACCCAACTACAAATGGGTTCCAAAGGCTCACTCTCCCAAATCAACTAATGACTCTAATATTTCTTCATCTTCTGTTTGTGATAAACAGGATATGTCATGGGAGAGAGTACCGTGCAAGGATGAAAAAGGTCAACCCAGTTTCAAAATGGACTGGGTTCCATAGACCAAGTAATCCCGCTCTGTGTCGGAGCAGCTATGGAGGCATATCATCAGACTTCGGTTTGTTGGTAGTGGCTGCTCCAGGCACATGATAGGGGACATCTCTCAACTGTACAACATTCAGATCTTTGTTTGAGAGTATGTGTCCTTTGCGGGAAAGGAAGAAAAGAAGGGATCACACATGGGGTTAGTACTTAATGACCTGAAGATTTTTCGGATCTGTTCTAAGATTACGCGTGCTGTTCTCAGACCTTCTGGATGCAAATTCAATCGGTGACTTACGGTTTGAGTTATCTTCTCTATACTCCCGAGTTTTTCTTAAGCTGATTCTCTTTAAAGACTAATTTTTGTTTTAGGATAGTTTAAATTTGCGCATTTACTTTCGTTTCTCTCCTATGCACAAATTTAGGGGGAGAAATAAAAACAAAACAAAAATTAGAAAGTTTTAAAAAAAAATCCAAAAACATTAAAAAATCAGAAAATCCAAAAAATATGTTGGTTATGAAATGTGCTTGAGGGAGATGTTTTGGGAAGTGATATAATCATGTGATAACAGGCAATCTGAATCTGTGTAAGGGACTGAATCTGAATTGTCTAGGCTCTGTGTTCGATGCGCTGGTAGGCACGAGAGATTAAAATGGACTTGACTAGGCGTTAATGAACTTAAGGAATCTAGAGACTTGAAAAATCTTGACCTAGATAGATCCATTTAGCCTGACAATACGACGCTCAGATAGGTTGAGCAGGGAGATATACATGATAATCCACCGGTCACATTAAAGTTATCCGTATCTAGAACTGTGGTTTAACTCTTCCTCGATGTACGGACTTTGTCCTTAATTCCGGTATTGATGGGGTGCCTGGGGAATTCCGATAAAGTAGGTCTGTAGGAAATTGTTTTCTTTCTTTCTTTCTGTTAGTCATATGTTGCCCCCTCTGCGTGATTGAAATACATCCGACCTGGACTGTAACATATGCAATTCTACTTCTCTGCATCTTCTATCTATGCAATTCGTCCTGTCTGTTAGTCATATGCTGTCTCCTTTGCGTGATTGAAATACATCCGACCTGGTACACAGCATATGCACCATTCTACTTCTCAATCCCTCTAAATCTGCTTAGTCATATGTTTCACCCTCTGCGAGATTGGAAGAGATCCGACCTGGGTGTATAGCATATGCATTCTAAACCTTACTTCTCTCATAATAAATGTCTGCTCACCTAAAGTAAGGAGTAGTTTGGAAGTTCCTGATTATTGGGGTATGTCAGGAAGCGGGAAACATGTTCTAGTACATTTAAAATTGAACAATCACTAGGTTGTCTGTAGATCTCGCTGCTCAATTTAGGTGGACAACAATATCTTTGGTCGTTGTCAGCTGAATGGTCCTTAAGGAATATTATCTACGAACTTAGGATCACATTGTCTTGTCACTTATAGTATGTCCTAATTTTGTCACAATGTCTCGTGTTTAAGTGGAACACAATACCGGCGATTGACCAGATCTATTCATGAAGGGAGAGGTACTGATAAACGGATAAAGGCTGTCTAAAAACTTTGATCCCAAATCACTCTTAAAGTTAGATATCATTTTATTTTTGTTAAATTTGTTCATAGTTTTCTTCTAATTTAAATATTAGGGGAGAATTAAAAATTTTAAAATCCAAACAAAAATCAGAAAACGAAAAAAAAAAATCCAAAAATAGTGTTATTTCTGTTTTATTTCTTTTTCAGAAAATATGAAAAATCCAAAAAATATTGTGTGCTAAATTTTCTTTTAGTTTTGTTTTGTCTTGAAAAGTGAATTCAGGTGAAGATGAAACTCATGGAGTTTGTGTCGAAGATTTCTGAGCCAAGGCTTCTTCCGTGAGCATCAAAGAATTCTCATTCGAAGGATCAAGAAATGAAGATTATTCTTTCGACATTCAATCTTTCAACCCCATAAGCAAGGTGAAGCTGCACTTGAAGATTATGTGACGGATTGCATTGAAGCCTCCTCAATCAGTCTGCTGCTACCTTGTACCTGCTGAAGTGATCCAAAAGATTAGTTATCTCTGAAGATTCTCAAACTGAAAGCACTATCTTTCAAGAATCAGTACATCAAGCCTCCTCACCCGACGTGCGTTCAAAGCCAAATTCTGAAGAAAAGCCCAACTGCTCAAGATGAAGTCATTCATTAAAGATTCATATGTTCATCTTGAAGTCATGAAGATATCAAAGAGTAAAGCTGAAGCCAAAGCTCCTAATGAAGATTAACAAGAAAGCCAGCTATTTTTAGGGGGAGCTTGTTGGGTCATTTAAGAAAAGAAAAGAAAGCTATAAACCAAGAGGGAGATCATTGGGTCAAAATATGGTTTATACTTTGCTTTTCTAAGCATTTATTGTTTTTATTATTTGGGCCAAAAATAGTATAGGATTAATTGTAGCTTGGACCGAGCATTGGATTATTTGTATTTTGGGCTTGGACTTAGGTCCATATATATATATATATATATATATATATATATATATATATATATATATATATATATATATATATATATATATATATATATATATATATATAGGGTGAGGAGTGCATGTGAGTGATGAACACATAGAATAAAGGAGCTTAAGTGTGTGCATTTTGAAGGTGTTCTAGAGAGAGAAACTAGAGAGAAGAGAGTGTGTGTTAGTGTGTGTGAATCTTGTATCCGGATCTTCATTCATATCAATACATACAAGATTCATGTTATTCTTCTTCTCCTTCACTTCTATTTGATCTGACATCATCCGTTGGATTGGGATTCCACACCATCAAACGGATCTGATTGATACACAAGCAGATTAGGGACTTCCAGATAATCATCTAACGACAATCCCTGCTGGTGTGCCGGCATTGTGGCCGTAGACCCACCTCTACTGGAAGGTAACTCACCTCGAAAACTGCGTGCCGAATCTCACAGAAAGTAGTCCCTAACAACTGCTCTGATGACTCCCGGTAAACATAAACACATTAACACTCGATTAGAGTCTATAACACAACTTAGGGTAAAATGACCATTTTACCCCTTGGTCCAATTAGGACATTCAGGAGTCCCAATTCTAATCTATTAAGCCCGACCTTCCATTGGCCTACTAAAGACTCCTTAAGGCCCACTAATTGCCCAATTCCTGAATTGGGCCCCATCCCCCTAATTGGGCCCAAAAGCTCCAAGTCCAAAGGTAACAACTCCAAGGGTCCAATCTTGGCCCAATAGGCCCAATACTCTAGTTCCAGATTTCTAAGGCCAAACTTGCACTTCTCATTGGGCCACAGGGCCCCAAGCCCAGGCCCAATTCCTTAAGGCCCAAAAGCCCATGGTTTCCATTTTGCAGACGTACGTGCGACGTACTTGCCAAGTACGCCCAGCGTACTCTTGGCCGCAAACGGAGTTTGACCGTAAACGGTAACTGACCGTGAACGGTAACGTACCGTGAACGCTAACGAACCGTGAATCACCCCAGTATGTGCATCGTACCAGGGTTTACGCTTTGCGTACTACCTACTTTCCTTGGGACTTCACTTCTGACTTAATCCATTAAGTCTTTAGGTCCAAAATGTAGATCCAGGTCCTTTAAGGCCTCCCAAGCCATAAAGTTACAAACTTTAGGTGCTTGCATGGATGGTTGGGGTCAAAACAAGGTTTTGGTCCATTATACAAACTTTAAGACCATCTAACCCTTGCCTGGTTTTGGCTTAACCACCAAGATCCGATTTTTATGACCCTAGGTGCTTCTAAGAGTCCAAAAAGGACAACTCTTATGCTCTGGAACCAGCAATACTCAAACACTCCCAACAATGGGGTCAAAAAGGACATAAAAATCCCCAAATAAACAAATCTAAACATACAATGGTCAAGTATGGAGCTTGATGCCTCAAAAGAGTCAGAAATGGTGTCAATCCTCTGGATCTACAAGCTCTTGGTGGATCCTTGCTTCTTCTTCAAGCTCCTTTCTTCTTTTCTCACTAAAACAACACACAAACACTCTCAAACGGCTTCTAGAACACAAAGGCACACAAAGGGAGCTAGGGGTTTCGTGGTGGCTGGGTAAGAGTGAAGGTAGGCTGAACCAATAGGGGTTATGTTCTTTATATAAGAAGCAAACTCTAATTTTAGGGTTTAAGGATCTGCACACGTACGCTAGGCGTACTCCTGGTACGCTGGGCTTATGTGCATGGTTTCCACGTTTCCTTTTCCTGAGTACGTTGAGCGTACATAGCAATGTACGCCCCGCGTACAAGGTTCCTCAGCCCACTCTTAAGGGCCCAAAGTCAAAGTCCAACCAAACAACCCATAAATTTATTAAGACAAATACTCATAATACCTGGAAAAATCTCGGATGTTACAGTATCTCTTGTTGGTTCTACGGCGGTTTATAGCAAGATGATCAACCTGATTACCTTTCAACTGACCAATGACAAGAAGTTCAAACTCAACAAGAAGCTCTTTGCACAGATCTTGAATATCCCTAATGTCGAACCTTTCTATGAGGTATCGAATGAACAAGTGCTTCACATGTTCAACGAGATGGGTTATCAGCCGATTCTTACCAAGATAAGTGATTTGAAGAAGTCTTGTCTGCCTTGTATCTGGAATTTTTAATTCGGTATTTACCTTCGATGTTTAACTAGTAGAAGTGTTGGATTAGATAAGGCAATGCTGGAAATTTATGCCTTGGTGGCAGGTATCTACTACAATTTACATCTTGATTATACTACTCAATTATGGGATGAGTTTGTAAAAAGCATTGGCAATACGAATGTTGTTAATGGGATTTCATGTGCTCGATACTGGAGCTTGATTCTCTAATATTCTTATGAAAAGGAAGGTATCGCAGTTTCGAAGGATGAACAGACAGCTGAATTTTCTTTATATCATTTTGAAAATGATTCAGATATGTTTCCAATTGTTGCACACATTCCGGATGGGATGCTTCGAAAGGTTGATCCCATGAATCCTATTTTTGTGGCGTATAAGCAGACTATCAATCCTTCGATTGAAACTAGTGTTTTACTTCAAAAGAGCACTGGTGGAATGTCGAAAAGAGAAAGGAATCAAAGAAACATGCTAAGGGAAGTCCATCGAAACCTAGTCCTGAGCCAGTGGAGAAGGTTGTTAAAGTTACTCCAAAGAAAGTGGTTAAGTCTGATAAACCACCGAAGAAAGTTCAAATGCCTGTTGTTGAAGAATCTGATGGGTTTTTGTATACTACAACCTCCTATGGTGCACACACAAGCCTAGAAGCTTTGGATCTATGTTTTCACTCATTATACATGCAAATGGTTTCCAAAGATTTAAGCTTACAACTAGCATACAAATGATATAAACTACATAAAATACTATTTAGAAGTTTACCTCTTTGTGTGGCTAGTAGAACTTGATGAATTTCGACTTAAAGAGCTCAGCCCCAATAGTATGGAAGCCTCAAATGAAGTCACAACACATCATGGACAAAGGTGGAACTTGAGAGAGAATTCCATGCACACAAAAACACCCATGAACTCCAAGAACAAGCATGTCGTCGTTTTTTAGGTTAAGAGCATGTATTTATATGTTGGATTTAAAGGGTCATGGGTATAACCCAAATCCATACCCATGGGTTTATGATCCATGGTTCATGTGGCCCAACTCTTTATGTATCCATACATAAACTTGGTCCAACATGGATCATAAGCCCAACACATATAAATATAACTAATTATCATAATTAGTCCCCATAGATTTAATTATTCTATTTTGATCACTAAATTAATTCCAAATTAATTCTTGATCAATACTAATTAAAACATATAATTTCATATTAATATATTATAACTTATAATATATTAGTAAATCATATATAACCTTTCTCTCAAGAGTCCATCCTAACAAATTGTCCTCATGATATGCAACCCAAATGGACCATGCTACTCTCGGGTCGAGTACATACCAATAATAGTTATGGGCTTCGACATCTAATCCAATAGTCTCCCACTTGGATAAGTCGAAAACTATTAATGTAAATACAACTCCAAAATCCCGACTAGCAATCGTAGCTCTTAAAAGCCGCTGTTGAACTCTGACCTAGTCAATGACGTGTCCATTAGATAAGGGATCATATATTCATCCATTCTAAATATCATATTGACTGAGACATGGATTATAATCATTCTCTCTGTCCATCTGTTGTTTCCCGATTTCTGATTTATGACGACCGACTAATTGAACAAATCAAATCAGTCCAGGCCCGACCGAGCACTTACGTTTGTCATCACTAAATCATCGAGGGGCCCACAGATATCGCTTTTATCCCTCTAAGGGTAAAAGGAATGGATAAACTTCGACTCACATGATTTCTCTATTTACGCACCAAATTAAACACAACAATGCATTTTATAACACCAAGTTACTGTACGTTTTCACATTATCAATGTGCGATCGACTTGTAGACTTCAACTCATATCTCTCCGTTTGAAGAATATAAGATATTATCGTCTTATGATCACTCGTGATAAAATCCATGAAGTGAGTCAAATGAGCGTGGGTTTAATCCAATACTCGAATCTTATTCCAGGAGCACTCATGAATACTGCAGCTATGGCTAGGCCACCTAGACAAACTACCGACCCATTCATGACAGTCTTGCCTCAATACCTACTTCCAAAGCATGATCGACTATGGACGGTTTAAATAACCTATTTATTCGGGAAGTCAAAACATGCAAAGTGAAACACAAGAATAATACTAATCCTATATGGCCCCAATACCTGTGAAAGTAAATAAAACACCTTTTATTTAATCACCATATTGATTACTCATTATTCATTGTATAATGTTTCGAATAATGAACTTTATAATTGAGTTAAAACAATAGTTGTCCCATGCCCCAATCATGCACACTATGTTCACCTATGGTCCTTTCTTTATGGAATAGATCAATTGACAACATTTCAATGATGCTTATTTCACAATTCCAAATCCTTATCGTAAATGTAAGAATACAAGATTCTTTGCCACTTCCTGAAATCTGTTAGATTCTAAACTTATATGTATTGATCCTCTTGTAATGACTATGCGCAAAAGTGACATAGACTTGGCAACAAACATTTACAAAGTGTTCCAATGGAGTGCAATTACATGGAAACGAAGTCTCAAATTCAAAGTACATTCCTTTGAACATCCTTCTTGCATTAAGTTTTCTAATCTTACACAGATTTAATGAATAACTTCCACCTATGGAAACATTTCCACATTCCCATTTTGACTATCACTTCTGAACAAGAGTTTCCTCGTTTCAGAATATGTCAATATGGTCCTTCCAAAATTAACACTATACTTCCAATTGTCCATGAGCAACCAATCTCTGGTAAACCTCAGATTGTCCTCGACAATTGCTTAATCATTTGGTCATATCCAGTTCTAGTACTTTTTCCCTCTTAATGCCCTAGGCATTTGGAAAAATTTAGAACATATGAATATTACAACACATGTAATCGATCCTATATCCGAAGTATATGGGACACGATTCATGATGTCTCACATAAAGACATGATACTAGACCAATATTTTGCTATAATATCTCTATTTGTATTTGCCATGTTCTCATAATTCAGATTATGACTAAATTATGACTAAATTTGATTAATCGAATTTTTAAAATCTCAATCTAAGCTTGTAGAATTGAAATGATAAAATCGAATTTTTAAAATCTTAATCTCACAATTTCGTAATCATAATCGAGGTTTTAGAACGCAAATAATGTAATTATGACTAAATTTGATTAAAATCTCAATCTAAGCTTGTAGAATTGAAATGAAGTATGAATTCCTCTCCCTTAATTATAGCAAAACAAATTTTCAACCCCTGCAGCTTTGCAAATTGAAACTTTTGTTTTCTATAATTAACATTGCTAACTTGAAAAACTTAACATAAAAATCATGCTCCCACTAACATGATAATTATTAGCATAATACTTATGCTCCCAATAGCTTTGACATGTATCCAGAAATCAGCTGGACTTCTAGAAATCAATACTTATTGACTTTCTTACCAAAGTTCAGATTTCTGATACGAGATGCTTTGATAAGACTTTATCAAAATCATACACCTTTTCTTAGATAGCTCACATGTGTGTCTAAACAATTTTTAGAACTACGAAAAGGGATGCTGTAATCATAGTCTCAATTGTTTAGACCTTTGCCATTTCTCACAAGTCCATGTTAGTGTGCTGGTTAACCACACACGCTCCACTAACGACTTTTAGAATGCAAATATCACAATTGCTATCTACTTAAAATCTACTTAGTGAAAGCGTTTCCTCATCATCATTTTCATGAATCGGAGAGAAACCTTATGACACTTAGATTTTATGGTATATGTGTTCCTATCCATGTGAATTTGTCTAAACCATAATCACAAGACAAGGATAGTGACAAATCCAAACTCATATGGACTGAACTTGTGCAATCTTAACTTCTTGCCACTTGGCAGCACAAGGTCCTACCATTGCTTCCAGGTTGTTATGCAAACAATTGAGAACTCATAGAACTCACATGCATAGTCAACTTTTAACTGGACTGGGCACAGAAACAAGAATATGTCAACACGATAGGTTACAAACCTCAAGTCGTGTGCTAGTGAGAAACAACAGGTTTTTATTCTTGATTAGTTCTTGAAACTTTTTCAAGATCTTTAAGACTCCCACTGACCTCTTGACATATAAGATTCTCTTGTCAAGAACCATTCCTTGACAAAACAAATATTCAAGAGTTAGTGCGGATTCTTATCAAGATAAACACTTCACTCAATTGGTCTTACTTGGTCTTTGTTTTATCCAAAAATATCACAACATACCAATTTCAAATGTACAAGAATAGAAAACATTTTACTCTACATTTGATAAGTGTTTTAAACCTTCTTAAGATTATGTCACTCAAGTTACAATCTTGGAGTATTACTCTAAGACTCAATTTTGGAACAAAGTATGATTCATATTTTGATTTAACCATTTCAACACTTCACGATTCCTCTTCTTAGCTAAACAAATGCACCAAGATGTCCTTAGAGGATCAATTGTGATATGGTTTTCCATAATTATTAAGATGATCATAAAACAGGATACTGGAGTACTCTCCCATCTTTTCAGATTGAAGAAACTTTTATCTTTCTGCCTAATTTGACTCTTCTTGTTCATTCTGCCTTACATTGAAACTTTTCCAATGTTTCAGAATGACAAAACTGCACAAATATGTCCCTGTGGTTTGCTCAAAATTGCCACTTTGGTCCAAAAAGGTTTGGACTAGCACCAGAGGTCCAAACTTTTCATTTTGTTGCGAGTTTGGTTCGATTTGCTTTGAACTATTTTATAAAGACGATTTTGCCCTTTCTTTTTCCATTTTTTCATTTTTTGTTTATTTAAATACTTTTCTGATTAAAAAAAATTTTAAAAATTAAAAAATCCAAATCACTCTCCCTCTCTTCCTCTCTCTCTCTCTTTCTCTCTCTCTCTCTCTCTCTCTCTCTCTCTCTCTTTCTCTCTCTCTGTCTCTCTCTCTCTCTCTCTCTCTCCTTTTGAAGAAAATATCTCATCTGGGTATCTTTCCAATCTCGTTTTCATTTGGGTTTTTCTAAATCATAACTCAATGGAAATTCTTTGTGAGTTTTTTTTCAAGGGTAACTTAAGAATCAGATTCCTAAATTCGAATCAAAAACTAAAATCGTGTGTGTTTGTGTTTCTGGAAATCAATTTAAGAGTGTGTGTGTGTATGTTCTAAATTTCTAGAAATCGATTCTTGGGTGTTCATCCCTCATCTTTATCTGGAAATCGATTTTGTGTAATTAGATTTATGCTTCGATGGTTGTTTAGAGGAATAAAAAAGATGAAAGAAAGTTAGATGACTAGATATGAAGAGGAGGAGGGTTTCAGATCGACAGATCTGAAGAAGGTTTTCAGACATCATTGCTGCAGATCCGTTCTTGTATGAGGAGGAGATCGGAGACATGAGCTCACGACTAAAGACTATCGTCGGAGAGATGAGGTCGAGAAGCGGATTTCGATTCAGGGTTTTTTCCTCCTTCGTTTCGTCTTCAGATCACTGTGTGTGTGTTCAGATGAAGAACACAAGAACCCACGAACTCGATATGATTTCGTCTTCTTATTTCATTTTCTTATTTCTCCCTTATTCGATCTGTCCTCTATTTCATCTACTGATACCGTGGTACTGGAGGGTATGGTTGGGGTGGGTTTTTCGGTCACAGTGAAAATCGAGCCACATATGGTGAAGATGAACTGAGAAGGGGGTGGTGATGTAAATCGATGCTGACAGTGATGAAGAACACAAACAGATATGAAAACAGATGGAGAAGACGAACATATCTGAAAACAGATTGAGAAGACTAACCCTAGATATGATTTCTCATTCTCTTTTCTCCATCTCCATTGAGAATTGACGTGTTCAACAATTTCTTCTAGGTGTTTTTTTGTTCTTGATGTTTTTTCTGTTCACCTGGACACTTTTCAGGAAGAAGAAGATGGGTATTTGGAGAGAGAGAGAGAGAGAGAGAGAGAGATTTTTATTTTTTTAAATCTGAAAATCAGAAAAAAAAATCAAGAAAAAAAAAAGAAAATCATATTAACAGGGGAAAATCCGTCATTTTCAAAACAATCAGAATAGATTGGACTAAACAAGCGACAAAATGAAAAGTTTGGATTTCTGGTGCTAGTCCAAACTTTTTTGGACCAAAGTGGCAATTTTGAGCAAACCACAGGGACCATTTGTGCTGTTTTGTCTTTCAAAATTGTACTTAAACTTGTAAGTATAGCCATATTCACTAAACTTTAGTAATTCATGACGAAAAGCCTTATCGATCTTTATGGTGGACCTGACCAGTGCACAATCAAGTGTACCTGATCCAATAGTCCTTCACTTGAGTCACACGAACATGTGAACAAGGAATTAGTTTTAATTTTCCAAAGATAAAAAATTCTCATTCATCATACATTACAAGTTGCATGATTCCATGTTTCTATCCAACTGAAACTTAGGTGATGAGAATCTTCCCTTATTTGGTAAATTATGACACTACCACAAACGAAAGAATCAAATCCATTTTCCAATATTGCTATCAATGGAATCATATAAACAACAATTTTCACAATTCCCATTGTAAGGATACTTAAAATAAATAAAATCAAAAATTTTCTTTTATTTTAATATTGCGGAAAAACTTATCCTTACAATGCAAATACATATGAAAATTATGTTATTATGCATTCCTAAGCAATCTGTCATAACTCTTAAGCAGCAGCTCAAAATTCTGATCATCGAACCATGCGATCGAAATCCATCTATTCACGATCAGCATCACCTTACTCTTCCTTTAAGCTTCCTCTCTTTTCTTTGATTCTTAAAACATCAAAATGCGACCTAGTCACATCATGTAATAAGAATCTCTGAATCGGAACTTAACAGAGTTAGATAGTAGACTTACCTGAAGTAGAGTCACACATTCTGACTTTACAATCCTTATGATTCTTCAGGTAAATAGGGTAGCTTCGATACTAATGTCCCTTCCTTTGGCAACAGAAACATATGGACTCTTTGGAATGATACACGGGTCTATCTCAGACTTAGACTTTCTCTTTACCATTTGGTCAACCGAGTTGACTATGGCCGATCCTTTTCCATTGGGAAGAGAAGAATTTTCTGGACTTCTAATGTTACCATTGTGAATGTCCATGAAAGTTTGGGAAGTAGATCTTCCAATCAAATTTTCTTTACGAGTGCTCCAAATCATTGCTGATTCAGCAGCATCAAGCAAATAGGTAAGATCATTAAGGGTCATATCATGGTTTGTCACATAGTAGTCCTTAAGGAACTCACTATGTGACTCAGGAAGTGACTGAAGAACCTACTCAACAACCAACTTCCTCAAGACTTTGACACCCAACTCTCCCGGCTTGTCTATATATGACTTCATCTCCAAGATGTGAGCACACACAAACTTCGCTTGCTAATAGGGCTTGAGTAACCTTGAACTTGTGGGTTAGGGAGAATAATTGGAGGAGGTGGAGGAAGTATGATTTCCATGATCCAATCGTGGGACATCATCTTCATTAGGAAAGCTTGTTCCAAGAGGTTTGGGAAGATCATAGTTGTCTGAACTAGACATCTACAATGGGAGAATTTCAAGCTAGTTGATTTAAGTCCTTAATATAACACCCAATATGAAATATTAAGGCTAGGACCCAACACAATATTTTATAACTTGGAAGAGGGATGCCGTAATCCAAGCTACAAAATATTTGAAGGTAGGTAAATGACGATTTACAAATTTCCACGATGAAAAACGAATAGAAATTGCAGGTCTTAAATGGATTGAAACTCCTAGATCTTTTGAGATTCATTGAACTATTCTTTGGCATGTTTAAATCTCGATTGTGCCCTTCAAGTTTGTGACTGAGATGCCGAGGATCACAAACAAGGAGTGAATAACCATGCAAATTAACTTGGTACACTTAATGTTACAACCACCTAATCAATGTGCCAGTTAACCACATACGCTCCATTGATCTATGATTAACATCAAGCTACCCTTTGCCACACATTGTTAGTCCCAGATTAGTGTGCCGGTTAACCACACACTCTCCACTAACGAATTAACAATGTTCAAAGTGCAATTTCATGGGTTAGTGTTCAGTTACTTAGTATTTATCATTATACTTTTAATGAAGGGAGAATTAATGTCCTGTCCTACCCGTTAGGCTAACGACCCTCCACCAGTCAAGGAAGCGGTGGGTGAGAGTGGACACCCATTAAAATGCCATTTTATAGGCAGTAATCTTATACCCCCCTTATAGACCGGCTTCGTGAATGAGGCCTACTAACGGTAAGACTGTGACAACCCGAAATTTCTATCTTGTACAACCATTCACTTCAATGAAAGTCAGACTTGTTTTTGCTAACTTTTAGCACTGTTTAGAGTCTGTTGGAGCATTCTGAGCCTAGTCCATCAAAGGAATCAATGTTTGGATTTATCAGTTAGGGTTCCAAACCAGCTAGCAAACCGTAAACCTCCTCAAAAAGAGTTTACGGTCAAGAAGCTTAGAGCTTATGGTCATGGTGACCGTAAACTCCCTATATATACATAAATTATGATCATTTTGATCATTTCTTTCATTTCCAAGCCAAAATCTCGAAAAATCTCTCAAGTATCATAAGATCTTCATCTTGATCTTCCAAAAATGTAAGAATTCTTTCCTTTGAATTTTTGTTACATCTCTTTATCTAGTGGTTATGCATGATTTCATCCATGAAATCTCATCATTTTGATATATCTTCAAGTGTTCCTTATTTCACCAAGAACACCAAGAACACACACTAGTGTTCTTGGATCCTAATCACTCTTACAAGCTTCTAATAAGTAAGTACACTACCCTTAGCTTGTTATATACTAGAATCACTAGTTAATCACCTTGAAAACATCATTTGTGCCAGATTTGATGAGTTTACGGTTGGATCTCCTTAGACCGTAAACTCCATGACCGTAAACTCCATGACCATAAGGTCATTAGACTGTAAACCACTTAGACCGTAAACCACATGGGACCGTGAACCCATTGGACCGTAAGGTCATTAGACCGTAAACCCATTGAACCGTAAACTCTTATGTTCATACCATTTTGACCGTAAACTCACTTGGTCATGTCATTTGGACCGTAAACTCTTTAGGGTGGCCATACACCCTAGTTATGCAATCACATGTGATTGTATCCCTTCAATCTAGGAGTTTCCTAGTCTTTTAGGGTGTTATCCCTTATAATTAGTTGGTTATACACTAATCAAATACACATACACGTCATTATATGTTTATTAGGATCTTTGTGTGTGCTTAAGGTTTCACCTAACACTCTACATCCTACTTCCAAACATACTTCCGTATCACTCACTGCAGGTGAGTTCATACCCCTTAATCTATCTTTTCAATGATTTTAAATGTTTTTATGGGGGGCAATACAAGTAGAAAACATGTTAGTTATATAATCAATCACATGTGATTTATAACTATGTTTCAAACAAAGGGTTTCATATACTTAAAATTGTGTTTCCAACAAAGGATTTCTTATACTTTAAAACTATATTATCAATCAAACTGCTTTTAAATGGTTTTATAAATTGACATCAAGTCATCAATATTTATTATTAAACTCTTCAAATGTTTTACAAAACTTCTTTTTAAACTTATATATTGTCAAATGCATGTCTATATATGTATAGTTATATAAGTAATGTTTAAAGGACTTAGGACTGCTAACTCGGTTAATTTCCTTTTCCTTGTTTGGATGTGGCCTAAAAGTATTGGTTATTTGTCCGAAGGTCGTTTAAATATCAATTATATATTATGTATACATATGTAGATATAAAAGTACTATCAATCAGTTCAGTACCTTTGGGTAGCAAAGGCATACCTTCCTTCATTCAAACTACATAAATTACTAGTAAACAATCATAGGTATAGTTTAGGAGAATACTATCATATACAAATACTATAATAGAGAATACTATAACAGAGAATACTATAACAGAGAACACTATAACATAGAATACTATAACAGAGAATACTAGACGGAGAATACTATACAAAGGATACTATACAGAGAATACTATACATAGAATACTATTACTATAAAAGTATACTATAACAAGATTCAGAGATAACATAATGTGAGATACTACTTCATGACACATCGACCATTTCGTTATGTCACCTTTTGTAACCAGAATCTCCTGGAGGGAGAGCGTGAGTTTGCATATAGATCTATACTGGATTGAATATCCTACACCTTGTTGTTCGCTACAGTGGGACTTGCAAGTCTACGGGTGCCAAATGTCATTTCTTCCGACGTCTTTCATCGTCGTGTTATAGTCGGTTTAGTATGGTAACAATCTTATCACATTTTTCCTTAAATAAACCATTGGTTTTAAAGGTAGTTATTACTTCAGTAGTTAATACAAATAATACTGCAGTACACATACATTTTCCCATTATATTCAAATTGTGATCTTCTCACATAAAGAGTAATATAAAACTATATTCTGGAAAGATAGTCATATTTGGGAAAAGCTTCCACTTTTACAGAGTAACAAACATACAAAACAGTCGGGTCTTGGTAGAAGACTACTTTTTATACTAGTAGAAAATATAGGATTTTCTAGGAGTTTTTCAAACATATACAAACATTTACATTGAACGTTCACAAACATTTTCATCAAACTTATACAAACATTGACACTAAATACTTATGAACTCACCAGCTTAAATACTGATCTACGCTTTCAAAATAACTTATATTCTCAGGTCAGCAGTAGACAGGTACCGATGACCAGGTTTTGAGAAGACGGAGCATGTTCAAGACTCATCTTTTATATTGATTATTCATTTTTGGTGTCTTATTACTATTAAAGAACACACTTGTATGGAATTATACTATTAATGCAATGGATGATGATGTTGCTTATTTACTACTTTGCATTGTTATGATACTGTACATGACGTCCTCCACCCCGAACGTTTCCGCCATTCCGGTTTTGGGGTGTGACAGATTGGTATCAGAGCATTGTTTATAGTGAATCGAGTATATCAACCCATAAAATATATACAAACTATAAACACATAGGGATTAAAATACTTTGACAAAGAGTTTATACTTTTAAGTACTAAAATACTTAACTAAAAGTATACATAATTACATACCTACGTACTTACTATAGAACAGTGTCATACTAGGACATAACAAAAGTATTACGATTGTTGAACATCACAAGTAAGCTCAGGGATGTATGGTCAGTTCTGGGTGTGACATAGCCTGATCAACTATGTTGGTCCGAAAAGTCACTAGCATATGCGAGAATGGTTGTGATGTAGCTATAAGAACACCAAGAACACACACTAGTGTTCTTGGATCCTAATCACTCTTAGAAGCTTCTAATAAGTAAGTACACTACCCTTAGCTTGTAATATACTAGCATCACTAGTTAATCACCTTGAAAACATCATTTGTGCAAGATTTGATGAGTTTACGGTTGGATCTCCTTAGACCGTAAACTCCATGACCGTAAGGTCATTAGACCGTAAACTCCATGACCATAAGGTCATTAGACTGTAAACCACTTAGACCGTAAACCACATGGAACCGTGAACCCATTTGACCGTAAGGTCATTAGACCGTAAACCTATTGAACCGTAAACTCTTATGGTCATACCATTTTGACCGTAAACTCACTTGGTCATGTCATTTGGACCGTAAACTCTTTAGGGTGGCCATACACCCTAGTTATGCAATCACATGTGATTGTATCCCTTCAATCTAGGAGTTTCCTAGTCTTTTAGGGTGTTATTGTGACAACCCGAAATTTCTATTCTGTACAATATGTCAATTCAATAGGAGTCAAATCAGTTACAGTTAAATTTTCAGACTTTTTGGATTAAGTTTGATTTTTTTAGGATTTACACTTTAGGATATACCATGAGAGAGGATGCCCTAGGGTTATAGTGCAACACTGTTATTCCTAAACTTCAAGAAATTGGAGTTTACTGCCAGAATAAAATATTTTCAGCCAAAAACCCATAAATTTGGGGTATATATATGACACTTGTCATTTATTATCATTTTTCCAAATTTCTCAAGAACAAAAGCAAATCCTCTCAAGTATCATCACGGGATTTATTCCAAATCTCGACCTAGTAAGTGTTTTCAACCATTTCAAGTTAGTAGATCACTTAATCTAGTGTTTTAACACCTTTCTAACCGTGAAATCATTCCAAAAGGTTGATTTTTCCATTTTCACCAAGAACACCAAGAACACCAAGAACACACACTAGTGTTTTTGGCATTTTGGCTCATTTCAAGCTTCCATATAGTAAGTACTTCTATCCTAGATTATGTTTGAGCTTGCTATACCTCATTATAACATGAAATCATCCAAGAATCACCAAGAAAATGGTGTTTACGTTCCAAGAACATTCTTGAACCGTAAACCCATTTTAAGGGATCGAAATGTCCCTAGTCCCTTCCTAAGCCTAGGTAACTAACTTAGATCCTTACCTTGATGTGTTAAGGACTTGAAATCATCGAAATACCAACATCCATAAGAGTTTACGGCCGTAAACTCTAGGGTTTACGACCGTAAACCCAAAGGGATGTGGTCTTTGGGCCGTAAACTCCAAATAGGAGTGAAATGGTGCCCTAGCTTCTTCCTTAGGCTTATACTTCAAGAGGAAACACTTCAATGGACTTAGAAACGTTCAAATCAACAAATGGTCAAAAGAGGGGGAAATTACGGCCGTAAACTCTAGAGTTTACGACCGTAAACCCATTGGGTTGAGGTCACAAAACCGTAAACTCAAGTTAGGGTTTCTTTTGAACCCTAAACCCTATAACATTGTTCGACAACACTTAGATGCATTCCTTGAGACTAATAACACTTATATAAGGTGTTTAACTTGTCTTAGGATGTCTTAACTTTGCTAATTAGTTGTTTAAAGTCTAATTAGATACATATATGTTGTATTTATATGTTGAATAGGATCATTGTGTGTGTACAAGTCTTCACTTGACACCTAGCAATCCTATTTTCTTCAGTTCATCCAAACCACCAACTACAGGTGAGTTCATACCCCTTAATTAACCTTTTAAATGTTTTAAATGCTTTCATGGGGGGGGGATACAAGTTGAACAATTATAGTTATTATATCAATCACATGTGATTAATAACTACCAAACAAATGGTTTTCTTACTTTTCAAACTGGTTATCAAATTGTTTTACCTCAAACTGTTTTACCTCAAACTGTTTTACATACTCTTTTATTGTCAATACATTTATCAAACTCTTTTAACTTATATTATGTGTATCTATATAAATATAGTTATATAAGTAGGATTGGAAGGACTTAGGACTGCTAGTCTACCCTGCTTCCTGTTCTTGTTTGATTGTGGTCTTGGGGTATCAAGGTTAGTTGTCCGAGGGTTGTTTGAATCCTAGTTATATATTATGTATACGTATATGGATATAAAAGGTTTGTTATCAACCTCTTTTAACTTATATTATGTGTATCTATATAAATATAGTTATATAAGTAGGATTAAGAAGGACTTAGGACTGCTAGTCTACCCTGCTTCCTGTTCTTGTTTGATTGTGGTCTTGGGGTATCAAGGTTAGTTGTCCGAAGGTCGTTTGAATCCTAGTTATATATTATGTATAAGTATATAGATACAAAAGGTTTTCCTTCATTCAAGTCCATACCCTTGGGTAGCAAGGGTATACAAACATGTTCATACATTGCTAGTAAGCTACCATAGGGGTAGTTTAGGAAGATACTATTACTAGAACGATGAAACATACAATGAGTCAGTTCATACATGAGTCAATACATACTATAATGAGAAACAAACATGAAACAGAGTGATGAGAAACAAACATACAGGCTAGACAGAGAAAGAACACACAATACAGCTAGCACACAATTCACATAACATTTACATAAATACATTTATGTGAGCCATTAAACAGGGCATGGCACTACCTGCCATGACTGTTTTTGTATCAGAATCTCCTTAATTGGGGAGCGCATGAGTTTGTGTATAGATCTATACTGGATTGACTATCCTACACCTTTCTGTTCGCTACAGTGGGACTTGCAAGTCTACGGGTGCCAAACGTCATTTTTGTGGCATCTTACATTGTCACTTTACTATTGAGTCGGTAGCAAGATACAGGCTGATCACATGTTACCTTAAAATATACAATTAACTTAAGGTAGTTAGTACAGCAGTAGTTTCATAATACTACATTAAAGTACTATAACATTTTCCCTTTACATTTTACTTTGTGATTTCACACAATTAACAATAATGCTAAAACTATATTTTTGGTTAATGATAGTCGGATTTGGGAAAATACTCACTTTTACAAAGGATACACTCGCAGACACTAGATGCCTTGGTAGAAGGCTACTTTTAGTAGGAAACATAGGGTTTTCTAAGATAGTTCAAACAAATACAAAACTTTTACAAACACACAGTACATCTTACAAAACATCTTACAAATGCTTTCATACAAACACAGACACTAATATACTTATGAACTCACCAGCTCTAAAGCTGATAAACTCTTTCGAAATAACTTGTATTCTCAGGTCACCAGTAGACAGGTACCGGGGCCAGGTTTTGAGAAGATGGAGCTCGTTCAAGACTCATCTTATATTTTGATGTATATTATTTTGGTGTCTTTAAAACTTAACGGAACACACTTGTATGAAATTATATTATTAATGCAATGGATGATGTTGTTGCTTGTTTACTACTTGCATTGTTGTGATACTGTACATGACGTCCTCCACCCCAGAACGTTTCCGCCGTTCATTTGGTTTTGAGGGTGTGACAGATTGGTATCAGAGCATTCTTTATAGTGAATCGAGTGTATCAACCCATAAAAGATATACGAACTATAAACACAAGCGGGATTTAAAATACTCTGATGAAGAGTTTATACTTTAAATAATAAAATATTTAATAAAGTATACATACCTGCATTCATACTAAAATCAGTGTCACTAGGACAGAACAAAAGTATTACGATTGTTGGACAGCATAAGCATACTTAGAGACATATGGTCAACCCTGGGAAGATGTAGCCTGATCAACTACATTATCCGAGGAGTGATTAGCGTGTGCCTAAGTGTGGTTGTGAGGTTGCAACAAGTCTAAAAACTTACCAACACTTCTACAACAAGAACAGTAGAACAAAACATTAAACTTAAAATACTATAGGAGTATTTTGTGTTACTATAATTACTTATTCGAGAATTAAAGGTCTTTATTTGTATAACAATGGTTGTTTAGTGGATACACTAAAGTTATATGTACTAGGATGTCATAGACTTAGAATCTGTGATCTTTGCCTTACTTCCTGTTCCTTGTTTGGTTGTGGGCTTAGGGTTAGGGTTACTTATTCGAAGGTCTATCCCGTCTGCATGACATATAACTGGTATGCTTTAAACAAGTATTGGGGCAACTGATAAAGATCATCTTATAATTATTTAGTTAGTTAGTTAAATTTAGTTATCTCTTATATCCCTTTTCTCGCGTAGATTTAATGGCTGGATTCTATCTTCCCGGAGACCCGTACTTTCCCAACCACGACAACGCAGAATGGCTGGAAGACGAACCAGAAGATAATCACCCAATTCCTTTAGATGATTATGAAGCTGAAATTTTTTCTGATGGTTCCGACTCGGAGCCAGAAGTCAACAACCAACCCCCAGCTGTTCAAAACCCAAACCTTCGTCCTGCATTTCAAGGACCCACACCTTTGTGGGCCACAAACTTGAACAGGTGGAGTCAGGAACAAGGTCAACCTTTTCCCTACGATGGAGACAGAAGCTTCTACAACCTCACTGAGGGAGGTTCAGCTGATAGGGTCCTACCTATCATGGTTCGTAGGATTGCTCGGAACACCGAGCAGGGTCGAGCAGCTATCGACCGGGTAGTAGAAGTGGATGCCAATTCTGGTATTAACACTGTCCGCATTCGCCAGCTGGAGTCCGCTCATGAAAGGGCTCAGGTTAGCAATGCAATGCTTCAGAGGGAACTTGCTGAAACCCGAGCCGAAGTCAGGGAACTTCGAGCTCAGCAAGCAAGGTCTGATAGACGTGTGAGAGACATAGAGCGTCTCCTTTCGGATTCAAGGACGCACTCAAACAGTTCTCGTCGTCGTTAGAATCGTACCAACTTCTCTTTTGGATATAACTTAGTTATGTAAAAACTTAAGTCTAATTTCCTATCCTTATAAATCTTACACCTGCTAGGTTTTGATTAGGTAGTATGCTGTCAAAATTTTCCCATCTTGGATGATGTAAGACCTACTTCTAGGTCATTTTTCCCCAAACTCATTACATCTGTAATTCCAATATCTTTGACAGATATAAAAATCTAATGGAAATTATTATCCAAATACTTTCATCTTCATTCAAGTATTCCATTTAATTATGCTGTTGGGCTATGGAGAGTTAGTCCATGAGTAATTCTCATCAATATCTTATTCATTCTAAACTTTCAGCAAAAAGATGCCTCCACGAAAGTCAACGAGACGTAATCCTCCACCACCTATTCCTCAATTTGATACAGCATCCCTCAATGCTGCTGTAGCTGCGGCTGTGGCAACAGCCATGGCTGAATATCATTCTTCAAGTTCCACTGGAGGAGGGACTCCTATTCCAACAATACAGGTTGAAACCCCTGTGCGCTCAAGAGAGTGCTCCTACAAAGACTTTACAAACTGCAAGCCATTATCCTTCAGAGGAACTGGCGGAGTCATTGTACTCTCGCAATGGTTTGAGAAAACCGAATCGGTTTTCGCAATCTGCTCCTGTCCAGAAGGGAGCAAGGTGAAGTTCGCTGCTTGCACCTTTGAAACCAGAGCCCTAACATGGTGGAATAGCCATGTTAAGTCACTATCTCTTTCAGTGGCAAATGATATGGGCTGGGATACTTTAAAAGACCTCATGATTGAGGAGTACTGCCCGAGGGGCGAGATCCAAAAGCTGGAGGAAGAACTTTGGCGCCTAACCATGAAAGGCACCGACATCGTAGCATATACCGCCAGGTTCTGTGAACTGGTGGCCCTCTGTCCCAACATGATTCATACGGAGGGAAAGAAGATCGAGAGGTATATATGGGGGCTGGTGCCACCATACCAGGGAAATGTATTGTCATCATGCCCTACTACATTTGATAGTGCCAAGCGACTGGCACAGCAGCTAGTTGACCACGGGGTCCGTACCCCGGCTGCAACAACCACCCTGGCCATCTCAGAAACTGCCAGAACTGCAGAGTCCAAGCGGAAATTCTGGGAGGACAAGAAAAAGAAGAAGGCTGCGAAGAAACAGCAGACGGTGGCAATTCATAGTGCGACAGCACCTGCCACTGCTGCTATTCCAATAAAGCAGTATTCTGGAAGTTTGCCTTTATGCAACAAGTGCAACTACCATCATATGGGAGCCTGTCGGGACATGCAGTGTGTAAACTGCAACAGGAAGGGGCATACAACCCGTTTCTGTAAATCTCCGGCAAGGCCAATCACCCAAGTCCCCGGCGCTGGAGTGGGCCAATCTTGCTACAACTGTGGCGATGTGGGCCACTACAAGAGGAACTGCCCCAAGGCAAGGAATGCCGGTGGAGTAGGAAGAGTTCTGGCTATAGGCCATGAGGAGGCGGTTGCCGACCCAACAGTGGTCACTGGTACGTTTCTCCTCGACAACTCTTATGCTTGTATACTATTTGATAGTGGAGCGGAGAGAAGCTTCGTGAATCAAAAATTTGCTCATTTACTTAAGCAAAAATCACGAGCACTTAAAGAACCGTTCACAGTAGAAATGGCTAATGGGAAGACAGAGAGCACTAGATGCATTTACATAGGGTGTACCCTAACTTTAGATAGCCATTCATTCTCGATCGATCTCATGCCAGTCTCAATTAAAAGTTTCGACGTCATCATTGGCATGGATTGGTTGAGTCTTCAGCGTGCCGACATCATGTGTTACGAAAAGGCAGTTCGCCTTAATCTTTCGTCTGGCGAAACCCTAGTAGTTTATGGCGACAAACCCGGCACAAACCTTCGTATCATCTCGAGCATTCAAGCTCAGAAATTCTTGCGTAAGGAATGTCACGCATTCCTTGCTCATGTGGTCGATGTGAGCCAAGAAGCGAAAGACATCAAGAACATTCCAGTAGTACACGACTTTCCCGACGTCTTTCCAGAAGAGCTACCAGGATTACCCCCGCAACGACAAGTCGAGTTCAGAATCGACTTAGTTCCAGGGGCTACCCCCGTAGCCAAATCACCTTATCGTCTAGCACCTGCAGAGATGCAAGAACTATCCTGTCAACTTAACGAACTGCTCAGCAAGGGCTTTATAAGACCAAGCTTCTCACCTTGGGGAGCTCCAGTCTTGTTCGTCAAGAAGAAAGACGGATCTTTTCGTATGTGCATCGACTACAGGGAGCTCAACAAACTGACTGTCAAAAATCGTTATCCTTTGCCTCGGATAGACGATTTATTCGATCAACTTCAAGGGGCGAATTTCTTTTCCAAGATCGACTTAAGATCCGGATATCACCAGTTACGAGTGCTAAGGGAGGATGTTCCAAAGACAGCCTTCCGAACTCGTTATGGGCACTACGAATTCGTAGTGATGCCGTTCGGATTAACAAACGCGCCCGCAGTATTCATGGACTTAATGAATAGGGTGTGTCGTCCTTACTTGGATCAGTTCGTCATCGTCTTCATCGATGACATACTTATCTACTCTCGTAGTAAGGAAGAACATAATCAACATCTGCGACAAGTCTTAGAAACCCTGCGCGCGGAGAAGCTTTATGCGAAGTTCTCGAAATGCAAATTTTGGATCCGACGAGTCGAGTTCTTAGGGCACGTGGTTAGCGAAGAGGGAATCCACGTAGACCCATCCAAAATCAAAGCCATTGAGAGCTGGTCAGCACCGAAGACGCCAACAGAAATTCGTCAATTTCTAGGCCTCGCTGGCTACTATCGTCGATTCATTCAGAACTTCTCCCGCATTGCGAAGCCTCTTACAACACTTACCCAGAAGGGCGTATCCTTTGATTGGGAAGAAAAGCAGGAGAGAGCGTTCCAAACGCTCAAACGAGCCTTATGCACTGCACCAATACTATCCCTCCCCGAAGGGATAGAAGACTTCGTTGTCTATTGCGATGCATCGAACCAAGGTCTCGGATGTGTTCTGATGCAGCGAGGTAAGGTCATCGCCTATGCCTCGAGGCAGCTAAAAACACATGAGGTCAACTATACGACGCACGATCTTGAACTAGGAGCAGTTGTATTTGCTTTGAAGATCTGGAGACACTACCTGTACGGTACAAAGAGCACAATCTTTACAGACCACAAGAGCTTACAACACATATTCGATCAGAAGGAGCTCAACATGAGACAACGACGGTGGGTCGAGCTACTCAGTGACTACGAATGCGAAATTCGTTATCATCCCGGCAAGGCCAACGTAGTAGCTGACGCCCTAAGTCGGAAAGAATATTCTGGTCGTAGAGTCAAGTCATTGACTATGACTATCCATTCGCATTTATCCACACAAATACAGGCGGCTCAGCCCGACACTTTGAAGCCTGAAAATGTGACCAATGAATCCCTGCGGGGGATGGATAAGAACTTGGAAGTCAAAGGTGGCGGAGCTTATTATCTCATGAACCGGATCTGGACCCCGAAACTTGGTGGTTTTAGAGATTTGGTCATGAAGGAGGCGCATAACACTCATTATTCCGTTCACCCAGGTTCAGATAAGATGTATCTGGATCTTAAAAAGTTATACTGGTGGCCTAACATGAAAGCAGAGATTGCTACCTTCGTAAGTAAATGCCTTACTTGCGCAAAGGTCAAGGTCGAGTACCAGAAACCCTCAGGTCTTCTTCAACAGCCTGAGATCCCAGAATGGAAGTGGGAGCGGATCACCATGGATTTCATAACCAAGTTGCCCAAGACAACGGGTGGACTTGATGCCATATGGGTCATCGTCGACAGATTGACCAAGTCCGCGCACTTCCTGCCTATCAAAGAGACAGACAAGATGGAGAAGCTTACAAGAACTTACATAAGGGAAATTGTACGATTGCACGGTGTCCCTATATCCATTATCTCAGACAGAGATAGTAGGTTCACTTCCAGGTTCTGGCAGTCGCTACAAGGTTCCTTAGGAACTAGGCTGGATATGAGTACAGCCTACCATCCGCAGACAGACGGGCAAAGTGAGAGGACTATCCAAACCTTGGAGGACATGTTGCGAACCTGTGTGATTGACTTTGGGAAAACATGGGATACTCATTTACCCCTTGTAGAATTTTCCTACAACAACAGTTATCACACAAGCATAAAGGCTGCTCCATTCGAGGCCCTCTACGGCCGAAAGTGCAGATCCCCTCTGTGCTGGGCTGAGGTGGGTGATACCCAGTTAGCTAAGGGACTAGTTCCTGAAAGCACTCTCACAGGTCCGGAGATCATACGGGAAACGACGGAGAAGATCGTTCAGATCCGTGAACGACTGAAAGCCTCCACAGACCGACAGAAAAGCTACGCTGATAAACGAAGGAAACCGTTGGAATTCCAGGTGGGTGACCATGTTCTATTGAAGGTCTCACCCTGGAAGGGCTTGATACGCTTCGGAAAGCGTGGAAAGCTAAATCCAAGGTACATTGGGCCTTTCGAGATTCTTTCCAGAATCGGCCCTGTAGCTTACAAACTTAACTTACCGAGCGAACTCAGTAACGTACATTCTACCTTCCACGTCTCGAACTTGAAAAAGTGCCTGTCCGACGAGACTCTCCCACTCGACGAGATCGAGATCAACGAGAGCCTCAACTTCGTGGAAGAACCAGTAGAGATCATGGACCGAGAGGTCAAGCAAACGAAACAAAGCCGCATCCCAATAGTGAAGGTTCGCTGGAACGCCAAACGAGGACCTGAATTCACTTGGGAGCGAGAGGATCAGATGAAACTGAAATATCCTCGTCTTTTTAATTAGTTCCTTGTAACTACTTAATTGCTTAAATTCAAATTTCGGGACGAAATTCCTTCTAAGGAGGGGATGATGTGACAACCCGAAATTTCTATTCTGTACAACATGTCAATTCAATAGAAGTCAAATCAGTTACAGTTAAATTTTCAGACTTTTTGGATTAAGTTTGATTTTTTTAGGATTTACACTTTAGGAGATACCAGGAGAGAGGATGCCCTAGGGTTATAGTGCAACACTGTTATTCCTAAACTTCAAGAAATTGGAGTTTACTGCCAGAATAAAATATTTTCAGCCAAAAACCCAGAAATTTGGGGTATATATATGACATTTGTCATTTATTATCATTTTTCCAAATTTCTCAAGAACAAAAGCAAATCCTCTCAAGTATCATCACGGGATTTATTCCAAATCTCGACCTAGTAAGTGTTTTCAACCATTTCAAGTTAGTAGATCACTTAATCTAGTGTTTTAACACCTTTCTAACCGTGAAATCATTCCAAAAGGTTGATTTTTCCATTTTCACCAAGAACACCAAGAACACACACTAGTGTTTTTGGCATTTTGGCTCATTTCAAGCTTCCATATAGTAAGTACTTCTATCCTAGAGTGTGTTTGAGCTTGCTATACCTCATTATAACATGAAATCATCCAAGAATCACCAAGAAAATGGTGTTTACGGTCCAAGAACATTCTTGAACCGTAAACCCATTTTAAGGGATCGAAATGTCCCTAGTCCCTTCCTAAGCCTAGGTAACTAACTTAGATCCTTACCTTGATGTGTTAAGGACTTGAAATCATCGAAATACCAACATCCATAAGAGTTTACGGCCGTAAACTCTAGGGTTTACGACCGTAAACCCAAAGGGATGTGGTCTTTGGGCCGTAAACTCCAAATAGGAGTGAAATGGTGCCCTAGCTTCTTCCTTAGGCTTATACTTCAAGAGGAAACACTTCAATGGACTTAGAAACGTTCAAATCAACAAATGGTCAAAAGAGGGGGAAATTACGGCCGTAAACTCTAGAGTTTACGACCGTAAACCCATTGGGTTGAGGTCACAAAACCGTAAACTCAAGTTAGGGTTTCTTTTGAACCCTAAACCCTATAGCATTGTTCGACAACACTTAGATGCATTCCTTGAGACTAATAACACTTATATAAGGTGTTTAACTTGTCTTAGGATGTCTTAACTTTGCTAATTAGTTGTTTAAAGTCTAATTAGATACATATATGTTGTATTTATATGTTGAATAGGATCATTGTGTGTGTACAAGTCTTCACTTGACACCTAGCAATCCTATTTTCTTCAGTTCATCCAAACCACCAACTACAGGTGAGTTCATACCCCTTAATTAACCTTTTAAATGTTTTAAATGCTTTCATGGGGGGGGATACAAGTTGAACAATTATAGTTATTATATCAATCACATGTGATTAATAACTACCAAACAAATGGTTTTCTTACTTTTCAAACTGGTTATCAAACTGTTTTACCTCAAACTGTTTTACCTCAAACTGTTTTACATACTCTTTTATTGTCAATACATTTATCAAACTCTTTTAACTTATATTATGTGTATCTATATAAATATAGTTATATAAGTAGGATTGGAAGGACTTAGGACTGCTAGTCTACCCTGCTTCCTGTTCTTGTTTGATTGTGGTCTTGGGGTATCAAGGTTAGTTGTCCGAGGGTTGTTTGAATCCTAGTTATATATTATGTATACGTATATGGATATAAAAGGTTTGTTATCAACCTCTTTTAACTTATATTATGTGTATCTATATAAATATACTTATATAAGTAGGATTAAGAAGGACTTAGGACTGCTAGTCTACCCTGCTTCCTGTTCTTGTTTGATTGTGGTCTTGGGGTATCAAGGTTAGTTGTCCGAAGGTCGTTTGAATCCTAGTTATATATTATGTATAAGTATATAGATACAAAAGGTTTTCCTTCATTCAAGTCCATACCCTTGGGTAGCAAGGGTATACAAACATGTTCATACATTGCTAGTAAGCTACCATAGGGGTAGTTTAGGAAGATACTATTACTAGAACGATGAAACATACAATGAGTCAGTTCATACATGAGTCAATACATACTATAATGAGAAAAAAACATGAAACAGAGTGATGAGAAACAAACATACAGGCTAGACAGAGAAAGAACACACAATACAGCTAGCACACAATTCACATAACATTTACATAAATACATTTATGTGAGCCATTAAACAGGGCATGGCACTACCTGCCATGACTGTTTTTGTATCAGAATCTCCTTAATTGGGGAGCGCATGAGTTTGTGTATAGATCTATACTGGATTGACTATCCTACACCTTTCTGTTCGCTACAGTGGGACTTGCAAGTCTACGGGTGCCAAACGTCATTTTTGTGGCATCTTACATTGTCACTTTACTATTGAGTCGGTAGCAAGATACAGGCCGATCACATGTTACCTTAAAATATACAATTAACTTAAGGTAGTTAGTACAGCAGTAGTTTCATAATACTACATTAAAGTACTATAACATTTTCCCTTTACATTTTACTTTGTGATTTCACACAATTAACAATAATGCTAAAACTATATTTTTGGTTAATGATAGTCGGATTTGGGAAAATACTCACTTTTACAAAGGATACACACGCAGACACTAGATGCCTTGGTAGAAGGCTACTTTTAGTAGGAAACATAGGGTTTTCTAAGATAGTTCAAACAAATACAAAACTTTTACAAACACACAGTACATCTTACAAAACATCTTACAAATGCTTTCATACAAACACAGACACTAATATACTTATGACCTCACCAGCTCTAAAGCTGATAAACTCTTTCGAAATAACTTGTATTCTCAGGTCACCAATAGACAGGTACCGGGGCCAGGTTTTGAGAAGATGGAGCTCGTTCAAGACTCATCTTATATTTTGATGTATATTGTTTTGGTGTCTTTAAAACTTAACGGAACACACTTGTATCAAATTATATTATTAATGCAATGGATGATGTTGTTGCTTGTTTACTACTTGCATTATTGTGATACTGTACATGACGTCCTCCACCCCAGAACGTTTCCGCCGTTCATTTGGTTTTGAGGGTGTGACAGTTATCCCTTATAATTAGTTGGTTATACACTAATCAAATACACATATACGTCATTATATGTTTATTAGGATCTTTGTGTGTGCTCAAGGTTTCACCTGACACTCTACATCCTACTTCCAAACATACTTCCGTATCACTCACTACAGGTGAGTTCATACCCCTTAATCTATCTTTTAAATGATTTTAAATGATTTTATGGGGGGGGGGAATACAAGTACAAAACATGTTTTTTATATAATCAATCACATGTGATTTATAACTATATTTCAAACAAAGGGTTTCATATACTTCAAACTGTGTTTCAAACAAAGGATTTCTTATACTTTAAAATTATATTATCAATCAAACTGCTTCTAAATCGTTTTATAAATTGACATCAAGTCATCAATATTTATTATTAAACTCTTCAAATGTTTTACAAAACTTTTTTTTAAACTTATATATTGTCAAATGCAAGTCTATATATGCATAGTTATATACGTAATGTTTAAAGGACTTAGGACTGATAACTCGCTTAATTTCCTTTTCCTTGTTTGGATGTGGCCTGAAAGTATCGGTTATTTGTCCGAAGGTCGTTTAAATATCAATTATATATTATGTATAATATGTAGATATAAAAGTACTATCAATCAGTTCAGTACCTTTGGGTAGCAAAGGCATACCTTCCTTCATTCAAACTACAGAAATTACTAGTAAACTATAATAGGTATAGTTTAGGAGAATACTATCATATACAAATACTATAACAGAGAATACTATAACAGAGAACACTATAACAGAGAACACTATAACAGAGAATACTAGACAGAGAATACTATACAAAAGATACTATACAGAGAGTACTATACATAAAATACTATTACTATAACAAGTATACTATAACAAGATTCAGAGATAACATAATGTGAGATACTACTTAATGACACATCAACCATTTCGTTATGTCACGTTTTGTAACCAGAATCTCCTGGAGGGAGAACGTGAGTTTGCGTATAGATCTATACTGGATTGACTATCCTACACCTTGTTGTTCGCTACAGTGGGACTTGCAAGTCTACGGGTGCCAAATGTCATTTCTTCCGACGACTTTCATCGTCGTGTTATAGTCGGTTTAGTATGGTAACAATCTTATCATATTTTGCCTTAATTAAACCATTGGTTTTAAAGGTAGTTATTACTTCAGTTGTTAATATAAATAATACTGCAGTACACATACATTTTCCCGTTATATTCAAATTGTGATCTTCTCACATAAAGAGTAATGTAAAACTATATTCAAGTAACGAAAGTCATATTTGGGAAAAGCTTCCACTTTTACAGAGTAACAAACATACAAAACAGTCGGGTCTTGGTAGAAGACTACTTTTTATACTAGTAGAAAATATAGGATTTTGTAGGAGTTTTTCAAACATATACAAACATTTACATTGAACATTCACAAACATTTTCATCAAACTTATACAAACATTGACACTAAATACTTATGAACTCACCAGCTTAAATGCTGATCTACGCTTTCAAAATAACTTGTATTCTCAGGTCACCAGTAGACAGGTACCGATGACCAGGTTTTGAGAAGACGGATCATGTTCAAGACTCGTCGTTTATTTTGATTATTCATTTTTGGTGTTTTATTACTATTAAAGAACACACTTGTATGAAATTATACTATTAATGCAATGGATGATGTTGTTGCTTATTTACTACTTTGAATTGTTATGATACTGTACATGACGTCCTCCACCCCCGAACGTTTCCGCCTTTCCGGTTTTGGGGTGTGACAAAGACTGACTTACTCTTATACATATATATTGTGACAACCCGAAATTTCTATTCTGTACAACCATTCACTTCAATAGAAGTCAGAACTGTTTGTGCTAACTTTCAAGCTTTTTGGAATAAGTTTGAGTGTTTTAAGATTAGTACTTCAGGAGATAATAGGAGAGAGGGTGCCCTAGGGTTTATTGTGCAACAATAATGTCCCAAAACTCCAAGAGTTTGGAGTTTACGGCCTAAACAAAAGTGTTTACGGTCGTAAACCCTAAAAGGGGGTATAAATATGACACTTATTCATATTTTACCACTTTTCACATTTTCAAGATCCAAAACCAAATTCTCTCTCAAGTATCATCCAACATTTCTTCAAGATCTTCAACTTGTACGTGTTTCTAGCCCTAATAAGTTGATATCTACCCTAATCTAATGATCTAACATGATTCCATCCGTGAAATCATTCCAAAAGTGTAGATCTTCAAGTTTCACCAAGAACACCAAGAACACACACCAGTGTTCTTGGACTTTTAGCACCTTTTCGAGCTTCTACCTAGTAAGTACTCCTACCCTAGTGTATTATAAAGCTTGTTACACTTCTAAACATGAAGAAAACACCCAAGAAACAAAAGATTAAGGTGTTTACGGTCCAAGATGTTCTTGGACCGTAAACCCTAAAAAGGGTGCCAAAGTGTGCCCTAGTCCCTTCTAAGCCTTGGAAACTAGTCTAGACCCCTTCCTTGTTGTGCTTAGGACTCAAAACAACCAAAAGACCATAAATCATTTGGGTTTACGGTCGTAAACCCAAAGGGAAATGGTCTAAGGACCGTAAACTCCTAAAAGGAGTGAAATGGTGCCCTAATCTCTTCGTAAGGCTTAAACATTAAGTAGGAATGCTTCTTGTGATCTTTAAGGCTTCAAAACACAAAATGGTCAAAGAAACATGAGTTTACGGTCGTAAACTCATGGGTTTACGACCGTAAACTCAAGGAGTTATGATCACAAAACTGTAAACTCCAAGGGAGTTTACCCTTGAACCCCAAACTCAATAGTAAGGTCCTACCACCCTTACATGCAATCCTTATGACTTATAGCACTTAAATCAAGTGTTTTACATGTCTTAGGATGTCTTAAACTTGGTTAATTAGTTGTTTTATGACTAATTGGATACATATATGTAATTATATGTTAACTAGGATCATTGTGTGTGTACAAGTCTTCACTTGACACTTAGGATCCCACATCATTCAGTTCATCCACAACCACCCACTACAGGTGAGTTTATACCCCTTAACCAATCTTTTAAATGATTTTAAATGCTTTTACGGGGGGGGGGATACAAGTAGAAAACATGAAGTTATAGAATCAATCACATGTGATTTATAACTGTGTTTTCAACCAAATGATTTTCACATACTTCAGAATGTGTTAAATACAATGGTTTTCAGTTAATTTATACCTTGTTATCAAATGAATTACTTTTGAAATGTTTTATAAAATGACATCAAGTCATTATTATTTATTGTTCAAAACTCTTAAATGTTTTACAAAACCTCTTTCAACTTATTGTTAAAAACCATATCTATACACTTATGTTTCATATACATATGTATTGATATGAGAGCTTTCATTCTTTCTTCAGTTCCAACACTCTTGTGTAGCAAGGGTGTATAAACCTACTTGGACATTCAATTTACATTCCAGTAAAATATTATAGGTATAGTTTAGGGGATACAAATTACTATTCCTATTACAAGGAATTACACAAGAGTCAGTTCATTCATGAGTCTATACTAATACATTACATGCAATATGAAGAGATACTATTACATGGATACCATTATATGGATACTTTTACATGGATTCTGTTACATAGATACTATATGATGAGATATTATTACATATTATATGTGTAGATACTATTATATATGTACGGGACTAACCATTCTACACCCAGCTGTTAGCTACAGAGGGAATATGCACATTGACGGATGTCTACGGTTAATACTATTCGGCAATTACTCTGCCGTGTTTATCCTAGTACCAAAGGATAATACTTAAATGATTATATAATTTCCCTTTTACTTTTATTTTGTGACACATTCACATAAACGATGAGGTAGACTATATATTTATAATAATAGTCGCACATGGGAAAAGCTTTCATTTATACAGAAAGGCAACCTTCAAGCATTCGAGTCTTGGTAGAAGACTACTTTTTATACTAGTAGGAAATATGGGATTTTCTAGGGTTTTCACACTTATACTAAATGTTTCATAAAATATTTACAAGTCTTTCATAACAGCTTTTCAAATCACTGACACCATAATACTTATGAATTCACTGGCTCTATGCTGATCTACTCGCTTTCAAAATAACTTGTATTCTCAGGTCACCAGTAGACAGGTACGATGACCATGTTTTGAGAAGACGGAGCACAGTCAAGACTCGTCTTTTATTTTGATTACATATTTTGGTGTCTTATTACTATGATAGATCACTCATGTATTAAAAACTTTACTTTTAATGCAATGGATGATGTTGTTACTTGTTTACTACTTTGCACTGTTATGATACTTCACATGACGTCCTCCACCCATGAACGTTTCCGCCGTTCTTGATTTTGGGGTGTGACATATATAAATATTAAACCTATAATATTATAATAGTATAAGGGTTGAATTTTAAACTATTAAAATTCTAAGGGTTTAACTTGGAATTAAAGTATTAATGGGGGGGGGGAACTTTAGAAATTCCAAAACATGAGGGAAAGTTTTGAACAATTCAAAAACTTTTGGTTTCTATAACATATGAGTTTAATATGGCTTTTAAAGACTTTAATGAAGAGACTCTTGAACATCCATAACTTGAGGACAAGTTATGGCGTTCATAAAACTATTTATGAGGAAAAAGACTCTTCAATTGCGTAACCTATGGCTTTAATGAAGATTTAACACAAAAAATTCTGGTTTTCCATAACTTGAGGACAAGCTATGGAATCCATTAAGAAAACACCAAGATCATCAATTCAACTAACAAGCATGTTAAGAAAAACTATGATCTAGATTAAACTCATATGAACAAGACAATTCAAATCAAACAACTTTCATGTAATTAGCCTAACCATTAAACTAATACAAAACATGAATCAATTGACAATTATCTTTTGAATTGGATTAGAATGATCATTACCACATCCAAAACATGTTTATAAGTTCAAAAACAGCTTAGGGTAATGATTCTAGTCCAATTCCAGCCTTGAAACTCGAATATATGTTGTCAGGGGCTCCAACTCGCCGAGTGCAAGAACAAACTCGACGAGTTGGATGAGTTTGTACATGGACTCGTCGGGTCCCTCAATGGACTCGTCGAGTCCCCTGTCCAGACAGCAAAAAACTTCGATTTTCATCCTTTTTCAACAAGTATAATACGAAAACAACCCATGGCTCTGATACCACTGATGGGTGTTTGTATACTACAACATCCTATGGTGCACATACAACCCTAGAAGCTTTGGATCTATGTTTTCACTCATTATACATGCAAATGGTTTCCAAAGCTTTAAGCTTACAACTAGCATACAAATGATATAAACTATATAAAATACTAGTTATAAGTTTACCTCTTTGTGTAGCTATTAGAACTTGATGAATTTGGCCTTAAAGAGCTTAGCCCTAATAGTGTGGAAGCCTCAAATGAAGTCACAACACATCATGGACAAAGGTGGAACTTGAGAGAGAATTCCATGCACCCGAAAACACCCATGACCTCCAGGAACAAGCATGTCGACGTTTTTTAGGTTAAGAGCATGTATGTATAGGTTGGATTTTAAGGGTCATGGGTATAACCCAAATCCATACCAATGGGTTTATGATCCATGGTTCATGTGGCCCAACTCTTTATGTATCCATACATAAACTTGGTCCAACATGGATCATAAGCCCAACACATATAAATATAACTAATTATCATAATTAGTCCCCATAGATTTAATTATTCTCTTTTGATCACTAAATTAATTCTAAATTAATTCTTGATCAATACTAATTAAAACATATAATTTCATATTAATATATTATAACTTATAATATATTAATAAATCATATATAACCTTTCTCTCAAGAGTCCATCCTAACAAATTGTCCACATGATATGCAACCCAAATGGACCATGCTACTCTCGGGTCGAGTACATACGAATAATAGTTATGGGCTTAAACATCTAACCCAACCGAATCTTCTACGCCTGCCAAGGAGGTTATGCCTTCGAAATCCGGAGTCTTGAAACGACTGAAGAAAATGGCTAAAAGGCCACATCATTCACCAGAGAGGTCTAGTAGTTTTTCTCCTAAAGGTGTACCGAAGATCACTCGTAAGCCTCAAATCAATCGCAAAGGTGTTGTGATTCATGAAATTCCAACTCCTGTGTCTCCTGCATCGAAAAAGTGAAGAGCTGAAGACATGGCGAAAAAGATTACAAAGAAGAAGAGGAGAATGCTGATTAAAGATGACGACTAAATTGTACCAGAATCCCCATTTCACGAAGATAATACATGTGTTCCATCACCAAATAGGGATTCTCCAATCAAGTCGAATGTTGAGGTGACTGGGGATCTTGATAGCTCTGTGAAAACATCTAATGTGGACACAACCATTAATCAAGGTGATCATACGAAGATATCCACTCCTGAGAAGACTGTTGTCATACCACCCGGAGTTTTGAATGCCGAATCAGTTTCTGAGGAGGTTCGAACTTCAGGCATCAATGTGAACATATCTCATATGGACATAAACGTCGACAAGGGTGAAGGAGTGTCGAATAATGAAGCTCAAGGTAATCATACACTAGTTATTTCTTCATCTTTTGAAACCTCTACTGTTGATAAAACCACTTCACTACCACCATTTATTTGTATAATTTAAACTACACTACCACAATCCAATCACTCTCCAACTTTTGAAAACGTTTTACAACAACCCATTACTTCGTTATTCCCATCCCAATCCACCGAAGGTCACAAAACAGTTCTTGATGATGACACCACTGAAGATGGTGAATTTATGGGTGCATTTGCTGATATTGACTTTGATCCTGAAGAGGAAACATACCAGATCACATGCTCATGTCTGGTAAACAGTTTAAAATTCTCGATCGGAAGTTACATTCATTATTACATCTTCAAGCAGATGCAGGTGGTCGTCATTCGACCTCAGGAATAGAAGTTGACGTTATGCTCAAGGCTCAAGAGTTTCGTCTAAGGGAAAAGTTAGAGATTATGGACATAAAAAATGAAAAACGTGTCAAGGCTCAGTCTTCATCTTTTGATCATGAGCTAAAGTAGTTGAAAGTTGTGGCAAAAGAAAAACATATTCTCTACGTTCAAACTGTGAAGAAGGTTCGAGATGATGTCAATCTCAAACTTGAGGAACTAAGGGTTAATATGACGAATGAAGTTGCTGTTATTTCTCATGATTATTCTCTTGGATTAGGTGTCTAAGCCCATAACTATAATTGGTATGTACTTGACCCGATAGTAGTATGGTCCATTTCGGGTTGCCTTCACCAGAAAAATTTAATAGATGGATATTTGAGAAAGAGGTTATTTATGATTTATTAATATATTATAAGAACAATATATTAATTGAGAAATCATATTATTTAATTAGTATTGATCAAGAATTAATTTGGAATTGATTTAGTGATGGAAAGAGACTAATTAAATTAACGGGGACTGATTATGTAAATCAATGATACATATGGTTTGGGCTAATGATCCATGATTGATTTTGATTGGCTAAGCTTATGAGTTAGTCCATGAAGTGTTATTCCAAATTAATTGTTGGATCATAAGCTTTCTTAAGTGTAAGAATTAGGTTTAAACATATGACTCTTGGAATTCTACACTATAAATGTATACCCTAAGCCCTAAAATCGACGACCACTTACATTCTAAGAAGAGCTAGCCGATTTTAGAGTCTCATAAACCTCTCTCATATTCATCTAGTTGTTTATCGGTGTTTGTGACTTGTTTGAGGCATCACACTTGAGGTGATAAGCTCTCTTAAGGCCAAGATTCTACAAGCTACTACACAAGGTAATCTTCTGACTAGTTTTATGATTCAAATATCACCTTTGCATGCTAGTTAGGCTTCATGGTTTGGAAAATGAATATTGCATGTATAATTAAAGAAAACTTAGATGCAAAGCATTAGGGTTGTATGTGCACCATAGGGATGTTAGAGTACATAAAACCCAACAGTGGTATCAGAGCCATGAGTGTTTTCTATTATATTGATGCAATTGTGTGATTTTCAAAGTTGAAAAATTATGATTTTTGCTGTCTGACTGTTGGATGATCTGACCATGAACTCCACGAGTCCATAGCATGGCTCGACGAGTTGGATCATTAGTTGGCAATTTTTTTGAGTTTTTGTCCTGTTTTGGATTAGGATCATTACCATAAACTGTTTTGGTTCATAAAATTCGTTTTTAATGATTTGGTAATGGTTATTCTCATCCAATAACATGACGATTTTCAAATTTTAAGATAATTACTTGATTTTGTGAAAATTAATTATTTGTAAAATTTGGAATTATTTTGCTATTTTACTAGTATTACGTCAAATTGGTAAATGATAAATTAAATGATAATTGTATTAGTTAAATTTAATCTAAAATGTTTATTGAAGAGTTTCATAATTTGTCCTCAAGTTATGGAATATGAAAAGTCTCATTCATGAAACATTAACTTTCTTAAGTTATAGAATTCCAAAGGTCTTGAAGAGTTTCATAACTTGTCCTCAAGTTATGGAACTTGGAAAGTCTCATTTATGTAACATGAATTCTAAAACTCAAGAGGTTTTGAAGAGTTTCAAAACTTGCCCTCGAGTTTTGGAATTTGAAAAGTCTCATTTATTAAACTTTAATTTCAAACCCTAGAATTTTAAAAGTTTAGAATTCAACCATATACTATTATAATATTAAAGTTTAATACTTATATATATATATATATATATATATATATATATATATATATATATATATATATATATATATATATATATATGTATAAGACAAGCCAGTCTTACCGTTAGTAGGCCTAATTCACGAAGCTAGTCTATAAGGGGTGTTTAAGGAAGTGGCCCATAATACGACCACCATTGGGTATCCACTCTTACCCATCGCACTCTTGACTAGTGGAGGGTCGTTAGCCGAATGGGTAGGATAGGACATTAATCTTCATTAATAAGTATAATGATATTATGAAGTAACTAAAATTTTATAAATTCCCAATCTTAGTTACTTTAGGAAAAATGTGAAAATGGTGCTAGTCCATGGAAATTGCACTTTGCACCTTGCTAAGTCGTTAGTGGAGCGTGTGTGGTTAACCGACACACTAATTTGGGACTAGCAAAGGTTGCCAAAGGGTAGCTTGATGTTCATGATGGATCAATGGAGCGTGTGTGGTTAACCGGCACATTGATCAAGTGATATGTAACATTAAGAGTACCAAGCACATTTACATGGTTATTCACACCTTGTTTGTGATCCTCGGTATCCCAGTCACAAACTTGAAAGGCATAATCGAGATTTAAACATGTCATTGAAAAGATTCATTGAATCTCAAAGAATCTAGGAATTTCAATTCATTTAAAACCTAATTTTCATTTTCGTTTTTCATGGTGGAAATTGGTAAATCGTCATTTACTTACCTTCAAGTATTTTACAATTGGATTACGACATCCCTCTTCGGAATTGTAGAATATTGTGTTGGGTCCTAGCCTTAATATTTCATTTGGGTGTTATATTAAGGATCCTTATCTAATCTAAACTTTGTCTTTCTTTTCAGATGTCTACTTCAAACAATGCTTCAAACCCAATCCCTTCCGGCTCTTTCTCCCTCATGAACCTATGTGGGAAGGTTATTTTTGATGGGTCGAATTTCAATGATTGGATTTGAAACATTCGCATGGCCATTTGCTACGAGGACAAAGAATATGTCCTCGATAAAGAGCTAAAGGAGATTGATGAAAAAACTGCTACTCTCGAACAGATTGTTGAGTATAAGACTAATGAGAGGGACGCGACAAAGGTGTCATGTATCATGATTGCTACCATGACTGTTGAGCTTCAAAAGTCTTATGAGGACTTTTGGCCTTATAAAATGCACCAAGATTTGATGGAAAGGTATCATCAAAGTGCTCGGCAGGAAAGGTATGAAATCATTACCTCCATGATTACTACCAAAATGGAGGATGGAGAGTCTATCACGGCCCACTTGCAAAATGTCACACCCCCAAACCAGAACGGTGGAAACGTTCGGGGGCGGAGGACGTCATGCTTAGTATCACAAGACATGTATCATAGTAATCATAGTAACAAACAACCATTGTATTTATATTAAAGTGTTTAAAAAGTAGTGATTCACAGTAGATTGAATCCAAAAGTAAATAACAAAACAAGACATGAAGCTACTATGCTCCATCTTCTGAGTTCCAGCACGCGTACCTGTCTACTAGTTACTGAGAATACAAGTTATTTTCAAAGCGTAGATCAGCATTTAAGCTGGTCAGTTCATAAGTATTTTAGTGATGTATTAGTAAGTTGAAAGTTCTTATAGAAAAGTTCGCATGTTCTTCCAGAAGATCCTATATCTTCTGATATGATGAAAGATAAGTAAAAATGACTCCAAAATCCTTTCTATGAATGCTAAATGGATACAAGTTATGTAGAATTCAGATCAAACAAACTAAAAATTGGGTGAATCTGCCCTAAGCCCACAACCAAACAAGGAACAGGGAATGAGGCGGAAGTCACACATCCCATTGTTTGTTAGATCTTTACTGTATATAACCGTGGTGTATTCATTTGGTACTCACGGAGTTAACTGTAATATTTCCTTTATATTTGAAGAAAACATTCTTTAAGAATAACCCTTATTTCCTTTAGTAAAAATGGTAACCACAATAGTTCCTTCTATAATCACTTAGTTTATACAAGCTATATATAATCTAATATCGAATGGATAGTTAATTGTGTGAATCTACCCTAAGCCCCCAACCAAACAAGGAACGGGAAGTAAAGCGGAAATCACACATCCAACTACCTATCGGATAGTTATAATATATAACCCTGATATATAAACTAGGGTTTTATAGAATTAACCACTTAAGGGCCTTTAAGTTATACTGGTTTAATAAAATGGATTAAACCTTTCATTGATAAGTTTCTAGTTTAGTTTACTCAATGTTCTATTTGAAAGTATGTTTTTGTACTAGAAAACGATGTATTGAATTTGTTTACTATGACGTGACCCATACCTGGTACTCCTTATGATTACTTGGTGTATACGGAATATATACATAGCTAAGATCGAATAGACAGTAGACTGGGTGCATCTGCTCTAAGCCCACAACCAAACAAGCAACAGAAAATGAAGCGGAAGGCACACATCCTACTATCTGCTGGATTCGGTTAATATATATCCCTGATGTATCCACCGAGGAATCATAAAGTTAGCATTATAGGCCCCCTTCTAACTGAATGTTCATGTTACGAGTAAGTTATGTGGCGTTATTCTAATATTTGGACAACTACTAGAAGTAATGAAATTTTGTACTCTTAACGCCTTAGTCGATACTGTTGTGAGTTTTGTATATATTTATGTGTTTTATTTATTATTGTCCGGTACTTTGTAGATGTACCCTTTATAAATAACTCCGGTATGATATATTGTTACCTTGTGTTTGCTAACCCTGGTACGTTGTTGTGCCTTTGTTAGTGCAAACCCGATATGAAGTGTTATTACCTCGTGTTTGCTTACCTTGGTACATGGTATTCGTACCTTTGTTAGTGCGAACCCGGTATGATGTGTTATTACCTCGTGTTTGCTAACCTTGGTACGTGGTATTCGTACCTTTGTTAGTGCAAACCCGGTATGATGTGTTATTACCTCGTGTTTGCTAACCGTGGTACGTTGTATTTGTACCTTTGTTAGTGCAAACCCGGTATGATGTGTTATTACTTCGTGTTTGCTAACCGTGGTACGTTGTATTTGTACCTTTGTTAGTGCAAACCCGGTATTATGTGTTATTACCTCGTGTTTGCTAACCCTGGTACGTTGTATTTATACCTTGGTTAGTGCAAACCCGGTATGATGTTCTATTACCATAATTTGTTATAAACAATGAGTTAAAGATACGATTTGTTCCTAGGATACTAGGAATATATAGTATAGGTGTGTAATTCATGATTTGTTCTCCTGTTATAGTTATACTATGTTCCTCCCTGTACTAGTTATAGTATGCTCCTCCCTGTACTAGTTATATTATGCTCCTCCTTGTACTAGTTATAGTATGTTCCTATCTGTACTCGTTATAGTTTGCTCCTCCCTGTACTAGCTATAGTATGAACTGAACCCCTAAACTATACCTATTATAGTTTACTAGTATGTTTACTTGAACTGTTACTGACTTGAAGAAAAGACTCATTTATCTATTGAGTTATGATTGTACTTCAAAAACATAGTTTTATAAACAACAAAGTAACATAACTTTAAAAGAGTTTTTGAAATGATTTGATAACTTATAAACACATAGGAAATCCTTTAATGTAATGGTTATCACAATCAACATTTACACAATTTTCATTGTGTTCAACTTCTATTCTCCCCCTTTAAAAGAATTTAAAACAATTAAAAGATTGATTATAGGGGTATGAACTCACCTTATGTGGGCGATTCAATTTTAGATTCGCGTAAGGATGAGAAGTTCCAAGAATGAATTCCCGAGACACAAACGAATCCTAAATGACATATAATGGCATACATAGGCATGTAATTAGTGTTTTACACAACTAACATGCAAGAAAATACCCTTAAGGACTAGGAAACACTTGAACTAAGTGTTACAATCACATGTGATTAACTAAAGAGGGTTTATGGTCATGCAAGGGAGTGTACGGCCAAGGGGTGTATGGCCACAGAGTGTACGACCGTACACCAACGGGAAAACATGCAAAAAGAGGGTGCTTGATCCATGGGAAAGCTAGTATGACAATTGCACAACAAGAGGACGAACAAAGTTTTCATTTTTGGAAGGACTTGAGGTGTGTACGGCCGTACACACTCCAAAATGGATGCATTTTTGGGTCTTGATTCATAGGGATTCAAGGGTTCAAGAGTTCTAATGCATAAAAAGTATCTAACAAGTGTTTAATTCTTTAGATTATGATTCTAACAAGGGTGTATGGCCGTAGATAGAGTGTACGACCATACACTCTTGATGTTCTTGAGTTTGATGATGTTTCAAGGCTTTGAATCATGGATCTTTACTAGATAATGCAAGGTATCAACTAATCAATGGAAGAACTACCTACGTTTTTGAAGAACAAGGTGAAAAGCTTGATGATAGTTGAGAGAGAATTGGCTTTCTTGACTTGGAAGATGAAGAAATGAATGAAAAATAAAGGGATGGCTTATATATGGGCATGGGTTCACGACCACCTTGGGTGTACGGTCGTACACCCATGTGTGTGGCCGTACGCTCCTCTAGATGGAGTGTTTGGCTCGAGTGCAACATGCAGAACCTAAGTTAACTCATCCCTAAACCCAAAACTTGAATGTACTAGGCTTAGAACACTCAAACAGACCCTAAACAATGCTAAAATATAGCAGAAACGAGTCTGACTCTCGATTGATTGGCTGGACTTACAAGGCAAAATTTTTTGGGTTGTCACATTATCCCCCCGTTAGATGGAATTTCGTCCCGAAATTAGCTTTCTTAGCAGTACTACTGGGGCTGTGCTCCTCTGATTAACAGAATACCCACTCATAGACCTGGGCAACTTTGCCCTAATGTCCATAATAGGATTCATACCTGGTCCATCTATCATTACCTCATGTATACAAGTCGTATATAATTATGATTAGTAAGACGGTCGGATGTGCGACTCTACCCCATGTCCATAACCATACAAGGAGCAGGAGATAGGGCGGAAACACACATACTAAATCTGCATAATCTTAATTATACACCACCCTCGCGTATACACTTAATAGTGATAGGTGGGTTGTATTCGTCCTTAGTCTCTGTGCTTGAACTTGATGTACTGAACGAGTGGTATTTCGAAAATGTCTGCTGAGTATACGGTGTTAAGGTTTCGGAGGGCAAGGTACTCCTCGCATGAGTACTTCGGGGTTTAGAGTACGAGGTAGACGATTTTGAGGTCTGGGTCGGGCTATCGTTACGAATGACGAGGGTTTCGTTGTTTTGACGGTCAAGGCGATGGAAACATATGAACTTAGTATGGTGAGGACCACACCAATTCATGACGAAAGATGGCAATGGACTCTTTACAGAAACAAATGTTAGGCCAATTTGAAAGAAAAGTTTGTTATTCGATGGTGTATCCCGAGTGTGTTCGACAATGTACTCTGTGTAGACTTTCTAGTGTTTTCTGTTTTCTCCTTGATATTACCACTGTCACAAATCGTATTGCGATGAGCGTGTACTATTAGTGTAAGTGTTTTTATAACTAGTGTCGATACTTTATATTATGATCCTCTTCGGTATCTCTATGATATCCTGACATATACAAGTTATGTATATTTAAGATGAATAAGACAGTCGACTGAGTGACTCTGCCCTAAATCCACAACCAAACAAGGAACAAGAATTAAGGCGGAATCACTCACTCTAAGTATGCAAAATCTTAGCTATGCACAACCCTGATGTACATACTAAGCCATCATAGCTCACCCGTATGAATCTTTAGTTCTCTTATGAATGTTGTGACTTGTTCAGATGAGTTAATATCTTTTATAATTACTTTTAAATGTTTTACCCAAGTTTTAATCTTATATAATTATAAATTAAATTTTAAAGTAACTCTATTTAGAAGACGTACCAAAAGCTCAAAAGAGGGGTTCTTCGTTGCTCCCTTATGTCTTGTCGTTAAATTCCTCCTTCTCCTCCGTCACCTCTCTCTGTAGAGCAGTCTCTCTTGGCATGTCCCATTTCACCACATGCATGGCATACCTGAACTATACCAGCATCGGTGGTTGAAGTGATGTGCTGAGTCGGAGTTCTGCAGAAGCGAACTCCTTCGTCATTTCTCTCCATTGGACATTCCTTCTGGAAGTGTCCAGATTCGCCGCACTTGAAACAAACCTGTTTTACTTGAGAGATTGGCGGTGCCAGCACCCTACAGAAACGGGCAGTGTGCCCCTTTCTGTTACAATTTCTACAATGTAACTCTCGGCAGGCTCCGTTGTGGTGGTAGGTGCATTTGTCGCACTTTGGGAGATTTCCAGCATATCATTTGACAGAGGTTGTAGTGGCAGATGAAGTGCCAGATGTTGTGACTGCTGTTGTGACCGCAGGGGTAGCCACGGGCTGTCGTCTCTTATTAGAACCTTGAGCCGACTTTTTCCCCTTTTTATCCCAGAACTTTTGTTTCTTGTTCTTAGGTTTGTGGTCTGGGGTGTCCTTGTCAACCGACACTCACTGCTTCCCTTGATTGTTACAGCGATTAGTATAACCGGCACCGCTTCCGCTTCCGCTGGTGTTATTAGCATTTAAATGTGTCATGACGGCTGTCACAGCAGCCGTGACCACAGCCTGAAAAGTAGCGTAGTCTATCTGCAGAATTGGTGCCTCGCCTGTTGGTTGGTTTCCTCCTTGTGAAGACATGATTCTGTTGCATGGGTAAGAATGATCTCGTGAGTAATGATGGTCATAACTAGATGTATCCCATCAATTTAAATGTATTAAACAATTTCACGCTTTACTGGACTACTCTCAATGTTTCTGTCAACAATTATGAGATATGTCCATGATAGTAAGTACAAGTGGGTATTGTACGAGTGATAATTGAACTAAGTTATCCTTGTTTCCTAGTGTATCAGGTTCTGACTTTGATAGGGTTCTGGAAAATGATTCATAAAGAGAGTCTATTCTAAAATAAACTTTATGAATCAGAAGTGACTATCCTCGAATGAATATCTGTGAATTGAATAACTATTACCAGTTGCACGAAAAAGAAATAATCTTAACACATAATGTGAGCAGTGTATCCACTAGCTCACTAAGGCATTCATGGTTATTGTTTATTAGTGTGACGCATAGGACGTTTTAGTTTATCCGACTGATCCTTCTCTGAAAACTTCTCATGAACCTGCTCTTATTCCTCCTTGACTCTTCTGTTGACCGCTATGAAGAAGTGCTTACATCTATCTGGGTTTGTCGTGGGAGAATGGAAGTGTTTAAAGAATTCATGAGTTTAAGTGTAACATTATGAGGTGATCCTTTCCGAGTCCTCCTATAATTACGCAATGTATACAAGTTGTATATAATTTAAGATTAAATAGATCTTCGAATAAGTGATCCTACTCCAAAACCACAACCAAACAAGGAACAGGTAGTCAAGCATAAATCACAAATTCTAAGTCTATAAAATCTCAATTATATAAAACCTTCTAAGTCTACCAGAAGGGTCTTTAAATTATCACATAAGTTATTTATTGTGCCTAAAATACTCCTATAGTATTTTAATGTATTGAACTTGGTATGTTTTAAACTTATTGTTGCCTTATAGTATCATAAAATACTCCCATAGTATTTTAACTTTATGTTCTGATCTAGAAATCCCTTGAATAGAGTTAGGTTAGTTTTAAGACCGTTGCAACACCACATCACTCCCAAATACATGTCGGTCACATCTCGAATGAATATAGTCGATAAGGCTATATTGATCCTAGATATGATTACATAACTGTCCAGGTTTGACCGTATTGTTCAACCTTTAAATACTTATGTTATGTTCTTCTTGTGATACTTGTTCTAGTATGTATATATGTATAAGAAAGTATGTACACTTTTGTAAGGTATTGTGTCACAACTGCCATTTTTGCTAGGAAATTCTATTCTCATGAAAACATCATCTATTGTAAGGCTTGTACTCTAGGTGAATATCATACTCTATGCTTAATCAAAACCATTCGTTTGAATTCAAAACTCTTGATATAAAGTCAAAACCTAATACAATACATCTCATATGGATTGTAAACCCTAGAAATCTCGGCTCAAATTCATTATAGACTAGGAATTCTTTATTGGGCCTAATGGACCAATAAACCTTCCACTTGACTACTTTGGGCCTAGAAACCCTAATTGGGTTCCAAATTGACCACATTCATAAAACTTTAGCATTTTGGGCCATGATGGGCCATAAAGGATTTAATTAGCCCTAAAGGGCCCTAAACCAATTTCTTTTACCAATTTGGGCCGTGAGCCTCCTTAAGAGCCCAATGGGCCGAAAAATATTAATTAGGCCCCATAATTTCGAACTAAGTCAAGATAGGGCTCAAACTTATCTCAATTCCTTTCTTTTGGCCCAATCTCGGCGCAACAACAACAATACAAAAAAAAAAGAAAAAAAGAAAAGGAATGGAAGAAGGAAGGATTAAGATCATGACAACTCATGATTATCTAGCATATATCTAGATAATCTCATGCATCTAGAACACTATTATCCATCATGTAAAACTTTCTAATCTCTTTCTCCCTCTCTCTACTTATGGCCGAGAGCCATTTCCCCACCATCACACTCCTTCATTTTCAACACCTTACACTCTCAAAGATTGTTCTTCTTCTTTCTCCAAACTCTCGAAATATTGCTTGGTTCCAAAAGGGTTCTCACAAGAAAATAATCATTCTTTGGTAAGTTTTTACATGTCTAAGTTATATAACTCTTCTCTCTTGTAAGATCACTTCTTCTAAACAAGCTCTTGGTGATCATACTCCTAGAAAACTCCTTAAGCTCGAAATCTACAACAAGGTGTTGCTAGGGCCGAAAAATATAGCATCAAATTCTTCTCTTTCTTCTTCAAATCGAAATCAACAAGCAAAGGTGAGTTCATACCCCCTATTTTCGATTTTTACTTTGTTTTGGGGGAGAATACAAGTTGATTTGTGTAGATCTATGTATACATGCATGACTATGTGTGTTTTCCATGAATTATTTGGTGATTATGTGTTGATTATTTCATTAATCTAAAAATATGTTAAGAACTTGAAGTTTATCACTTGGATCTTCATCAGAACTTTGAGAAAAGTATGTTTTATCACATATATTACATATAAACTAGTAGATCTGGGATTTATACACTTTAAATAGCAAAAATGAGTGTTGTGTTCTAAAATCTATAAATTAAACTCATAAAACAGCCCTTGACAGAAACGTTTTGGTCCAATCTCGGACTGTTTTGAACCCCTTAATGATAATATTTTTCAAAACTGTTTTACATGGATAAAGTCCAGATTTATAACTTTAAAATGACTACTCTCACGTTTTCATACGATTTTTCTACAATTTATGGCGAATTTTACAAAACTGCCTATCATATTTGAAATATTTTCGGACCAGCCTGTGAAGGTGAGCAATTTCACACTTGTTAGAAGCCATTAAAAATTTTGATAAAAATTGTGAACAAAGTAGACAAATTTTCCAAACTTCCATAATTTACGGATCCAAATTTCAACTTACGGTGATTTTTCTACAAATTTTCCAAAAACTAGATCGGAAAAGCCCAAAACCAGAAAAATGTGTATTTTCACAAAAATCAAGCCAAAAATGATATTTTTGACAAAAATGGGTTTTAAAATGTTATTTTTACCACTAACTAGTCATCAACACAAGTTTTAAACAAAATGGAGATTTAAGTGTTATTCTTACAAAAATTGAGCCTTAATTGTAAATTTTTGGCTTATTGGGCCAAGAACGTCTTTTTTACAAAAAGTGGGCTTTTATGTTATCCTAGTGAATACTTGAACCAAAACCAACGATAAACTAACAAACGGATTAATTTGAACATTTTCTAGGTTATTGAGCCTTAGTGGCCCATTTTTATGTGTGAGAGGTCCTGTATACTATTTATATGTTTATTGGGCCTCATTGACCCATTAACATATGCGAACGGACATTGGATACTATTTGTGTGCTATTTGGGCCTGTAAATACCTTACATGTGAAATGGGCCTTAGTTGTCCTTTCACATATATTCGGGCCCATGTTATATAATCTCATTGGGCCTTGAAATGATTTCATGTTTAGCGATGCCTTAGTGGTTCACTTACATGGATCATTGGGCCTAGAATGAGTTTATACCTTTTTCTTCGCGTAAATTCGATTAAGGATCTAGTGAGACTTGTCGGTTGGCACCTTTGAGTGTACAATCGTAGCCTGTAGTTATAACCAGAGTCTTTTGAAGGGAGAGCGGGGATTTGTGTATAGATCTATACGGGGATGACACCCCACACCTGAGTTGTTCGCTACAGTTAGACTATGCCAGTCTAGGGTGACAAAAACCTTATTCTATTCCGGCGGCGTCCCAAAGACGCAAAGACAGGCGAAATTGTCATTATTTAGTATGGTTATGACGGCTCGCTTAGAGGAATTAACGTTATGAAGTTTACGGAAGACCCTTCTCTTTTACAGACAACATCAGGTTGTCTGGGAATATTCTCTATACATGCTCTTTACATTCTCTCTACATTCTCTTTACCCTTTTAGTCAAATAAACAAAAACATACATGCATTAATACAAGGTCTGACACAAACATACTAAACAGTTTGCAGAAAATATCGGATTTTCTGGTGGTTTCAAAGTTATCCAAATCATTTTCACAAACATGCTTATGAACTCACCAACATTATATGTTGACGTTTTTCAAAATAACTTGTATTCTCAGGAAACCGTTGAAGCAGGATAAACGAAACAAACTAATGGATATTGTGTTATATTTTGTTTCATCATACACTTACTATTTTGGCATGTAATATTCAAATACAATACTCGATGTAAACAATGAATGTTGTTATATTACATGTGTAATGATGATGATGTTATTTTTCAATTATATTCACTGTAATGATATTTCAAGATGAAGTGACGCACAAGCCCCCGGACGTTTCCGCCGTCTGGTTCGGGGGTGTGACAGAATGGTATCAGAGCATTGTTTATAGTGAACTAGCATATCTAATCATACAGGATATGCAACTATGAATACAATGGAACTAAACAAGTCTGAACATAATAATTAAAATACATACCTTTGTGTGCATTTTAGAATAATAACACAACAAGAACAGTAAAAGTCTTTGGAGGATTTGAACATCGCTAGTAAACTCGGGCAGTTATGTAGTCGTATTGGGAGTGAATGTAGCCTGATCAACTACATTCATTCAAAATACGACCAACATGTGTTCGGGAGTAATTGTGATGGTCAATGAATCAAAAACATACCATTTAATTATCCAAAGAGCTTAATAGAACCAAACCTAAACAAAATTTAAATTACTATAGGAGTAATTGGTATGCTATTTGTTTCTAGTATTTATACCCTTCGTGCAATACACTATAGACGAGTATCATTAGCCAGGAAACCCCTACCTCCTTAGTCAGGAAATAGCAGGGTGGCTCGACTCAGAGGAAGAACCAGAGGACGAACACGAAGTAGAACTTGCAGATGGACCCGTCGACTCAATAAGTGGACCTCGAAGAGGAAGTGCCCAAGGGCAATGATGATGATGACTTGGATGTAGAATCCGATGTCATCAATCCTCCACGTAAAGCCAAAGTACCGACTTATCGTATGGGCCCCGGTGGCCCCATGCCCCCGTGGGCACACGATATTTGGAGATAGAGTGACGAGCAGGGGATACGACCACACTACGGTAGGAACCGAGGCATCTTCGATCTTAGTCATAGAGGACAGCTGTTCGGGCCCTCCTAGTCATGGTGCGGCGCTGTTATATTTTTAAAATAAATTATTATCCAGAGCACTTCGGCCCCATTGCATTTGTAGTCTTATATCTTTTATAGGTTGATATACTTAGTTCACTATAAACAATGCTCTGATACCAATCTGTCACACCCCCAAACCGGAACGACGGAAACGTTCGGGAGGCAGAGGACGTCATGCTTAGTATCACAAGACATGTATCATAGTAATCATAGTAACAAACAACCATTATATTAATATTAAAGTGTTTACTAAGTAGTGATTCACAAAAGATTTAATCCAAAACTAAATAACAAAACAAGACATGAAGCTACTATGCTCCATCTTCTGAATTCCAGCACGCATACATGTCTACTAGTTACATGAGAATAAAAGTTATTTTGAAAGCGTAGATCAGCATTTAAGTTGGTGAGTTCATAAGTATTTTAGTGATGTATTAGTAAGTTGAAAGTTCTTATAGAAAAGTTTGTCTGTTCCTCCAGAAGATCCTATATCTTCTGATATGATGAAAGATAAGTAAAAATCACTCTACAATCCTTTATATGAATGCTAAATGGATACAAGTTATGTAGAATTTAGATAAAACAAACAATCGATTGTGTGAATCTGATCTAAGCCCACAACCAAACAAGGAACAGGGAATGAGGCGAAAGTCACACATCCCATTGTTTGTTAGATCTTTACTGTATATAACCCTGGTATATTCATTTGGTACTCACAGAGTTAACTGTAAGAGTTCCTTTATATTTGAAGAAAACATTCTTTAAGAATAACCCTTATTTCCTTTAGTAAAAATGGTAACCACAATAGTTCCTTCTATAATCACTTAGTTTATACAAGCTATATATAATCCAATATCGGATGGATAGTTAATTGTGTGAATCTGCCCTAAGCCCACAACCAAACAAGGAACAGGAAGTAAAGTGGAAATCACACATCCAACTACCTATCAGATATTTATTATATATAACCCTGATGTATAAACTAAGGTTTTATAGAATTAACCACTTAAGATCCTTTAAGTTATACTGGTTTTGTAAAATGGATTAAACCTTTCACTGATAAGTTTCTAGTTTAGTTTACTCAATGGTCTATCTCAAAGTATGTTTTTGTACTATAAAACGGTGTATTGAATTTGTACACTATGACCTGACCCATACCTGCTACTCCTTATGATTATTTGGTGTATATGGAATATATATATAGCTAAGATCGAATAGATAGTAGACTGGGTGCATCAGCTCTAAGCCCACAACCAAACAAGGAACAGGAAATGAAGCGGAAGGCACACATCCTACTATCTGCTGGACTCGATTAATATATATCCCTGATGTATCCACCGAGGAATCATAAAGTTAGCATTATAGCCCCCTTCTAACTGAATGTTCACGTTACCAGTAAGTTATGTGGCATTATTCTAATATTTGGACAACTACTAGAAGTAATGAAATCATGTACTCTTAACGCATCAGTCGATACGGTTGTGAGTTTTGTATATATTCATGGGTTTTATTTATTATTGTCCAGTACTTTGTAGATGTACCCTTTGTAAATAACTCTGGTATGATATATTGTTACCTCGTGTTTGCTAACCCTGGTACGTTGTATTTTTGCATTTGTTAGTGCAAACCCGGTATAATGTATTATTACCTCGTGTTTGCTAACCTTGTTACGTGGTATTCGTACCTTTGTTAGTGCAAACCCGGTATGATGTGTTATTACCTCGTGTTTGCTAACCGTGGTACGTTGTATTTGTACCTTTGTTAGTGCAAACCCGGTATGATGTGTTATTACCTCGTGTTTTCTAACCCTTGTACGTTGTATTTGTACCTTTGTTAGTGCAAACCCGGTATGATGTGTTACTACCTCGTGTTTGCTAACCCTGGTACGTTGTATGTGTACCTTTGTTAGTGCAAACCCGGTATGATGTGTTATTACCATAATTTGTTATAAACAATGAGTTAAAGATACGATATGTTCCTAGGATACTAGGAATATATAGTATAAATGTGTAATTCATGATTTGTTCTCCTGTTATGGTTATACTATGTTCCTCCCTGTACTAGTTATAGTATGCTCCTCCCTGTACTAGTTATAGTATGCTCCTATCTGTACTAGTTATAGTATGCTCCTCCCTGTACTAGCTATAGTATGAACTGAACCCTTAAACTATACCTATTATAGTTTACTAGTATGTTTACTTGAACTGTTACTGACTTGAAGAAAAGACTCATTTATCTACTGAGTTATGATTGTACTTCAAAAACAGAGTTTTATAAACAACAAAGTAACATAACTTTAAAAGAGTTTTTGAAATGATTTGATAACTTATAAAAACATAAGAAATCCTTTAATGTAATAGTTATCACAATCAACATTTACACAATTTTCATTGTGTTCAACTTGGATTCTCCCCCTTTAAAAGCATTTAAAACAATTAACAGATTGATTATAGGGGTATGAGCTCACCTTATGTGGCTGATTCAATTGCTGATTCGCGTAAGGATGAGAAGTTCCACGAATAAATTCCGAGGCAGAAACGAATCCTAAATGACATATAATTGCATATATAGGCATGTAATTAGTGTTTTACACAACTAACATGCAAGAAAATACCCTTAGGGACTAGGAAACACTTGAACTAAGTGTTACAATCACATGTGATTAACTAAAGAGGGTTTATGGTCATGAAAGGGAGTGTACGGCCAAGGGGTGTATGGCCATAGAGTGTACGGTCGTACACTCATGGGAAAACATGCAAAAAGAGGGTGCTTGATCCATGGGAAAGCTACGGTGACAATTTCACAACAAGAGGATGAACAAAGTTTTCATTTTTGGAAGGACTTGAGGTGTGTCCGGCCACACCAAGTGTGTACGGCCGTACACACTCCAAAATGGATGCATTTTTGGCTCTTGATTCATAGGGATTGAAGGGTTCAAGAGTTCTAATGGATAACAAGTATCTAATAAGTGTTTAAGGCTTTAGATTATGATTCTAACAAGGGTGTACGGACGTAGATAGAGTGTACAGCCGTACACTCTTGATGTTCTTGAGTTTGATGATGTTTCAGAGATATTTACACTATTCTGTCTAATAACTCGTCACATGCTAAATCTTGGGTCCTTGATACAGGATTTCGTTTTCACATTTGTTCTGATTTGCAGGGTCTAAAAGGAAGTATGGATGTGGAGCACAGGAAGATAAACTTGATCATGGGGAATAGGAAAATGTCGCATGTCACCAAGATTGGAGTTTCTTCTTTATTTCTTAGTAGTAGGTTAAATTTAGAACTGAATAATTGTTGCTACTCATCTGATATGGCGAGAAATATTATTTCCTTTCATGGTTTGTATGAACAAGGTTTTACTTTTTCATTTAATAATGGGATTGGTAGTATTAATGCTTATTATAATGGTAAATTTTATTTTGAAGCATTACCTTATAATGGTATATATGAAACTGTGATGGTTGTAGATAACTTAGGAAATAATGTGTTGCATATCGATTCGTCCAATGGTTTGGATAAAGCATGCTTATGGCATTGTCGTCTTGGAAATGTCAACAAGAAGCGCAGAGCCAAACTCCAAAAGGATGGAGTGTTGGAGTCATTTGAATTAAATTCGTATGACACATGTGAATCTTGTTTGCTTGGAAAGATGACTAAGTCACGATTAACTCTTTCGTGTGGAAGGGGTGAGGGTTTGTTGGATCTCATACACACCGATGTGTGTGGACCCTTCAGATCCACCACAAGGGCTGCAAACCTATTCTATGTGACTTTTACTGATGATTACAACAGATATGGCTATATCTACTTAATCAAGCATAAGTCATAAACCTTTGAAAAGTTCAAAGAGTTTAAACAAGAAGTAAAAAATCAATTGGGCAGGAAGATAAAGATGCTACGATCCGATCGAGGTGGTGAGTATCTTAGTATCGAGTTCCACGACTATCTTAAGGAATGTAGAATTGTTTCACAATTGACGCCACCTATGATACCACAGCTTAATGATGTGGCTGAAACGCGTAATCGAACCTTGTTGAACATGGTTCGTTCCATGATGAGTCGAGCTTCATTACCTATCTCATTCCCGGGGTATGCCTTAGAGACTGCCGCCCATATCCTTAATCTAGTCCCAACTAAAAAGGTTTCCAAAACACCTCATGAAATGTGGACAGGGAAGGTTCCCTCGTTAGCACATATCAAGGTTGGGGTTGCGAGGATTTCGTAAGACGAGAGACTCGAGACAAGCTCGAACCTCGTAGTGAGTGTTGTATTTTAATCGGTTACCCACAGAAATCCTTTGGATATCTTTTTTTCAGACCGAGTGACAATGTTGTCTTAGTTGTGAGGAGAGGGGTTTTCCATGAAAGAGAGCTCATATGCCAAGAGGATAGTGGGAGGCAAATTGACCTTGAAGAACTTCAAGAGTTACATGATGAAGGAACCTCAAACAACAGCGCTCAACTCGAGAAGGAAACTCCAGTTGAACTAGTTGACGAGTCCTTACCTCTGAGACGTTCCAGTAGAGTTAGAATGGCACTTGAGTTTTATGGTTTCCATATTACTACTTAAGGTCACACATTTATCAGTGATAGTACACTGGTAAATTTCGACGAACCTAACAACTACAAGGAAGCCATGAAAGGCCCCGAGTCTGCAAAACAGAAAGAGGCAATGGACAACGAGATTCAGTCCATGTATGATAATCAAGTTTGGAACTTGGAAGACAATGTACCAGGTCGTAAGACGGTCGGGTACAAATGGATCTTCAACAAGAAGACCGACATGGATGGGAAAGTACATACTTATAAGGCACGATTGGTTGCGAAGGGCTTTACTCAAACTCCAGGACTTGACTATGATGAGACCTTCTCACCAGTAGCGAATATTAAATCTATAAGGGTTATGCTAGCCATAGTTGCATTTCATGATTATGCAATATGGCATATAGATGTCAAAACCGCTTTCCTTAATGGGAAGTTGGCTGAAGATGTTTACATGAGTCAACCAGAGGGTTTTGTCAATGCAAAGTACCCTAATAGAGTGTGTAAGCTGGAGAAATCCATTTATGGATTAAAGCAAGCATCTCGCCGATGGAATCTTTGTTTCGATGAGAATGTTAAAGAATTTGGTTTTTTGAGAAGCGAGGATGAGTCCTGCGTATATGTCAAAGCTATTGGGAGTATAGTTAGCTTTCTTGTATTGTATGTAAATGACATACTGCTTATGGTTAACGACATCCCAACCTTGCAGGAAGTTAAGTCCTGGCATGGGAAATGTCTCGCTATGAAGGACCTTGGAGAAGCTACTTATATTCTAGGGATAAGGATATTGAGAAATAGGAGTAAAAGACTAATATGACATACTCAAAGTACCTACTTCTGCCGTTGGCTCGGTCATGTATGTTATGACGTGTACTCGCCCTGATGTGGCCTTTGCTTTGAGCATGGTCAGTACGCATCAAGGGAATCCTGGTAAAGCTCACTCGACTGCGGTAAAGAACATTCTTAAGTACCTACGGAGGACTAAGGACTGGGTCCTTACCCTCGGTAGGAGTAATGAATTGAGAGTTACAGGGTATGGCGACGCCATCTTTCAGACCGACAGAGATAATTTCCGGTCTCGTTCGGGCTGGGTATTTACCTTAAATGGAGGTGCAGTAACTTGGAAAATTTCTAAACAGGAGGTTGTATTTGATTCAACGTGTGAATCAGAGTACATAGCAGCAAGTGAAGCGTCGAAGGAGGCGATATGGCTAAAAACATCACCGGTTGTAAAGGAGCCTATGGAGATTTTCTCTGACAACGAGGGTGTGGTCGCCTTAGCCAAGGAACCAAAGGATCACGGCAGATCCAGGCACATTGATAGAAAATATCAGTTGGTAAGACATCGAGTAGAAGAAGGACTCATCGTAATGAAAGGGGTATCGTCAGAGGAGAACCCAATAGATCCCCTTACGAAGGGACTGAGTAGGGTTAAGCACTTGCAGCATGCTAGGAGTATCAGGCTGAAGGACGATATTATTTTTAGTGATTAGATAGATATTTAGAAACTTGTAATAGTTTAAATGTAATTGACATTTGATGATTGAATAAAAGGAGCTTTTTATTTATAAGTAAAGTTACTATCTTGTGTCAATTGTTTTGCCACTGTTTCATTTTGCATGTGTTGACTTCCAGAATAATAAGATTATTCTAACTATCCAAAGTCGATCATACTTTGGAAGTAGGTTATGAAAGTAGACTGTCATGAATGGGTTTTTGGAAGTAGGTTATGAAAGGTGTTAGACATATCAAAAGTTTGCTACAAACATTAATGAGTGCTCTTGAAATAAGATTTGAGTATTGGACTAAAACCACACTCACATGAATCACTTCATGGAATTTATCACGAGTGATTGTGAGATGATAATATCATATAATCTTCAAACCAAGATATATGAGTTGTTGATTATGAGTTGGTTGTACATTGATGGTGCGAAAACGCATCAGTAACTTGCTGTTATAAAACGTGCTTTTGTGTATGATTTAACGAGTAGTTAGTACAAGCATATAGGTTGAAGTTTATATGTTCCTTTAATACTAAGAGGATTAAAAGCGATATCATGGGCCCCTCGATGATTTTGTTTTGACTTATGTGTCGGGCCCGGTCAGGACTCAATTAATGTGTTCAATTAAGGTCTATGTCAAAGAAATCAGAAATCAGGAAACAATTTGTTGGACAATGAGTATGACTTTATTGCATGTCTTTGTCCACATGATATCTTGAAGAACAGAGGATTTTATGATCCCTTATCTAATGGACGCGTCAGATTTCGACAACGGCTTTTGAGAGCTACGATTGTTAATCGGATTTTGATGTTACATTGGCAGTTATAGTTATTAGACTTATCCAAGTGGGAGACTGTTGGATTAGTTGTCTAAGCCCATAACTATAATTGGTATGTACTTGACCCGATAGTAGTATGGTCCATTTCGGGTTGCCTTCACGAGAACAATTTGATAGATGGATCTTTGAGAAAGAGGTTATTTGTGATTTATTAATATATTATAAGAATAATATATTAATTGAGAAATCCTATTATTTAATTAGTATTGATCAAGAATTAATTTGGAATTGATTTATTGATCGAAAGAGACTAATTAAATTAACGGGGACCGATTCTGTTAATCAGTGATACATATGGTTTGGGCTAATGATCCATGATTGATTTGTGATGGGCTAAGCTTATGAGTTAGTCCATGAAGTGTTAGTCCAAATCAATTATTGGATCATAAGCTTGCTTAAGTGTAAGAATTAGGGTTAAACATATGACTCTTGGAATTCTACACTATAAATGTATACCCTATGCCCTAAAATCGACGACCACTTGCATTCTAAGAAGAGCTTGCTGATTTTAGAGTCTCATAAACCTCTCTCATGTTCATCTAGTTGTTTATTAGTGTTTGTGACTAGTTTGAGGCATCACACTTCAGGTGCTAAGCTCTCTTAAGGCCAAGATTCTACAAGCTATTACACATGGTAATCTTCTAACTAGTTTTATGATTCAAATATCACCTTTGCATGCTAGTTAGGCTTCATGCTTTGGAAAATGAATATGGCATGTATAATTAGAGAAAATGTAGATCCAAAGCATTAGGGTTGTATGTGCACCATAGGGATGTTAGAGTACATAAAACCCAACATATTCTACTATTCACAACAAAGTAGATATCATTGCAGATGCAGTTATGAGTGTTGTCAAATGGTATCAATCGCTACATCCGAAGGTTGATAAAAAGGCAGAGCTTGATGCTCAAAGCGTTTCTAAGGTTGAAGAATTGTTGAATAACCTTAAAGATTTAGTCTCGAAGACTGGCTCTTCATCATCTTCGATGATTACTCCAGAATCTTTATCTCATAAGTTTAGTGCTTTGGAGTCGACACTCAAAGCTGAATTGGCTCGACCTGCCAAGCTGTTGAATTTAATGCCAACGGATGCCCCACCTGTTCACACAGGGGTGCAAGGGGGAGAAGGAATTGGTGTTTGAATTGGTATGTGTTCGAAGGTTAGCATTGGAGGCAGTGGATCTTCGAAAGGAGATGAAGATGCAAAAGTTGTTGGGAGGGTGATAACTACTCAACTTCACACTTCATTACCAAAAGTTTCTTCTATAGTTACCTCAACAACAACAACAACAAGACCAATAACAAAAGGGATTGTGATCGGTTTTGGAGCTGGAGGTTCAAGCTCATCAAAACCACCTTTATCTAATGAAGAATTGAAAAACAAAGGGAAGGGTGTTTTTACTGAACCTACTGCTAAAGAAAAAAAAGCAGTTGTTGAAAAGGAAATGGAGAAGCAGAGGCAAATTCAGAGCATTCTTCGAGAGAGAGATAATGATCCTCCTGGTCTAGACAAAGGTGATCCTTGGAAACATTATTGTTGTGAAAATATCAAAGTGTTGGTTAGTTATGGTGAGATGCATGATTTCGAGAAAATTCCTAAGAAAAGTTATGCCACGGAAAATACTGAATTCAATCAGTTGGATTTTCCCATAAACAAAATGATGCTTATGGCTGAACAATATCAAATAGCTGAGAAATTTGAAGAAAATGAAGAATACAAAAGAATGAAGATGCTTTTTTATGCAGTCCTTGGAAAAAGGGAAGAAGAGATCTGGTCACTCGTCAAGATAGTTCGAGTTCTAAATATATCCAAAGATGTTTTATTCGAGGGTATATTACAGAATTATCGCTATCATGTTGTAAGGGCGAATAATGTGGCATTTGACTTCTCAGTGGCAGATTTTTCGTTGATGAATGTTCATGACTTGATTTGCATTGCAAGAATTCTGAAACCAACTAATGTTTCGAAACTTTAGTTAATGAGAAAATAGGACTTCTTACTTGGTTTTGCTCGCATCAAGCTATTCATAGATAACTACTATGAATATTTAGCTTTAACTGATGTTGATTTGGAATTGGCCATTAACAAGAAAATTATTGTGCCTCATTCATTGCTAAAAAGCCAAGCAAGTTTGAAGAGTTATAAGGATGAGGAGATTTGTTTGAAGCCTTTGGGAATAGTATTTGTGGGGAAAAACAAGAAGGGAAAGTTAACAAAATTTTTGTTTTCAGGCATGTGATGTTGAAAGATATACCACTCCTCACTATACAAACCTTATTGTTCGAATGAATAGTTGTGCTAAGAACAATGAGGATGACAAGGTTGAAAAATGAAAGGTGATTAACTGGTATACATAAATTCGTAGAACTATTAACCAAGATGGTCAGATGCTAAAGACTTAGATTCGGCACTTCTCACAAAGGGGGACAATGTGAGGTCGAATGTTATCGTGAGGTGTCGAAGGTCGTCTATGTCTTTTATAGTGTCAAATGTTTTGTATGTAGGTTTATTATAAGGGCATATTGTATCGAAGGTTTTAGCATTTAACTCCCTTATATTTTTTGTATGCTTTCTTGATCCCTATATAAATGGGATGAGTACTAGAGTTAGAGGATAACTTCGCATTTCACATTGTATTCTCTATATCATTCTCTGTACTTCTAAAAGCTTAAATGAGCCAAACATATTCTATTTAGATCTTGTGTTCTTAGTTCTTACTTGAATCTGATCTCGTTGTTCATACTCGATTAAATTGCAACTACACAAGGTGGTCTATCGATTGAATCTACGGGTCGAGCTTAGTCAGATCCACAACACCTTTCACATGTCTCAACTTATGAAGTGTGTCGCTAATGAGGCCGCAATCATTTCTCTGGATGATATTCAGGTTGATGAGAGCCTGAATTATGTGGAGAAGCCAATACGATTTTAGACCGGAAAACGAAAGTCCAACGGAACAAGGAAGTGAGGCTAGTTAAGGTGCAATGGCAGCACCAAAGAGGCTCCGAATGGACCTGGGAACCGGAGGATGAGATGAGAAAGCATAATCCGGACCTTTTTTCCTCAGCAGACTTCAAGGACAAAGTCTAGTTCAAGTGGTGGAGATTTGTAACGCGTGGTCCAGGTATTATTTATTTCTCAACATTTTAGGGTTTTGGGCTGGAACTCGACGAGTTGGGGAGCTCCAACTTGTCGTGTAGGGATTCATTTAGACGCGGTATTAAGGACTCAACTTGACGAGTTGGGGAGTCCCAACTCGACGGGTAGATGCTGGAAAGGAAAACCCTAATTTTTAGGGTTTGCGCCCTATTTAAAGGCCTTAAGCCTCATTGTTAGGCTCCCTTATCGCCCCCTTTATCCAGAGAAACCCTAGTTCGTGCTTTTCCTATCATTTTGAGTGTGTGTGAGAGCTTAAAGTGTGCCTTTTTGGTGTGTAATTGTAGAATCTTGAAGTGGGTGGTGTAAAGTGTTGGATAAGGTGTCTAAGTCCGTAACTATATTTGGTATGAACTTGACCCGACCCGGCATGGTCCATTTGGGTTGCACTTCACCTAACAATTTGTATAGATATACTTTTGAGAATAAGATGTTTATGATCTATTAAGATATTACAAGTTATAATATATTAATATGTAATCGTATTATTTAATTAGTGTTGATCAAGAATTGATTTTGGAATTAATTTAATGATCAAAAGATGGTAATTAAATATGGACTCTTACATATATATGGATTGGGCTAAGATTTATTTAGGATGGGCTAAGAGTATATGGAAGTCCATGGATAGTCCATGGAGCTTTTAACCCATGGATCCTAGGTAAATGAAGAGTCATGGGCATTAGGGTGTAACCCTAATCCTCCATACTATATAAAGAGGTCCTTGGTTCTAGAATTGGCACTAGTGTGTGTGAGAAACAAGAGTGGGCCGATTTTAGTGAGCATCATATTCACTCAAGTATTTCCAAGTTGTTTTGGGTGATTTGTGACACCACTTGAGGCATCCACACTATTAGTGCTAGGCTCTAAAACTCCAAGCAATCAACCACAAAAGAAAGGTATGTTATTCTACTTAAAGTTTTATATTACAAGTACGCCATAATATGCTAGTTAGGTTGTAAACGTTGGAAATCAAATTTGCATGTATTTTAGAGAAAACATAGATCCAATGTTTCTAGGGTTGCATGTACACCATAGGAGTGTTAGAATGCTCAAAACCCAACACAAAGTTGATGGGAGAGGCTGTAGATCCGGTGTTTACTCTGTTGTGGCAGCCATATTGAGGTATAAAGTTGATACCTTGATCATTTATTTGCTAGATCTCTTCATTTGAGAGTGTATGGTCATTATTAGTGTAACAACCGGTTATTTCGGGTCAATAAAAGTCAAACAAGTCAAACCAAAGTCAAACAAGTCAAACCAAAAGTCAATTATGCCAACAAAAATCAACTATTAAAAATTAAAATCATGAAAATTCACTTTACTTTTAAGGATTTTGGTTTTGAGAATCAAAATCACTTCCTAGGCCGAAATCTCTTAGGTCGAGAACACTTCTTCAACCGAGAACATCTAGACCGAAATCCTTCCCCATGACCGAGGATACCCCTGGACCGATGTCACAACCAGGAAATTCTATGCTTTTGTAAACATTAACAAGGACAAAATTGTAAACAAAATCTGGAAGCATGCATGATGTTTATTCAATGACAACAAATTTCATCAAAAACCCTATATAAGCACTTCAATTGGTCAACGAAAGATTGGACACCCAAAAATTTCCTGTTTAAGTCAAATGTGACCTAGGATTTCCTTATTGGGCCTAATGGATCAATAAGTTTCCAATTTGACTATTTTGGGCTTAAAACCCTAAAATGGGCCCTAATTGGACCCACTTTCATGAATCCTAACATTTTAAGCCATAATGGATCCAAAATGAATTGAATTATCCTTAATGGGCCTTGTTGGGCCATAACAAAACAAATTAACCCTAATGGACCATAAAACCCATTCTTTTATACTAATTGGGCCGTGAACCATCCTATGGGCTTAATGGGCCAAAAACATACTTAATGGGCTTTATGTTTTCGAGCAAGACCAAGAAGGAACCCAACTAGCTCACCTCTTTCTTCTTTGGCCCAAATATCGGCCCATGTGTAAAAAAAAAAAGAATGGACAATTAAACATAAACATGCCACCTCAATATTGTTTAATGGTTAATTAAGCAATTGTTCAACATGCAACTAGACAAATCTCATGTTTCCATGCACTCTTCTCACCCCTCTCTTCTTCTTCTACTCTCGGCCGAGGCTACCGACACACACACACCACCATTTCAACTTACTTCAAACACTCTCCAAGAACTTCTACACTTCCTCTAAATTTTCGAAGCTTTGTTTGGATCTTCAAGGAGTTTCTCATTTAGATTATCATCTTGGTAAGTTTTCCTTTGGATTCATGGTTTAACTTCTTGATTTCCTCAACGATCTCTCCTTAAACCATAACATTCCGTGGATTATACCTCTTTGCTTCATAGATTTCGAAAACTACTCAAGGGATGTTTGTTCATGGCCGAAACTTCTTCATTTCTTCTTCAAAACCGAAACCACAAACCCAAGGTGAGTTCATAGCCCCTTGTTTTTGGTTTTTACTTGTTTTTGGGGGGAGAATACAAGTGTTATGTGTTGATCTATTTGTGTTTGCATGTTATATGTGATTTCTTTGGTTTGTGTTGTGAAAATGTGATATTATTTGTTATATCTTGAGATCTATGGCTAAAGTGTGAAGGATACAAAAATAAATAACATAATAAACAACATACTTCAAAGATCTAAGAGTCTTTATGATTAAGAAGTGAAAAACAAAGCCAAAGATTCTTTATAAGTGTCATTTTTGCAAAAATAACAAAGGTTGGGTTGAAAGATGATAATTTTCGGTTTATGAGAGATATAAAGTATTTATTTATATAAAAGCTGATTTTTATGAAAATAACACTTTTCAAAGGGTCAAAAACATAAATTTTAGTTTATTGGGCTTACATTTGGGCCTTATGGGTTTTTGGGCCCAAAATTGCGAAAAATGAATAGTTTTGGGGGGTTGAAGTTGTAAATTTATTAAAATATGAGTCTATAACATAAATAAACTATTTCAGGGGCTGAAAATGACTTTAATGCAAAAATTTGACTAAAAATGCAAAGTTTTGGATTTTGGGGTCAAAATTGTAGAAGTTACGGAATTTGGGCCAAAAGTGTAAACTTTTTACAAATAAGGGCTGGAAATGGCAAATACAATAGTTTTGGGCTGAAATTATTATTTAAATTATGTTTGGGCCGAAAATATCAAGAAAAATGGTTTAAGGACCAAAAATGTCAATTTTCAAAAAAAGGGACTAAAAGTGTCATTTTTATTAACAAAAGGGGTTGAAATGGTCAAAATCGATATTTTTGGGCCAAATAAGCTAATATTAAATTCATAACGCATGGTATTTAAAAATGTTTATATATATATATATATATATATATATATATATATATATATATATATATATATATATATATATATATATATATATATATATATATATATATATATATATATATATATACCCAAAGCTTCGTTATAAATCAAACATCAAAGTATTTTTTAACATCGCGAATAAACATTTGGCATACAACAAAACCTACACTACGAACTTAAAATCGATAAACAAATAAATGATTCAATGATTGGGCCCAAAATTTTCTGTTCGTGCTATTGGGCCTTTGTTGCCCGATTTCATGATTATTGGGCCCAATATATTCCAACATGTTTATTGGGTCTTGGTGACCCAATTACATGCCCAATGGGCCTTTATCAGCTTCAACATGCTATTGGGCCTTAGTGGCCCATTTGCATTGCTAATAGGTCCCTAAACATTCATCATATGATTAATGGGCTATAACGTGTCCGTAGCATACTCGACAGTCTATAATAACATACATAATTAGTGGGCCACCGTTGTCCTCTTTCTTGTCTGTTAGGCTTACTTCATATTAACGTAAACATCAATCGGGTTGTAAAACCATGTTATTCAATTTCATTGGGATTTAGTGAGAAATAACGGGTGGCACCAATAAGTGTCGGCCATAGCCTGTAGTTATAATCAGAGAGTCCTGGAGGGTGAGCGAGAGTTTGTGTATAGATCTATACGGGGGTGACTCCCCCACACCTAAGTTGTTCTCTAAAGTTAGACTCGGCCAGTCTAGGGTGACAAAATCTTGATCAAAACCGGCATTTGGAAAAATGCCAAGACAGGTGAATTAGTCACTATTATGCATGGTTATAACGAATCACATAGAGATCCATTACCATCTAAGTACTCATGGGAAATCATATCCATACACCGTGACGATACAAAGTGTTTTATACAATAATACAAAACTATCATACTATTTAAATTGGAAAATATCGGGTTTTCCGGGGAACCACATTAATCACTAATACACACTACAACTACAATACAAGGAACCATTATGAAACGCATTCACTTTTACATGTTTTGAACTCACCAACATTATATATGTTATAGAAAATATCGGCTTTTCTGGGTTTTACAAACAATACAAACTATTTTTTTTTATATATCAAACATGCTTATGAACTCACCAACATTATATATGTTGACCGTTTTCAAAATAACTTGTATTCTCAGGTAACTGTTTGAATGAAGAATCATTAAGCGTGTTTTTGAAATTTCTTTTGTGCAATGTCAATCGTTAAACAATTTATGTTATGTGATGTTGTAATGTAAACAATGCACTTGATGTGAACAAGGTCAGTTGTAATGTATTAATGCATGGGGATGTTTATGTTATGTTTCATGTATATTCATCGTGATGATATTTCAATTTAAGTCACACGAGCCCTCGGACGTTTCCGTCGTCTGGTTCGGGGGTGTGACAACCGAAGACTTGGTTCTCGGTTGAAGTTTTAGATCGAAATCAAGGGATTTCGGTGGGGGATAGGCCGAAAACACAAGCTTTATCCGATGACACACTATTCAATGAGATAAAATAAACATTTCAATGCAAACATCATGTCATTATCATCCCCCTTCTATATATATATATATATATATATATATATATATATATATATATATATATATATATATATATATATATATATATATATATATATATATATATATATATATATATATATATATAGTCGAAATCACCTTCATAATCCCCATTTCAATTTTGAAATCTCCCCACTTTTCTCTCAAAACTCATATGTACGTCTCCCAATCTTCAAACTTTATTCAATAACATCTTCAAATCTTAAACAATTTACCCAGAAACACATTCAAACAATTTCCAGGAAAACAAATCCTTCAAGTTAATTCTTAGGAAACTTGTAAGTCATCTTATTTAATATAGTCTTTATATAACACTTCAATGATAGTTTATCTAATTTATATACGATATCATGTGTTAAAGACTATTAGGATACGACTATATACACGTGTTCTAACTCGAAGTACATCACCACTCACTTATTTATCAAGCCAAGAACACACTCGAGGTGAGTTCATACCCCTACAGTTTTCACGATTTTTCTATGTTTTAGGGGGGGGGGGAATACAAGTAAAACACAAGAAACCTTGTGTTATTCTACAAACCGTTACATTTATATTTTCACAAAATATATATATATACATACGGGTACAAATTTGATTACAATAAAACTTTAGCCCTTTTGTAACATGTCGATCAAAAAGGGTATAATTATATAAACATATATATATATATATATATATATATATATATATATATATATATATATATTTCTTTTCATATTATTATCATGGTAAAATGATAATAGCATACAAAAGATTCATTATTTCAAAGAAACATTTTTATAAATTATAGTAGGTATAGTTTATGCGACATACACTCTATTTTACCAATTCGGGTATACAATACAAAAATATTATTTAAAGGCATAAATATCTTACACCACGTAACTACTATGGAAGGATAATAATTCTACATTACAAAATGACTTTTCATTATACTACACGTAAACCGTTAATGTGGCTTTGTGAGACATTCCTTCACCGTACTTAGCACAGTACATACTAAAGTCCTTGTATTATAACCAAAGTCTCCTGGATGGAGAGTGTGACACTTGTGTATAGATCTATACGGGACTGAAAATCCCGCACCTAAACTTTTAGCTACAGTTGGACCGGCAGGTCTGGGGTGACAAATGTCGTACCATTCTGACGTCTGAAGAACGTCGGAGCAGGCCATCAAGGTCATTAGCATGGTTATAATAACTCACAAAGGGTATTAACAAAACATTTGGTTTATGGGGATAGTATACTTTCAAATGGTTTTATTTAGATACAACTTCATTACACTAGTACAATACAGTTTACATTTCTAGAAGCATGCATTCAAACGGTTTTTATAAAGATATAAAAACTACATTAAACTATATCAGAGTACAACAATACTTATACATTTTCAGTCTGAGGGTGATTAAGACTACATTACATTTAAAAGAAAATATTTGATTTTCTAGAAGAACACACTATCATTTTTAAGGAACAATATCATACCTTTCTCATACAAAATACTTATCAACTCACCAACTTAAATGTTGACACTTTTTCAAAACCACTTGTATTCTCAGGAAATCAGTAGATAGGTACTCACACAGGTTTGTGAAGACGGAGCTTAGCATTGGTGCGTCTTATATTTTGTCGTACGTTTTGGAGTCAAACAAACAATGATTTGAACTCAATGTAAATATTATAAATTATTAATATAATGTTTGTAATGCTTTGAGCTCTATTATTCAATTGTTATGATATTGTACATGAAGTCATCTACCCTCGGACGAATCCGCCGTTTTACTCGGTTTGGGGGTGTGACAGATTGGTATCAAAGCATTGTTTATAGTGAACTAAGTATATCAAGCCATATAAGATATACAACTATAAATACAATGGGGATAAAACGCTCTGCTAAAAGTATATTTTAAAATTTAAGTATTTTTATAAAAATATGTGCACTTACATGAGTACTAGAATAGTGTCGTAATAAGAACCATATAAAAGTATTTAGATAAGTTGGACGTTGTGGTTAATCCTAAATAGTTATGTAATCATATATGGGATAAATATAGCCTTATCAACTATATTTATGCGAGATATGACTAACATGTGTTTGGGTATGATCGTGGTGAACAACGAGTCTACAACTTACCAACACTCCACACAAGGAAACTCTAGAACCAAACATAAAGTTTAAAAAAACTATAGGAGTATTTTATGATACTATAATACTACACACTTAGGCCAATTATTGTCTCTTTCATACCACTACTCTTATACAATAGACATAAACAGACCTATAGTTAAGATGTTCTAATTCGAAAACATCATTAAACCTTATGGCAGAAAGAGGCCACCACGTAAATCAATCAGGCGTGTCAACAACACAACACCAACTCCACCACCGCCACCACCCCCACAGATGGAAACTGTCGTGCTCCAAGTTGTGGTAACAGCCGTTGTGGCAACCGCCATGGCGTAAATCAACACAAATGGTGCCAGCGGTTCGGGAGGCGGTACCAATAATACCAACCAGGGAGACAGCCAGGGACACCCGATGGAATGTTCCTACAAATACTTCACAAATGGCAAACCAAAGTCTTTCAATGGCACCGGAGGTGTCATTCCTCTAACAAGGTGGTTGAGAAAACAGAGTCAGTGTTTGAAATCTGTGCATGCCCAGAGACTAGCAAGGTCAAATTCGTAGTTTGTACATTCATGGATAGAGCCCTCTCTTGGTGGAACGGTTATGTCAAATCGTTGACTCTCCCAGTTGCCAACGCCATGAGCTAGGAAGACTTGAAAATTCTGATGCTAGCAGAGTATTGTCCGAGGGGCGAGGTACAAAAGCTAGAGCAAGAGCTCTAGAACCATACAATGAAGGACGCCAACACTGCAGCCTACATTGCCGGATTTAGCGATCTAGCAGTATTATATCCCGGGATGGTCACCCCGGAGAGTAAAAAGGTTGAGCGATACATCTGGGGACTTTCCCCCCAGATTCAAAGGAATGTGATATCAGCAAACCCGTCTACTTTTGACAGTGCCAAACGCCTAGCACAAACACTTGTGGATCATGGAGTCCGCCAGGGCTTTAGCCATTCCTGAGCAAGCAAAAGGGAGTGACAATAAGAAGAAGTTTTGGAACAAGAGGAAGGGTCATTCATCACAAGAGCCCACAAAGAAACAACAAACTGTGGCAGTCCATGCTGCTACTGCCGCTCCAGCACCCGCCAAGCAATATGCTGGAACTCTACCAAAATGCAACAAGTGCAACTTTCATCATTATGGAGCCTGTCGAGAGATGCACTTCAATAATTGAAATAGGAAAGGGCACACTGCCCGCTTCTGCAAGGCACCGGTACAACAAATCCGCTCAAACCGCTAATGCCGGAGTGAGCCAGGCTTGCTACGGATGTGGTGAAACAGGGCATTTCAAGAGGGATTTCCCGAAAGCGAGGAATGCTAGAGGTGTGGGAAGAGTTTTAACGATGGGGCATGATGAGGCCGTGAATGATCCTACCGTGGTTACCGGTATGTTCCTCCTCAACAATTCATATGCATGCATACTTTTCGATAGTGGTGCGGAGAAAAGTTTCGTGAGCCACAAATTTAAACACTTACTTAAACAAAATCCGCAATGACTAAAAGACACATTCACCATGGAAATGGAAAACAGAAAGGCAGAGAGCACTAACGATATATGCATAGGATGTACCCTCACTCTAAGCAACTATTCTTTCCAAATCGACCTAATGTCGGTCACAATAAAAAGTTTCGACGGCATCATTGGCATGGATTGGTTAAGTCCTCACCATGCCGATATCCTGTGTTACGAAAAAGCCATTCGCCTTAATCTGCCAAGTAGCGAAACCCTCGTCATTTATGGCGACAAACCCGACACGAACCCTCTAAATCATCTCTTATATCAAGTCTCAGAACTATCTACACAAGAAGTACCATGCCTTCTTAGCCATGCTGTGGATGAGAAACGAGAAGCAAAAGACATCAAGGATGTTCCAGAAGTCCATAACCTTCCCGATGTATCCCCAAAAGATTTTCTGGGAATACCATGCGTATGACAAGTCAAGATTTAATTCGAATTAAACACAGTAACTATGGAAAAATGTGTTGTAAATAGAGTCTCACCCAAATTAATCACTTCACTCATGTAGAAACTAAGGACACATACTTGTAATCTATGATTACTAAGAGTATATGTTAGAATTATATATAGTTAAGATTCCAAAAACTTAGGTATTGTGATTCCGCTTTAACTCCTTTTCCTTGTTTGGTTGTGAGCTTAGGGTAGAACCCCCCTTATTCGACTGTCTTTTCCATCTTATATTTTACGACTTTTATACACAAAAAGATTATGGAAGGACTAGGGTGGATACGCTACCTCTTGGGCGATCGTAGACAAATTAACCAGACCACACACTTCCTACCGACCAAAACCACAGAGGAAATAGAAAAGTTGACAGGAACGTATCGCAAGGAGATTGTGAGACTGCACAGTATGCCACAATCTATCATCTTGAATAAGAGACAATTGATTCGCCTCACATTTTTGACAGCCGTTACAGAAGTCTCTAAAAACCCAACTCGTCTATAGTACACCTGACCATCCTTAACCAAACAGTCAGAATGAGTGAAACATTCAAGCATTAAAAGGTATTCAAACATCCCAAAAATACAGATCAAAAATTTCATTTTTAAGTTATTAATAAAACCATAAATATCATCGTCGTCATATAAAATCAGAAACCATGTATCTCAAAATATCATATCAAATATCACAGTAAATCTCCCAGGCTAGAAAAACTGTGGTGTGTGCCATGCGATCATCCCGAGCCCTTCCCTTTGCTAGCTGAAGTACCTGAAACCAAACTGAAAACTGTAAGCACGAAGCTTAGTGAGCTCCCCCAAACTACCACATACCATACACATAACATATAACATGTAACATAAACTTTGGGACACCGCCCAACTGCATCGGGACGAACCCGGCATCGGGCTCAACCCCGCATCAGACCACATCTGGCATCGGGCTCACCCCGGGATCGGGCTTGCCCCGACATCGGGCTTGCCCCGACATCGGGCTTACCCCGACATAACATACATCATAACATATCATACATCATATATCATATATCATAAACACATAACATAAGCATATAACATACATCGCGCTTACCCCGACATCGGACCGAAGCCCATAACACATACCAGATAACATATAAACTAACATGCATCGGGCTTACCCCGGAACACATAACACATAACAGATACACTAACATACATCGGGCTTGCCCTGGCATCGGGCTTGCTCTGGAACACATAACACATAACATGCATGAATCAAAAAGACATCAAGCATATATATACTCTTCTCGGGACAGCCCCGACATCGGACCGTAGTCGGAACTACTAACAACTAAACGGGCTGGCATTGTGGCCTTAGACCCGTTCCTACTGGAGAGAAACTCGCCTCTCAAACTAGATGTTGAACTCGTGCGTGAGGAATCTCTTCTGGCTGCTCCCACGACTCCCCGACTAACTCTATACAATAATACTTAGTTAGAAAACTGAGAATCCTTCTAAGGGTAAAATGACCATTTTAACCCTGCTCTTATTTTGGACCATATCCAAGGCCCATGTCCAACTAATCTTTCTAAGTCCACTAATGGCCCACTAAAGGCCCACTAATGGCCCACTAATGGCCCAATTTTCTAAATTGGGCCCAACTTCTGAAATGGGCCTTCCCTAAGCCCAACCATGTCCTTTGTCCAAAAATTGACTTCTGATGGCCCACTAAGGCCCAATAGCTGATAAGTCCAATAATTGGCCCAAACCTGTTGGATTTGGTGTCTAAGTCCATAACTATAACTGGTATGTACTTGACCCGATTGTAGCATGGTCCTTTTGGGTTGCCTTCACCAGTGCAATTTGATAGGATGGATTTTGAGAATAAGGTTATTTATGGTTAATTAATATATTACAAGTATTATATATTAATACGAAATTATTTAATTAGGATTGATCAAGAATTAATTTGAAATTAATTTTGTGGTCAAAAGAGACTAATTAAATATATGGGGATTGATTATGTAAATCAATAATTCTTGTAGTGTGGGCTAATAATCTATGATTATCGGCTAAACCAATAAGTTAATCCATGGATAGTCCACGGAGGTTAAACCCATGGAGCATAAGAATCTGGAAAGTCATGGAGCATTAGGGTTTGCAAAGTGTAACCCTATCATGTGCAACACTATAAATAGAACCCTCCATGAGCCAAAATCGGTTGCACCTTCTCTTTGAGATAAGTAGCTTATTCTATTAAATCATCCTCTTGTATATTGGTGTTTGTGAACCATTAGAGGCATCACACTTGAGGTGCTCAAGCTTTCAAAGGTCAAGAACTACAAGTCCTTCTAAAAGGTATATCATCTATCCAGATGTATTATTCATTTGGCAATTTTATGCTACTTAGGACAATGCTTTGGAAAAATTGAAAATATGCATGTATAATAGAGTTGCATGTGGACCATAGGAGTGTTATAGTGATTAAAACCCAACAGTGGTATCAGAGTCTGCGATTGTTTTCTAATATATTTGATGCTTACTAGTTTTTCGAAGCTGGAAAAGTTGAAATTTTGGCCTCTGACTGGTGAACTCGCCGAGTACATGAACAAACTCGACGAGTCCACTTAGTAACAAAGCAACTCGCCGAGTCGAGTTCATGTACTCGACGAGTTGAAGGCTCTGTTTGCAGAATTTCGAGTTTCTTGGCCTGGTTTGGATTGGGGACACTACCACAAACTGTTTTGGATCATTGGAAATGTTTTTTATGATATGGTAGTGCTTGTACTCATCCAACCACAATATAATTGTCAAAGTTTTTAAATAATTGTTGTTTTTAAATAATTGTTGTTTTTATATGTACTCATCCAACCACAATATAATTGTCAAAGTTTTTATGTGATAATTTTAGTTGTTAGAAAAATGATCTAAATCATTTTTAATGACCTCCATAACTTGTCCTCAAGTTATGGAAAATGAAAGGTCTCATACATTAAAATCCAATTAAACTCATAAGTTATGAATGTGAAGAGTTTTGACAAGTTCCAAAACATGCCCTCAACTTTTGGAATTTGTAAAGTCACACTAATGAAACTTTAATTCCAAACCCTAGAGTTTTAAAAGTTAAAATTCATCCCTTATACTTTATAATATTATAAGTTTAATAATATATATATATATATATATATATATATATATATATATATATATATATATATATATATATATATATATATATATATATATATATATATATATATGTAAGACAAAATCGGTCGTACCGTTAGTAGGCCTCATTCACGAAGCTGGTCTATAAGGAGGGTATAAGGTTACTGCCTATAAAATGGTAGTTTAATAGGTGTCCACTCTCACCCAATGCTTCCTTGACTGGTGGAGGGTCGTTAGCCAAACGGGTAGGATAGGACATTAATTCTCCCTCATTAAAAGTATAATGATAAAATATAAAGTAACTAAACTTTTATTAAAATTCCCAATCTTAGTTACTTTAGGAAAAATGTGAAATTGTGCTAATCAATGAAATTACACTTTGCACCTTATTAAGTTGTTAGTGGAGCATGTGTGGTTAACCGGCACACTAATCTGGGACTAACAATTTGTGGCAAAGGGTAACTTGGTGTTAATCATAGATCAATGGAGCGTGTGTGGTTAACCGGAACATTGATTAGGTGATTTGTAACATTGGGTGTACCAAGCTAATTTGCATGGTTATTCACTCCTTGTTTGTGATCCTCGGTATCCCAGTCACAAACTTGAAGGGCACAATCGAGATTTAAACATGCCATTGAAAAGTTCAATGAATCTCAAAGATATAGGAATTTCAAATCCAATTAAAACTTAATAATCTATTTCGTTTTTGTCACACCCCTCTAAAGCGGAAACGCAAGATATGACAGCGATAACGGTTTCATTGCAAAAGATAAATATACATCACCATAGCAATATTCAAAAGTTTACAACCCATAGCTTAATAGAAACAAGTACAAGTTTTTCCAAAATAACATTGTTCAAAATATAACTTCATAAATAACTTCAACACGATGCAGCATACTCTATGATGATGAATCTTTATATCCACTTACTAATTATTTACTGAAAAAGCATGTAAAACGAGCGTCAACTATGAAAATAGTTGGTGAGTTCACAAGTTTATAAATTCAAGATTTGGAATAAGGCTTTTCATAAATACAAGTACATTGCTTTAATGAGAAACAAAGTTGATTGCTATGATTGATAACAAGTTTATTGCTATAACGAGAAACGAGTTTGTATGTGTATGAGCAAACAATGAGTCTCAACCAAACCTATGACTGAAGCCCTATCAAGATCTATGCTTATCGTTCCATAGATGAATATGGTATCATGCACTCCAGCAATAGGGCGAGTGAGGAGTTGTCAATTCCTAATAGCGCTATCCATAATGACCATTGGCTCAAAGAGTTAATGGTTAGAGATAAGGGAAGGGCCTTAGTACGATAAGTTCTCATGTTCCGTGTTGCATAGACATACATAGAGAGACATAGCAATAAAATAGCAATCATGTTTGATACAAATCAATTTAAATACAACATTCAAATAATAGTTTTTCGGGACATGCTTTTCCACCCCAAAACATAAAAACTGAAAATAGGGGAGTGCGTGAATACTCACAATGTTTCGAGTAGGTACAAGTGGTGCCTCGGAATACACCAACGCCTTACTACCGAGATCCTACGATATCAAACATACACTAGTGAGTTTCCATGTCGAAATCTAATGCTAATATACTAAACTCTACATATAAAGAAATGCCAAATTTATGTTCTAATATTGGTTTTATATTAATTGGTTACAATTTTTCTGAAATGGTGAAATTCTATAACTCATGTGATTAAGACAATTTTGGATATTAATTTTCCAGATTTAGTAATATTAATTTAGGGTATTTCAACACATTTGAAGGTATTTTAAACTCCTAAAAAAGTAAAATATTATCAAACAGTTTCCAAAAATTGACAAACCTTGTATTTTCATTCTAAATACAGTAGAGGTCTTCCAGAAAATTTCCCATGAATTTTTGATATGATTAACTATTTTTCTAAATTTTTAAGCCTTCATAACAACATAAATTCATGAAAAATAGTATTAAAAGCATAAAAATTCCCAAACTTTTTATAATACTGCCATTAGACATACCTGAGCTGGGAAAAATATAAAAATGGATTTCTAACCTGTTTAACCCAATTTTATGATTTTTGAGCATTTATTCTAATAAAAATTAAAATAAATAGAAAACAGTTTCCAAAATTACCCCAAATTTTTGTAACACTGTTATTATACATATAAAAGCTGTGAAAAATATAAAAGATATTTTTCAGTTGGTCTTTCTATTTTTCTTTGTTTTATCCTCTTAAATAATCATTAATTGGAGAATAAATAATAAACAGTTAAAGTAAATTACCAAAAATTTTTGTAACATCATTTACAGTGTAAATAACCTGGGAAAAATACCAAAGGTGGTTTTCATATTGTATAATCCGATTTTGTGTATTTAAGTGTATTTAATCTTAGAAAATAGGAGAAAAATAGTATACAGAAGGGAAAAATCATCAAAATTTTTATGTAGCCTCCTAATGTACTACAAGGTGTTCTGGTAAATTTTAATGAATTTTGGATGAGCAGAACTAGTTTTTCTATTTTTAGGCCATTATAAATATAAAAATTAGGGAAAAATAGAAATTCATGATGAAAAATTCTGAAATTATTTTTCTGAGTCTCCCACCTCTGGTAAGAGCTGCGAAAATTGTTAGATACAATTTTGACACTATCTAAAGTGGTTTTGCGATTTATTGGAACCAAACAAAAAGAAAATCAAAAGTCATACTGAACAGAAACATAAATTGATGAAACTTAATGAGAGGTCATTATTCCCCATAGGGGTCATCCACGAATTTATTCAGGATTTATAGACCTCTGGAAATATTTTATGTGATTTATGCCCTTGTTTTCTTGTAACAATTTTAATAAATCAAGGAAATGATAAAAACTCTTGGGATTTTCAAGATGTTCATATTACCTTAATGGGAATCTGGAAAAAATTTTATTTTGAACAGAAAAGAAAGTTTAGATATTTTTATACACAAAATCATTTACATGCACTATTAACAATGTACTTTGATCATCAAGCTCTTTAGCTTGGTGTTCATCACATGCATCACGGTTTGAAGACCATGCATGGACATATGTTTGTCATAGTGATGTTTTTAAAGGAAATACTTGAATGCATAAGGTGTATGAACCTTTAAAACTTGTAAAAATCCGAACTTTAGTGTTTGACATAGGTTTTGGTCCTTGGATTTCACCATTAAACAACATGCATGTTGTTCTTGGGTGAAACCCTACCACCATCATCATCAAACTCGACATTCATGAACATGTTCATGAATGTTCATAAAGAATGGTGTAGAAGGAAGAGAAGTACAAGAAAGCCCTTTAAAACAAGAAGGAAAAGTAAGGGAGGGTGAAAGATTTTCGTGAATACCTTGAAGAATTGCCTTAGAAGATGAAGATTTGAGTGTGGAGAGGTGTTCTTGACTGAATATTTTCGTGAGTTTAGAGAGAGAGGAGGAGAGTTTGAGAGTTGAAAGGGTGGAGTGTGAGAGAGAGTGAAGAGAGAAGTTGAAGTGTAAGAATGAGTTTAATGATTGAAGTTTTTGGGAAGAGAGAGCATGGAAGAGAGGGTGACGAATTTTATGAGTATAAGAGAGGCCCTCTCTCTCCTAATTCAAATTAAATAAATTTCCCTTCAATTTTTATAAAACCTAAATTTTTATAGAAATGTTTCTTTATGTAATTCTTGATTTATTTAAAATCTTTGTTTTTAACTAATAAATTATGATTAATGTTTGATAATTAAATTTTTATGTCTTTGATTATATCTCATAATTTGGTTATTTAAATTTGATATTAGGAGGTTCAAAACAAATCTTATAGAGTTTTTAGGTTTTAAAGTTTATAAATTTGGATTTTTCGGCTCTTTAGAGTTTTTGGAACATTGTTTGATATTCACCATCATATTGGAATGAAATTAGAATATTTTAATTTATTTTTAAGGTTTTATACCCTTTTTCAATTGTAACAAAGTTTGAAGTTTTATTCTAATTCGGGTATTGGCATTTCCTATTGTAGTTAAACAACTTACTAGAATCGTAAGAGTCAAGTATATTAGTCCTAGATTTTAGTTGGATCCTAGTTCATGCAAGATTTTGACCTAATTTATACTAATAGGCCATGGCATGTTGTGCATGTATGGTTTTTATAAAAAGATGCATGAGTCCGAGAATGACCTGAATTGACAGTTGTCACAGTTTTTCATTGTGGAAATTGGTAAATCGTCATTTACCTACCTTTATATATTTTACAATTGCATTACGGCATCCCTTTTTGCAATTATAGAATATTGTGTTGGGTCCTAGCCTTAATATTTCATATTGGGTGTAATAGTAAGGATTATCATCTAATATAAACTCTGTTCTTCTTCTTTTACAGATGTCTATCCCAAACAATGCTTCCAACCCAATCCCTTCAGGCTCTTTCTCCCTCATGAACGTGTGTGGGAGGGTCATTTTCGATGGTTCGAACTTCAATGACTGGATTCGAAACATCAGGATGGCTATTCTCTATGAGTTCAAAGAATATGTCCTAGATAAAGAGCTCAAAGAGATTGATGTCACCACTGGTACTCCCAAACAAATCACTGAACACACTACTCATGAGAGGGATGCGACAAAGGTGTCGTGACTAATGATTGCAACCATGACTGCTGAGTTGCAGAAGTCTTATGAGGACTACTATCCTTATGAAATGAATCATGATTTGATGGAAATATACCATCAAAGTGCTCGACAGGAGAGTTATGAGATCATTTCCTCCATCATCACAACAAAAATGAAGGATGGTGAACCCATCACGGTCCACTTGTAGAAGATGCAGAGATTCGTGGGCCGCTTGCTTAAATTGAATATAATTTAGATGAAGAGTTGGCCATAGATTACATTCTACACTCTTTACCTTCTTGTTGTGATCAGTTTCGTATGACTTATCATATGAACAAGGAGGAGGTCACTCTTAGAAAGCTTCAAGGCCTTCTTAGGACTGCAGAAAGCAACCTGAAAGGCAAATGGGTTGTGTCTACTCCTACTACTACTTATGCCCCTTTTCTGGCAATCGGACATGGGAAGGGAAAGAAGAGGAAGGCTCCCTCCAAGAGCCACAAGGGAAAGTCTCTTGATGGATCCTCTTCAAGTGGCACCAAAGTTGGTTCTGTTAATCCCTCTTCCAATCCGAAGGAAGCAGAGTGCTTCCATTGTCATGATAAACGAAACTGGAAACGAAGTTGCCCGAAGTACTTGCAGGACATAAAGGATGGCAAGATCAAGCCCTCCTTTGCAGGTATTTACACTATTCAATCTAATAACTCATCACATGCTAATTCTTGGGTCCTTGATACAGGTTGTGGTATTCACAATTGTTCTTATTTGCAGGGACTAAAAAGAAGTAGGGATGTGGAGCACGAGAAGATAAACTTAATCATGGGAAATAGGAAAGTGTCACCTGTGACCAAGATTGGAGTTTATTCTTTATTGCTTAGTAACGGTTTAAATTTAGATTTGAATAATTCTTGTTACTCGGCCGATATGGCGATAAATGTTATTTCCTTTCACAGTTTGTATAAACAAGGTTTTACATTTTCCTTTAATAATGAAAATGTGGTATTTATGCTTATTGTAATGGTGTATTTTATTTTGAAGCAATACCTTGCAATGGCATATATGAAACTGTGATGGTTGTAGATAACTTAGGAAATAATGTGTTGAATATTGATTCTTCCAATGATTTGGACAAAGCATTCTTGTGGCATTGTCGTCTTGGACATGTCAACAAGAAGCGCATAGCCCAACTCCAAAAGGATGGAGGTTTTGGAGTCATTCGACTTAAAGTCGGATGACACTTGCGAATCTTATTTACGTGAAAAGATGACCAAGTCACCCTTCACTGGTACTTGTGAAAGGGTTGAAGGTCAGTTGGATCTCATACACACTGATGTGTGTGGACCATTCAGAACCGCCACAAGGGATGCTAAACGCTTCTATGTGACTTTTACTGATGATTATAGTAGATATGGGTATATTTACATAATCAAGCATAAGTCGGAGACTTTTGAAAAATTCAAGGAGTTTAAGCAAGAAATGGAGAATCAATTGGACAAGAAGATAAAGATGCTACGATCCGTTCATGGAGGAGAGTATCTTAGTATCGAGTTCCTTGACTATCTTAAGGAATGTGGAATTGTTTCACAATTGACGCCACTTAGGACACCACAGCTTAATGGTGTGTCTGAGAGGCGCAATAGAACCTTGCTAGACATGGTTCGTTCCATGATGAGTCGAGCTTCATTACCTACCTCATTCTGGGGGTATGCCTTAGAGACTACCGCCCATATCCTTAACTAGTCCCTACCAAAAAGGTTTCCAAAAAACCTCACGAGATGTGAACAGGGAAAGTTCCCACATTAGACCACATCAAAGTTTGGGGTTGCGAGGCTTTTATGAGAAAAAAAACTCACGACAAACTCAAACCTCGGAGTGAGCGATGTATTTTCATTGGCTACCCACAAAAGTCCTTTGGATATCTCTTCTATAGACCGAGTGACAATGGTGTCTTCGTTTCAAGGAGAGGAGTCGTTCGCGAGAGAGAGCTCATAGGCCAAGGAAACAGTGGGAGGAAAATTGACCTTGAAGAGCTTCAAGAGTCAAGCGGTGAAGGAACCTCAAACACTAGCAATCAACCTGAGGAGGAAAATCCAGTTGATCCAATTGACGAGTCCTTACCTCTGAGGCGTTCCAGTAGAGTTAAAAATACACTTGAGTTTTATGGTTTCCATATTACTACTGAAAGTGATACATTTATCAGTGATAGCACACTGGTAAATTTGGATGAACCTATCAACTACAAGGAAGCCATGGTAGGCCCTAAGTCTGCAAAGTGGAAAGAGGCTATGGACAGCAAGATTCAGTCCATGTATGACAATAAAGTTTGGAACTTGGTTGACAGTGTACCGGGTCATAAGACAGTCAGATGCAAATGGATCTTCAAGATGAAGATTTACATATATGGGAAAGTACACACATATAAGGCGCGGCTGGTTGCGAAGGGCTTTACTCAAACTTCGGGAGTTGACTATGATGAGACCTTCTCACCAGTAGCGAAGATTAAATCTATAAGGTTTATGTTAGCCATAGCTGCATTTCATGACTATGAAATATGGCAAATGGATGTCAAAACCCCTTTCCTTAATGGAATGTTGGTTGAAGATGTTTACATGAGTCAGCCAGAGGGTTTTGTCAGTGCAAAGTACCCTAATAGAGTGTGTAAGCTTGAGAAATCCAATTATGGATTGAAACAAGCATCTCGTAGATGGAATCATTGTTTTGATGAAAAAGTCAAAGAGCTTGGATTTTCGCGAAGCGAGGATGAGTCATGTGTATATGTCAAAGCTAGTGGGAGTATAAAGAGCTTTCTAGTATTGTATGTAGATGACATACTACTCATAGGTAATGACATCCCAACCATGTAGGAGGTTAAGTCCTGGCTTGGGAAGTATTTCGCTATGAAGGATCTCGGAGAAGCTGCCTATATCCTGGGGATAAGGATATTGAGAAACAGAAGTAAAAGACTAATAGGACTTAGTCAAAGTACCTACTTGGACAAGGTGTTCAAACGTTTTAGCATTGAGAACTCCAAGAAAGGTGACTTACCTATCCAAGGTAATGCCAAACTGAGTAAGACTCAGAGTCCCAGTACAAAGGATGAAATAGCAAAAATGAGTCATATACCATATGCTTCCGCAGTTGGTTCGATCATGTATGCTATGAGTTGTACTCGCCCTGATGTGGCCTTTGCTTTGAGCATGGTCAATAGATATCAAGGGAATCCTGGTAAAGCTCATTGGACTGCAGTTAAGAACATTCTTTAGGACCTGCGGATGACTAAGGATTAGGTCCTTACCCTCGGTGGGAGTGATGACTTGAGAGTGACCGGCTATAGTGACTCCAGCTTTCAAACCGGCATAGATAATTTCCGTTCTCAGTTGGGTTGGGTGTTTACCCTGAATGGAGGAGCAGTAACATGGAAAAGTTCCAAGCATGAGACTATCGCTGATTCAACGTGCGCATCAGTGTACATAGCAGGAAGCGAAGCATCGAAGGAGGCGATATGGTTGAAAAACTTCATCGGAGACCTTGGAGTAGTTCCATCCATATAGGAGCCTATGGAGATTTTCTGCGATCATGAAGGGGCGGTTGCCTTAGCCAAGGAACCAAGAGATCATGGTAGATCTAGACATATCGACAGGAAATACCACTTCATTTGACCCCCTTACAAAGGGGATATCGTCAGAGGACAACCCATTAGACCCCCTTACAAAGGGACTGACTAGGGTTAAGCACTTGCTGCATGCGAGGGGCATTGGGCTAACGGACGATATTAGTTTTTGTAATTAGATAAATCAAAACTAGTAATAGCTAAATTGTAATTAACATTTGATGATTAAATAAAAGGAGTTTTATTTATAAGTAAAGTTACTGTCTTGTGTCAATTATTTACTATTGTTTCACTTTGCATGTTTTGACTTCCAGAATAATAAAATTATTCAAACTATCCACATTCGATCATACGTTGGAAGTAAGTATGAAATAATACTGTCATGAGTTGTCTTGTAGATTGTCTAAGGAGTTAGACATATCAAAAGTGTGCTACACCATTCACGAGTGCTTCTGAAATAAGATTTGAGTATTGGATTCAACCCGCACTCACCTGAATTACTTCATGGAATTTATCACGAGTAAGTGTGAGACGATAATATCATATAATCTTCAAACCAAGATATATGATTTGTTGACTACGAGTTGGTTGTGCATTGAAGGCATGAAAACGCATCAGTAACTTGATGTTATAAAACATGTCGTTGTGCATGATTTGATGAGTAGTTAGTACAAGCATATAATGTCGAAGTTTATCTGTTCCTTTTATCCTAAGAGGATTAAAAGCGATATCGTGGGCCCCTTGATGATTCTGTTATGACTTATGTGCTGGGCCCGGTCAGAACTAAATTGACGTGTTCAATTATGTTCTATGCCAAACGAATCGGAAATCAGGAAACAAATTGCAGGACAATAAGTATGACTATGTTCCATGTGTTTGTCCGCATAGATATCTTGAGAATAGAGGAGTATATGATCCCTTATCTGAAGGACGCGTCACTGACTAGGTCAGAGTTCGACAGCAGCTGTTGAAAGCTTACGATTGCTAAGTCGGATCCTGAAGTGCATTAGCAGTAATAGTTATTAGACTTATCCAAGTAGGAGACTAGTGGATTTGGTGTCTAAGCCCCTAACTGTAACTGGTATCTACTTGACCCGATTGTAGCATGGTCCTTTTGGGTTGCCTTCACCAGTGCAATTTGATAGGATGGATTTTGAGAATAAGGTTATTTATGGTTTATTAATATATTACAAGTATTATATATTAATACGAAATTATTTAATTAGTATTGATCAAGAATTAATTTGGAATTAATTTTGTGGTCAAAAGAGACTAATTAAATATATGGGGATTGATTATGTAAATCAATCATTCTTGTAGTATGGGCTAATGATCCATGATTATGGGCTAAACCAATAAGTTAATCCATGGATAGTCCATGGAGGTTAAACTCGTGGAGCATAAGAATGTGGAAAGTCATGGAGCATTAGGGTTTACAAAGTGTAACCCTAGCATGTGCAACAAAATCGGTTGCACCTTCTCTTTGAGATAAGTAGCTTATTCTCTTAAATCATCTTCTTGCATATTGGTGTTTGTGAACCATTAGAGGCATCACAATTGAGGTGCTCAAGCTTTCAAATGTCAAGAACTACAAGTCCTTCTAAAAGGTATGTCATCTATCTAGATGTATTATTCATTTGGCAATTTGTATGCTAGTTAGGACAATGCTTTGGAAAAATTGAAAATATGTATGTATCATAGAGAAAACAAAGATCCAAAGCATTTAGGGTTGCATGTGCACCATAGGAGTGTTATAGTGCTTATAACCCAACACAACCGAGGCCCAAAAGACGAAAAGCCCAATACTGTTCAGTATGCGGGCGTACTCCTCTGTACGCACCGCGTACCTGCTGTGTGGCTTGTACGCTGCGCGTACTACCCTGTTAAGCCACTTTTCCCATTAAGCACTTAATACTCAAGTCCAGAGGCTATAACTACAGATCCAAGTCCTCTTCAACGTCTTAATGCAAAAAGTCGGTTACTTAGTGGCTTACAACCTACCAAATGAACCCAAACTTGGAAAATAGCAACATACTTCCATGGAAATGGCTAGATCTCATGCATGGTCACAAATGGACCTTAAAGATTGAAACTTTATTGCTAAAGGAATACATTTAGCTCTGAGGGTGGCAACCCAAAGCTTAAAAACGAAGTTGCATCATAAAAATCCAACGTTTGGACCTAAAAAGGTCCAAAGCTCCATAAACCTAGATCTAAACTTCTATGAGGAAAGTTGGAAGCTTTATACCTCCTTTGAATGCCAAAAGATGAGATAGTCCTAGATCCTTGAGCTCAAGATACTCAAGTTCTTCTCCTCCAACTTCTCTTCTCTTCTTCCACGCTCTGCTTCAGTAAACTAAGCTTCAAAATGCCAAACACACACAAAAATGGAGTAAGAGAGGGTATTTAGTGTTTCTGAAGGTGAGGGGATGGTAAGGAGAACAGGGTGGCTATAATAGGGTATTTATATGTCATAAACCCTAAAAATTAGGGTTTTGGCATCTGCTCACGTACGTTGCGTGTACTCCTAGTACGTTACGCATACGTGCATGCGTCCCCCCGTATCCAATGCGCATCTACGCCCCACGTACACCAAGGCTACGCCCAATGTACGTCTTATGGGCGGCCCAATTCTTTGGCCCACTTGCTTAAATCCACTCCAATAGTCCTTTTTATCCATATTTAACCTAACAATAATTTAAGAAATGTTTAATAATTAATACCTCAAATGAGGGTCGTTACACGTATGCTTCGTGCATGCATGATAAACTCTGGCAAAACATGGGAGGCTCATCTACCACTAGTTGAGTTCCCTTTTAACAGTAACCACCCTGTCGTCATCAAAGCCACTCCGTTTTAAGCACTATACAGACGCAAGTGCATATCACCTATGTGCTGGGCTGAAGTGGGTGACACACAACTAGCAAAGAGGCAAGTTCCTGATAGCACTGTCACCGAACCTGATATCATAAGGGAGACAACAGAGAAGATCGACCAAATTCGAGAACGACTAAAATCATCTAGGGACCGACAAAAGAGTTATGCGGATAAACGACGAAAGCCCTTGGAGTACTAGGAACTCAGTAACATACATCCAACATTCCACGTGTCTAATCTAAAGAAGTGTCTGTCCGATGAGACTCTTGTAATTTCACTCAATGAAATCGAGATAAACGAGAGTCTACACTTTGTAGATGAACCTATGGAAATCATGGACATGGAAATCAAGAGAACGAAACGAAGTCGTATACCAATAGTGAAGGTCCGCTGGAACGCCATGCGAGGACCGGAATTCAGTTGGGAACGAGAAGATCAGATGAAACAAAAATATCCGTATCTCTTTCCTAGTTCATGAGTACCCGCTTTACAAATAATTTCAGGACGAAATTCCCTCTAACGGGGGGATAATGTAACAACCGGTTATTTCGGGTCAATAAAAGTCAAACAAGTCAAACCAAAAGTCAATTATGCCAACAAAAATAAAATATTAAAAATTAAAATAATGAAAATTCACTTTACTTTTGAGGATTTCGGTTTTGAGAATCAAAATCACCTCCTAGGCCAAAATCTCTTAGGCCGAGAACACTTCTTGGACCGAGAACATCTAGACTGAAATCCTTCCCCATGTCCGAGAACACCCCCTGATCGAAGACACTTTAAGACCGAAGACTTGGTACTCGGTTGAGGTTTTAGACCGCAATCAAGGGATTTTGGTGGGGGATAGGCCGAAAACACAAACTTTATCCGATAGCACACTATTCAATGAGACAAAATACACCTTCCAATGCAAACATCACGTCATTATCAACCCCTTATATATATGTATATATATATATATATATATATATATATATATATATATATAGCCGAAATCACATTCATAATCCCCATTTCAATTTAAAAACTCCCCACTTTTCTCTCAAAACTCATATGTATATCTCCCAATCTTCAAACTTTACTCAAGAACATCTTCAAATCTTCAACAATGATAGTTTATCTAATTTATATATGGTATCATGTGTTAAAGACTATTAGGATACGACTACATACACATGTTCTAACTCGAAGAACATCGCCACACTTCATTATATAGCCAAGAACACACTCGAGGTGAGCTCATACCCCTACCAATTTCATGATTTTTTTATGTCTTAGGGGGGGGGGGAATACAAGTAAAACACAAGAAAACTTGTGTTATTATACAAACCGTTAAAGTTATATTTTCACAAAATATATATATACATACGGGTATAATTATATAAACATACATATATATAATTAGTTCTTTTGATATTATTATCATGGCAAAATGATAATATCATACAAAAGATTTATTATTTCTGATGGGTTTTGAGCAGTCTAACACTCCTAAGTGTACATGCAACCCTAGTAAACCTTGGATCTATGTTTGACTAAAATACATGCAAAATATGATTTCCAAGGTTCATAATCCTATCTAGCATACATGGGGAACTTTTAACATAAAAGATGGCTAGAGTTACATACCTTGTAGTTGTTATGATTCCTTGAAAACCTTGGGAGCCTAGCACCCCAAGTGTGATGCCTCAAATGTTTCACACAACACCAAATGCTTTGGAATAACTTTAAAGAATGTATAACACTTGAAAACATCGGCTTGCCCTCACTAGTTCTTAGTGTAGCCGATTTTGGTGAGTATCATGTTCCTTATATAGTGTGTCACATCTAGGGTTACACCATGTAAACCCTAATGTGACATAACTCTTCATTTCCATGACCCATGGGTTTGTAACTCCCATGGATCCTCCATGGAGCATCCAATGGGTTTAACCCAACTTGATGATCCATGGAGCCTTTTAGCCCACTATACAAGTTATGGATGATTTACATAATCAACCCATATATTTAATTAGACATCTTTTGATCACTTAATTAATTCCAAATTAAATCTTGATCAATATTAATTAAATAATACTATTAATATATTAGAACTTATAATATATTAATAAACCACAAGTGTTATTTCTCTCATTTAGTCTATCCAAATGCATGATGCCATGCAACCCAAATGGACCATGCCGGGTCGGGTCAAGTACATACCAGAAATAGTTATGGACTTAGACACCTTATCCAACAGTCTCCCACTTGGATAAGTCTAATAACTATAACTGCAAGTATGACTTTAGGAACCGATCAGTAATCGTAGCTCTTTTCAAGGTCTCTCGGAACTGAGAAGATGATGATACGCCATTTAAGATAAGTGATCATATAATCCTCTGTTCTAGATATCAGCCGGAGAAATACATGGAAACATGTCTTACTTTTTTCCAGCAGTTTGTTTCCCGATTTCGTATTTGTTTGACATAGAACTTAATTGAACACATCAACTTAGTTTTGACCGGGCCCGGTACATAGGTCAAAACAAAATCATCGAGGGGCCCAGATATCGCTTCTAATCCAAGAAGGAACACATAAACTTCGACTCATATGCTTGTTCTACTACTTGTTAACTCACACACAATGGCACGTTTTATAACATCGAGTTACCAATACGTTTTCGCACGATCAATGCATAACCAACTCATAGTCAACAAGTCATATCTCTAGGTTTGAAGACTTATATGATATTACCGTCTCGCGATCACTCGAGATAAAATCCATGAAGTGATACCAGTGAGCGTGGGTTGAATCCAATACTCAGAACTTATGAGCACTCATGAGTGTTGAGGCCATGTCCAACATCTTAGACCTCTACAACCAACTCATGACAGTCTTAATTCATATCTACTTCCAACATATGACTGACTGTGGATAATTTGAATAATATGTAAACCACAACATAAATATTCTGGAAGTCAAAACATTCAAAACATTTGAATAATAGCAACACTTTACTCATAAATAAACACAACTTTTATTCATCATCAAATGTCAATTACACTTTACAAATTTCAAAACTATCTAACTACTAAAACTAATATCATCCTTCAGCCCTATGCTCCTTGCGTGCTGGAGATGCTTAACCCTACCCAATCCCTTCGTGAGGGGATCTGCCGGGTTCTCATCCGATGATACCCTCTTTGCCGCGAGGAGTCCCTCTTCTATTCGATGTCTGATGAAATGATATTTTCTGTCAATGTGTCTGGATCTCCCGTGATCCCTTGGTTCCTTTGCTAAGGCAACAACACTTTCACTATCACATAAAATCTCTATGGGCTCCTTTATGGCTGGTACAACTCTAAGGTCTCCAATGAAGTTCTTTAGCCATATCGCCTCCTTTGCTGCCTCGTTTGCCGCTATATACTCTGATTCGCAAGTTGAATCAGGCACTGTCTCCTGCTTGGAACTTTTCAAAGAAATTGCTCCTCCGTTTAAGGTAAAGACCCAGCCCGACTGAGAGCGGAAATAATCCCTATCAGTCTGGAAACTAGTATCACTATACCCTACAACTCTCAAGTCATTACTCCCACCAAGGGTAAGGACCCAGTCCTTAGTCCTCCGCAGGTACTTGAGAATGTTCTTTACCGTCGTCCAGTGAGCCTTACCAGGGTTCCCCTGATACCTGCTAACCATGCTCAAAGCAAAGGCTACATCAGGATGAGTGCAGGTCATTGTTGGATTAATGTCTAAGTCCATAACTATAATTCGTAAGACTTGACCCGACCCGGCATGGTCCATTTGGGTTGCATGGTATCATGCATTTGGATAGACTATAATGAGAGATATAACACTTAAGGTTGGTTAATATATTATCAGTTCTAATATATTAATAAGATATTAATTAGTATTGATCAAGAATTAATCTAGTATTAATTAAGTGATCAAAAGAAGATTAATTAAATATATGGGTTGATTGTGTAAATCATCCATACTTATATAGTGGGCTAAAGCTCCATGGATTGTCAAGTTGGGCTAAACCCCATAAGATGCTCCATGGATGCTCCATGGTGTATTTGTACCCATGGATCATGGAAATGAAAGGCCATGACAATTAGGGTTTACATGGTGTAACCTAACTATATAATGATCTTATTCTTGGAGAAAATTGGCCACTATGTGTGATAGAAAGGGCTAGCCGATTTGATGAAGTGTTCCAATTCTCTCAAGTTATTCCAAGTGTATTTGGTGTTGTGTGAACCATTTGAGGTGTCACACTTGGGGCACTAGGTACTCAAGCTTCATGAAGTCATTCTACATCAAAGAGGTATGTAATTCTAACTTGATATATTCATATGAATCAATGTTATTATGCTAGTTAGGATGAATACCTTGGAAAGTTCATATTTGCATGTATAATAGAGAAAACATAGATCCAAGGTATTTAGGGTTGCATGTACACTTAGGAGTGTTAACAGTGGTATCAGAGCCTAGGCTTGCTTTCTCTTATACTTGATGCAAATTGAATTTTCAAAGCCAAGAATCTGTCAGAACATAAAACTCGACGAGTTCTGGAAGAAAACTCGACGAGTTCATGTATTAGAGCATGAACTCGACAAGTTCCATGTTGAACTCGACGAGTTTGGCTCCCTGTTGGCAGATTTTTGACTGTTTTGGCTGGAATTGAACTAGGAACATTACCCTAAGCTGTTTTCGAACTTGTAAACCTGTTTTTGATGTGGTAATGTTCATGCTAATCCAATTTCATAGATAATTGTCAATAGATTCATGTTTTGTATTAGTTTAGTAGTTAGGCTAATTACATGAATAATGTTTGATTTGATTATCTTAATCTTATGAGTTGCTTAGATTAATAGAAAAGTTAATTGAATATGTGTTTTCAATCCAAATTAATCTAAGAGTTGTTCATAATATGTGTTTTTGTAACTTGTCCTCAAGTTATATGAAAAGTCACATTTATGGATGTTTAAAACTCATAAAATTTCCATAAGTTATAAAAGATGAAGAGTCTTCTTTTAAATGATTTAAAGTCTTCCATAACTTGTCCTCAAGTTATGGAACTTGAAGAGTTTTTTAATTAAAACTACTTTAATCATATAAGTTATGGAACTAAATAGTTTTGAATAGTTTCAAAACTTGCCCTCAAGTTTTGGAGTTTAAAAAGTTTTTCTTTATGAATACTTTAATTCCAAATTAAGCCCTTAGAATTTTAAAGGTTAAAATTCAACCCTTATACTTTATAATATTATAAGTTAATAATATATATATGTATAAGAGCAAAGTCGTCTTACCATTAGTAGGCCTCATTCACGAAGCCGGTCTATAAGGGGGGTATAAGGTTACTGCCTATCAAATGGCAGTTTAATGGGTGTCCTCTCTCACCCACCGCTTCCTTGACCAGTGAAGGGTCGTTAGCCGAACGGGTAGGGCAAGGACTATAATTCTCCCTTCATTAAAAGTATTAATGATAAATACTAAGTAACTAAACACTTATAAATACCCAATCTTAGTTACTTAGGGAAATGTGAATAAGGTGCTAATCTATGAAATTACACTTTGCACTTTGTTTAAGCCGTTAGTGGAGCGTGTGTGGTTAACCGGCACACTAACCTGGACTTAACAAGGTAGGCAAAGGGTAACTTAATGTTTATCATAATATCGGTGGAGCATGTGTGGTTAACCGGCACATCGATTGAGGGGTAAATATTAAGGGTACCAAGTATATTTGCATGGTTACTTCACACCTTGTTTTGTGATCCTCGGCATCCCAGTCACAAAACCTGAAGGGCACACTCGAGATTGAAACATGCCATTGAAAAAGTTCAATGAATCTCAAAAGATCTAGGAGTTTCAAAACCAATTAAAACCTAATAATACATTTTGTTTTTCATGGTCGAAATTGGTGAATCGTCATTCACCTACCTTCAAATATCTTATAGCTTGGATTACGGCATCCCTCTTCCAAGTTATAAAATATTGTGTTGGGTCGTAGCCTTAATATTTCATATTGGGTGTTATATTAAGGACTTAAATCAACTTGCTTGAATTTCTCCCATTGTAAATGTCTACTTTAGACAACAATGATCTTCCCAAATCTCATGGAACTTCACTTCCTCCACCTCCTCCAATTATTCTTCCTAACCCACATGTTTAAGGTCACTCAAGCCCTATTGGCAAGCAAGGTCTATGTATGATCGCATCTTGGAGATGAAGTCACATATTGACATGCCGGAAGAGTTGGGTGTCAAAGTCTTAATAAAGTTGGATGCTCAATCACTTTCTAAGTCACATAGTGAGTTCCTTTGGGACTCCTATGAAACAGACTATGACATGACCCTTAAAGATCTTATCTATTTGCTTGGTGCTGCTGAATCAGCAATGATTTGGAACGATAGTAAAGCAAATTTGATTAGAAGATCAACTTCCCAAAGCTTTATGGACAGTGACAATGGTAACATCAGATATCCAGAAAGAGCATTCTCTTCCCAATGGAAAGGGATTGGCCATAGTCAACCTGGTTGACCAAATGGTAAACAGAAAGGCTAAGTCTAAGATAGTCCCATTACCAAAGAGTCCATATGTTTATCTTGCCAAAGGAAGGGGCATTGATTGCGAAGCTGCCTATTCACCTGAAGGATCATAAGGTTGATCAAGTCAAGAAGTTTGACTCTTGTTTAGGTAAAAGTCCACTATCTAACTCTGTTAAGTTTCTATTATGAGATTCTCATTACATGATGTGACTAGGTCACATGTTGATGTTTTAAGAATCAAAGAAAAGTGAAGAAACTTAAAGGAAGTAAATGCTGATTCTGATCACGAAGATGGATTTCGATCACATGGTTTGGTGGTCAGAATTTTTGAAGTTGTTACTAAGGAGTTATGATAAATTGCTTAGGAATAGATAACAACAAGTTTTTCATATGCATTTGCACTGTAAGGATAAGTTTTTTCCGCAAGTTTTGAAATAAAATAAAAGGTTTTAATTTTATATTTATTTTAAATATCCTTACAAGTGGCATTTGTGAAAAATGGTTGTTTATATGATTCCATTGATAGCAATATTTGGAAAAAAATGGATTTGATTCCTTCGTTTGTGGTAGTGTCATAATTTACCAAATAAGGAAAGATTCTCATTCCCAAGGCTTTAGTTGGATAGAAACTTGGAATCATGCAAGTTGAATAGTATGATGAATGAGAACTTTCAACCATTGGAAAATTAAGACTTGTTCACATGGATGTGTGAATCAAGTGAAGGACTAAAGGGATCGAGTACACATTCTTGTGCACTGGTCATGTCCACCACAAAGCTCGTTAAGACTATTCGTCATGATTTACTAAAGTTTAGTAAATATGGTTATACTTACAAGTTTAAGTATAATTCTGAAACATTGGAAAAGTCTCAATGTATGGCAGAACGAATGAGAAGAATCAAATTAGGCAGAAAGATAAAAGTTTCTCAAATCTGAAAAGATGGGAGAGTACTTTAGTATCTTTTTTGTGATCATCTTAATGATTTAGAAATCATATCACAATTAGTTCTCTAAAGGTCATCTTAGTGCATTCTTATGACTAAGAAGAGGAGTCATGAATTGTTGAAATGGTTAAATCAAGAAGATGAGTCATACCTCGTTCCAAAACAATTCTTAGAGTCATACTCCAAGACTGTAACTTGAGTGAAATATCTTAAAGAAAGGTTTAAAACACTTGTCAAATGTAAGAGTAAAAGTGTCCTACTCTTGCACATTTGAAATTGGTAGGTTGTGATGTTTTGGGTTAAACAAAGACCAACTTAGGCCAAGTGTGTGAAGTGTTTGTCTTGATAAAGAAGATGTACTATCTCTTGAATATTTGGCAAGATAGTATTATATGTCAAGAGGACAGTGGGAGTCTTATAGATTCTGAAAGCTTCAAGGTCAAATCAAGAATAAAAACCTGTAGTTTAACACTAGCACACGACGTGAGGTTTATAACCTATCGTGTTGACATATTTCTATTTCTGTGTCCATTCCAGTTAAAGTTGGATTTGCATATGAGTTCTTAGAGTTCTCAGTTGGTTGCATAACAACTTGGAAGCAATGGCAGGCCCTTGAGCTGCCAGGTGGCAAGAAATTCAGATTGAGTTCAGTCCATATGAGTTTGGATTTGTCATTATCCTTGTCTTGTGAATATGGTTTTGACGACTCACATGGATAAGAACACATACACCATAAAATCTAAGGGTTATAAGGTTTCTCTCCAATTCATGAAAATGATGGTGAGGAAACACTTCCACCAAGTAGATTTGAAGCAGATGGCAAAAGGTCTAAACAATTGAGACTATGATTACGGCATCCCTTTTCATAGTTCTGAAATTGTTTAGACACACATGCATGCTATCTAAGGAAAGGTGTATGAGTTTGATAAAGTTCTTTTTAAAAGCATCTCATATCAGAAGTCTGAACTTTGGTAAGGAAGTCAATAAAGTATTGATTTCTAGAAGTCCAGCTGATTTCTGAGTACATGTCAAAGCTAGTGGGAGCATAAGTGTTATGCTAATAATCATCATGTTAGTGGGAGCATGATAATTATTGTTAGTGTTGCAAGTTAGTAATGTTAGTTATAGAAAACAAAAGTTTCAATTCGTGAAGTTGCAGGGGTTGAAAAAGTTGTTTTGCTATAATTAAGGGAGAGGATATACTTCATTTCAGTTCTAAAGGCTTAGATTAAGACCTTAATCATCTTTAGTCAAGAATATATATATGAATTTCATGTTGGATTGGTTCAACTTAAGGAAATTCCATAAATTGCGTCCTCAAAATTCGATTATGATTACGGCATCCCTCTTCATAGTCAAATGTAGAGAACATGGCAAATAAATTTTTGTGTAGCAAAAGACTAGTCTAGAATCATGTCTTTATGTGAGACATCATGAATCGTGTCCCATTTGCTTTGGGTACAGGATCGATTGCATGTGCTATAATATTTGTCCTTTCTAAATTTTCCAAATGCCCAGAGGCATTAAGAAGGGAAAAGGTCTAGAATTGGATATGACTAAAAGGATTAAGCAATTGTCGAGGAAAATCTAAGGTTTACCAAAGATTGGTTGCTCAAGGACAGTTGGAAGTATACTGTTAATATTGGAAGGACCATATTGACATATTTTGAAAAAAGAGGCATCTCTTGTTCAGAAGTGATAGTCAAAATGAGAATATGGAGTTGTCTCCATAGGTGGAAGTTATCTGTGTAAGATTAGAAAACTTAATGCAAGAACCATGTTCAAAGCAATGTACTTTGAATATGAGACTTAGTTTCCATGGAGTTGAACTCCATTGGAATACCTTATAATGACTGCTGACAAGTCTTTGTGACTTTGTACATATTCATTACAGGAAGGTCAGTGCATATAAGTTTAAAATCTAAACAGTTTTCGATAAATGATAGGAATTTGAAATTCTCACATTTTTTGATAAGGATTTGGAAATATGAAATTAGAATCATTCAAATTATGTTCAATTGGTTTATTTCACAAAGTAAGGATCATAGAAAAACATAAAGTGCATACTTGGTGTATGGCAAAGCTATTGTTTAAGAAAAACATAGTGTACATGCTTGGAGCATGGGACAACAGTGTTTTTTAATTCAAGTATAAAGTTGATAAAACCGAAACAATGAATAATGAGTAATCAGTATGGTGATAAATAAAAGTGTTTATTTATATTCATAGCGTTTGATACCATATTTTTGATTCATTTATTCTTGTGTTTCTCTTTGCATGTTTTGACTTCCAGAATAACTAATTCGCTCTTCCTGAACGATTAAGTTATTCAAACCATCCACAGTCGGTCATATGTTGGAAGTAGATATGAATCAAGACTGTCATGAGTTGGCTTGTAGAGGTCCACGTTGGTGGACAAAGTGGTGCTACAACACTCATGAGTGCTCATAAGTTCTGAGTATTGGATTCAACCCATGCTCATTTGAATCACTTCATGGATTTTATCACGAGTGATCATGAGACGATAATATCTTATATTCTTCAAACCTAGAGATATGAGTTGTTACTATGAGTTGGTTATACATTGATTGCACGAAAACACATTGGTAACTCGATGTTATAAAACGTGCCTTTGTGTATGATTCAAAAAGTAGTAGAACAAGCCATATGAGTCGAAGTTTATCCATTCCTTTTACCTTCGGGATAAAAGCGATATTTGTGGGCCCCTCGATGATTTAGTGATGATACATGTGAGTGCTTGGCCAAGCCAGGACTGATTTGATTTGTTCAATCAGTCAGTCATCATGAATCAGAAATCGGGAAACAACAAATGGACTGAGAGAATGATTGATAATCCATGTCTCAGTCCATATGATATCTAGAATGGAGGAATATATGATCACTTATCTAATGGACAAGTCATTGACAAAGGTCAGAGATCATCGGGAAGGTCAGAGTTCGACGGAAGCTTTTGAGAGCTACGATTGCCAGTCGGTTCTTAAAGTCATACGCAATAATAGTTTTAGACTTATCCAAGTGGGAGACTGTTGGATTAATGTCTAAGTCCATAACTACAATTGGTAAGACTTGACCCGACCCGGCATGGTCCATTTGGGTTGCATGGCATCATGCATTTGGATAGAATATAATGAGAGAAATAACACTTAAGGTTGGTTAATATATTATAACTTCTAATATATTAATAAGATTATTTAATTAGTATTGATCAAGAATTAATCTAGTATTAATTAAGTGATCAAAAGAAGACTAATTAAATATATGGGTTGATTGTGTAAATCATCCATACTTATATAGTGGGCTAAAGCTCCATGGATTGTCAAGTTGGGCTAAACCCCATAAGATGCTCCATGGATGCTCCATGGTGTATTTGTACCCATGGTTCATGGAAATGAAAAGCCATGACAATTAGGGTTTACATGGTGTAACCCTAACTATATAATGATCTTATTCTTGGAGAAAATTGGCCACTATGTGTGATAGAAAGGGCTAGCCGATTTGATGAAGTGTTCCAATTCTCTCATGTTATTCCAAGTGTATTTGGTGTTGTGTGAACCATTTGAGGTGTCACACTTGAGGCACTAGGCACTCAAGCTTCATGAAGTCATTCTACATCAAAGAGGTATGTATTCTAACTTGATATATTCATATGAATCAATGTTATTATGCTAGTTAGGATGAATACCTTGGAAAGTTCATATTTGCATGTATAATAGAGAAAACATAGATCCAAGGTATTTAGGGTTGCATGTACACTTAGGAGTGTTAGAATCCTCAAAATCCAACAGTCATAGCATACATGATCGAGCCTACTGCATATGCATAAGGTACCCGACTCATTTCTGCTATCTCAACCTCGATACTCGGGCTCTGGGTTTTACTCAATCTAGCGTTACTCTGGATGGGTAACTCTCCTTTCTTGGAATCTTGCATGCTGAACCTCTTCAGCACCTTATCCAAGTATGTACTTTGACTAAGTCCAATTAGTCTTTTACTCCGGTCTCTCAGAATCCTTATCCCTAGAATATAGGCAGCTTCTCCTAGGTCCTTCATAGCGAAACACTTCCCAAGCCAGGACTTCACTTCTTGCAAGGTTGGGATGTCATTTCCTATGAGTAGTATGTCATCCACATACAATACCAAAAAGCTAACTATACTCCCACTAGCCTTGACATATACACAAGATTCATCTTCACTTCTCGAAAAGCCAAACTCTTTGACTTTCTCATCAAAGAAAAGATTCCATCTGCGAGGTGCTTGATTTAATCCATAAATGGATTTCTATAGCTTATACACTTTATTAGGGTACTCTGTGCTGACAAAACCCTCTGGCTGATTCATGTAAACATCCTCAGCCAACTTTCCATTAAGGAAAGCGGTTTTGACATCCATTTGCCATATTTCATAGTCATGAAATGCAGCAATGGCTAACAACACCCTAATAGACTTAATCTTGGCTACTGGTGAAAAGGTCTCATCATAATCAACTCCTGGAGTTTGAGAAAAGCCCTTTGCCACCAGTCGTGCCTTTTAAGTGTGTACATTACCATCCATGTCGGTCTTCTTCTTGAAGATCCATTTGCACCCTACTGTCTTACGACCTGGTACATTGTCAACCATGTTCCAGACTTGATTGTCATACATGGACTATATCTCGCTGTCCATTGCCTCTTTCCATTTGGCAGACTCGGGGCCTAGCATGGCTTCCGCATAGCTGTTAGGTTCATCCATACTTACCAGTGTCTCATCACTGATAAGTGTCTTACCTTCCACAGTAATATGGAAACCATAGTAGTGCTCAGGTGCATTCCTAACCCTTGTGGAACGCCTCAGAGGTACATACTTGTCAATTGGATTAACATGAGTTTCCTCCTCAAGTTGACTGCTAGGGTTTGAGGTTCCTTCACCACTTGACTCTTGAAGTTCTTCAAGGTCAATTTGCCTCCCACTGTTTCCATGGCTTATGAACTCTCTCTCTCTCTCGAAAGACACCCCTCCTTGCTACAAAGACCACATTCTGACTAGGTCTGTAAAAGAGGTAACCAAAGGATTTATGTGGGTAGCCGATGAAAATACACCTCTCACTTCGAGGTTCGAGCTTGGCGTGAGTCTCGCGTCTCACGAAATCTTTGCAACCCCAAATCTTGATGTGGGCTAGACTAGGAACTTTTCCAATCCACATCTCGTGAGGTGTTTTGGCAACCTTCTTTGTATGGACCAGATTAAGGATATGGGCGACAGTCTCTAAGGCATACCCTCAGAATGAGATTGGTAGCGTAGCTCGACTCATCATGGAACGAACCATGTCCAACAAGGTTCGATTACGCCTCTCAGCTACACCATTCAACTGCGGTGTCCTGGGAGGTGTCAATTGTGAGACAACCCCACATTCCCTAAGATAGTCAAGGAACTCTGTACTAAGATACTCACCACCACGATCGGATCGAAGCATCTTAATGTTCCCGCACAATTGATTCTCTACTTCCTGTTTAAACTCTTTAAACCTATCGAAACTCTCTGACTTATGCTTGATTAAGTAGACGTATCCATATATACTATAATCATCTGTAAAAGTCACATACTAACGATTAGCATCCCTTGTGGCAGTTTTGAAGGGTCCACACACATCTGTGTGCACTAGATCCAACAAACCTTCACCCCTAGCACAAGAATCTATGAAGGGTGACTTTGTCATTTTTCCAAGTAAGCATTATTCACAACTATCATCTGACTTAAGGTCAAATGACTCCAAGACTCCATCCTTTTGGAGTTGGCCTATGCGTTTCTTTCTTACATGTCCAAGACGACAATGCCATAATGATGCTTTATCCAAGTTATTATCATTAGTAGAATCAATACACAACACATTATTTCCTAAATTATCTACAACAGACACAGCTTCGTACACACCATCACAAGGTAATGCTTTAAAATAAAACACATTATTAAAGAAAGCATTTATTCCACCAACTTCATTATCAAAAGAAAAGATAAAACCTTGTTTGTACAAACATGAAAGGAAATAACATTTCTTGCCATTTCAGGCGAATAACAACATTTATTCAAATCTAAAGTAAAACCGCTACTTAGCAACAAAGTATAAACTCCAATCTTGGTGATAGGTGAAACTTTCCTATTCCCCATGATCAAGTTTATCTTTCCATGCTCCACATTCTCACTTCTTCTTAGTCCCTACAAATCAGAACAAATATGAATAACACAACCGGTATCATGGACCCAAGAGTTAGAATAAGGTGAGTTATTTGATAATATAGTGTAAATACCTGCATGGTTGGGTTTCACTTTCCAATCCTTCAAATCTTGCTGGTACTTCGGGCAGTTTCGCTTCCAGTGTGCCTTTTCATGGCACTAGAAGCATTCAGCCTCTTTTGGGTCAGAAAAAGGAGTGACAAAACTTTTCTTGGTTCCGCTTGAAGAGGATCCATCAAGGGTCTTACCCTTGGTACCCTTCGAAGGATTCTTCCTCTTCTTCTCTCTACCTTTCCCGATTGCCAGGACAGGTGCGGAGTTTGGAGTAGGAGTAGGAGTGGTAACAACCGACTCACCTTTAAGACCGGATTCTGCGGTCTTTAGGAGTCCTTGAAGTTTGTTGCGGGTGACTTCTTCCTTGTTCATGTGGTATGTCATGCGGAATTGATCATAACACGATGGTAAGGAGTGCAAAATGATGTCTATTGCTAACTCCTTTGGGAAGTTCACATTCAGCTTCATCTAACGGTCCACATACCTCTGAATTTTCTGCATGTGGCCCGTGATGGGTTCACCATCTTTTATTCGTATTGTTATCATGGAGGAGATGATTTCATATCGCTCTTGATGAGCACTCTGATGGTAGCGGTCCATCAAATCTTGGTGCATCTCAAAAGGATAGTAGTCCTCATAGGAATTTTGGAGCTCGGCTGTCATAGTGGCCATCATGATGCATGCCAGTTTGGTAGCATCTCTTTCATGTGCCTCATATTCAGCAACCTCCTCAGGAGTAGCAGTCGGCTCGCGTACCTTAAGATCCTTGTCGAGAACATATTCTTTGTTCTCGTATCGAGTGACCATCCTGATGTTTCTGATCCAATCAGTAAAGTTGGATCCATCAAAGATGACTCTCCCACAAAGGTTCATGAGAGAGAAGGAGCCGGTAGGGTTTGAACCAGGAGCAGCATTGTTGGTAGACATCTTGTAAAGAAGAAAAGACAAGTTTAGTTTAGATAAAAATATAGTCCTTAATAAAACACCCAAATGTAATATTAAGGCTAGGATCCAATCACAATATATTATAACTTAGAAGAGGGATGTCGTAATCTAAGCTAAAACATATTTGAAAGGTAGGTGAATGACGATTCACCAATTTCCACCATGAAAACGAAATATAAATTATTTGGTTTTATTTGGTTTTTAGAAACTCTTAGATTCTTTTGAGATTCATTGAACTTTTTCAATGGCATGTTTCAATCTCGAGTGTGCCCTTCATGTTTTGTGATTGGGATACCGAGGATCACAAAACAAGGTGTGAAGTAACCATGCAAATTACTTGGTACCCTTAATGTTTTCCACTTAGGTGTTGTTTGTTTTTTCTGAGACAAAATGTCTGTAGTCTGCGGACCACATCTGTAGACCTCTGCAGTAGAAGAGGTGGACCAAACGTCTGCAGTCTGAAAAAAGAACACTGTTTGTTTTTTTAACATCGGCGGGCTACCAAAATAAACTGAAATCTAAATAAACTTATTTTTTTAAACTTCAAAGTGATTTTTTAATATTTTTATGGCTTTGTTATAAATAATTAACGAATCTAGATCAACTTTTATATATTATTGTATACAAAATAAATAAAATGGTATGAATTAACGTATATATTTGATAAAAACCAACAACTTTGGTTGTAAAGTTATAACTAAACATTATAATTAGTGATCAAAGAATTTGATACATAAATGGATGGAAATAAACTTCGATTTTTTCAATTAAATCCATTAAAAAAGTACCATAAATATTTTCTCGAGAAATTGACGATACTGTATTAAATAATGTTTTACAAAATTTGGCAAAAAAATATAAGAAAATATTATGATTTTTTTTTCATATTTATATAAACAACTTCAACGACTATTATTGTAATAAATCTTTATTTATAAATTTGTCAAAAATATCATGTATGTATCGTCGAACGTTTTTTTTTAAAGTTTGTAATTTTTTTTTTCAAATTGTTTATCATTAATAAAGTTGGAAAAAATATAAATTAAAAAAAAACTTAAAAAAAGCGAAGATATATATGTTTTTTTAGGCTAGAAGATGTCTGAAGATGTTAGAAGACTCTGGTCCACATCTGCGCCAAGAAGAGGGTGCGCATACATTTTTAGGTCTGCAGTCTTCAAAAAAACAAACAGTCTGCGAAGGCTAATGTCTACGCGTGGTCTGCGCGGCGCAGACAGAAGAGGCGACGCGGATCTGCAAACAAAAAACAAATACTACCTTAATCGATGTGCGGGTAAACCACACGCGCTCCACCGACCTATGAAAAACCTTAAGTCACCCTTTTCCTACCTTGTTAAGTCCAAGTTAGTGTGCCGGTTAACCACACACTCTCCACTAACGACTTAATCAAAGTGCAAAGTGTAATTTCATGGGTTAGCACCTTATTCACATTTTCCTAAAGTAACTAATATTGGGAATTTATAAAAACATTTAGTTACTTTATAATAATCATTATACTTTTAATGAGAATTCTTAAGTCATTGTCCTACCCGTTCGGCTAACGACCCTCCACCACTCAAGGAAGCGGTGGGTGAGAGTGGACACCCATTAAGCTGCCATTTTATAGGCAACAACCTTATACCCTCCTTATAGACCGGCTTCGTGAATGAGGCCTACTAACGGTAAAACGACTTGATCTTATACATATATATATATATATATATATATATATATATATATATATATATATATATTATTAAACTTATAATATTATAAAGTATAAGGGTTGAATTTTAACTTTTAAAATTCTAGGGGTTGGAACTAAAGTTTATTAGATGGCTTTACATGTTCCAAAAGTTGAGGGCAAGTTTTGTAACTTTACAAAAACCTTTCAATTCATAACTTATGAGTTATTAAAATGAAGACTCTTCATTTTTGTAACTTATGTGTTATTTTAATGGTTTTAATACAAAGAGGCTTTTGGTTATCCATAACTTGAGGACAAGTTAGGGACTCCATTAAAACACATAAAGATCATGAATTCAGCATTAATCAAGTAATTCCTATGATCTATCAAGAACTCATAAGAACATGAATAATCATATCAAAATTTCAAGAACATATGAACACATATAATCATGTAATTTTGATATTAGCCATTGTAAATGGATTAGAACAATCATTACACCATCTAATACAAGTTTAATAACACCAAAACAGTTTAGGGTAATGTTTCTAGTCCATTTCCAGCAGCAAAAGTCGAAAATCTACATTCTGAGGCTCCTACTCGTCGAGTGCACGAACCTACTCGATGAGTAGGATGAGTTTAGTCATGGACTCGGCGAGTCCCCCCATGGACTCGGCGAGTTCATCATGCAGACAGCAAGAAAATCGACTTTTTTTCACTATTTTGCATCAAGTATCAACAAACAAGCCTAGGCTCTGATACCACTGATGGGTTGTGAACATTCTAACACTCCTAAGTGTACATGCAACCCTAGTAAACCTTGGATCTATGTTTGACTAAAATACATGCAAAATATGATTTCCAAGGTACATAATCCTATCTAGCATACATGGGGAACTTTTAACATAAAAGATGGCTAGAGTTACATACCTTGTAGTTGTTATGATTCCTTGAAAACCTTGAGAGCCTAGCACCCCAAGTGTGATGCCTCAAATGTTTCACACAGCACCAAATGCTTTGGAATAACTTTAGAGAACGTATAACACTTGTAAAAATCGGCTTGCCCTCACTTGTTCTTAGTGTAGCCGATTTTGGTGAGTATCATGTTCCTTATATAGTGTGTCACATCTAGGGTTACACCACGTAAACCCTAATGTGACATGACTCTTCATTTCCATGACCCATTGGTTTGTAACTCCCATGGGGCCTCCATGGAGCATCCAATGGGTTTAACCCAACTTGATAATCCATGGTGCCTTTTAGCCCACTATACAAGTTATGGATGATTTACATAATCAACCCATATATTTAATTAGTCATCTTTTGATTACTTAATTAATTCCAAATTAATTCTTGATCAATATTAATTAAATAATACTATTAATATATTAGAACTTATAATATATTAATAAACCACAAGTGTTATTTCTCTCATTTAGTCTATCCAAATGCATGATGCCATGCAACCCAAATGGACCATGTCGGGTCGGGTCAAGTACATACCAAAAATAGTTATGGACTTAGACACCTTATCCAACAATTTCAACGAAACATTTTTATAAACTATAATAGGTATAGTTTATGGGACATACACTCTATTTTACAAATTCGGGTATACAATACAAAAATATTATTTAAAGGCATAATTATTTTACACTCTGTAACTACTATGGAAGGATAATACTTCTGCATTACAAAATGGCTTTTCCTTATACTACACGCAAACCGTTAATGCGACTTTGTGAGACATTCCTTCACCGTACTTACCACATTACATACTAAAGTCCCTGTATTATAACCAGAGTCTCCTGGAGGGAGAGCATGACACTTGTGTATAGATCTATACGGGACTAACAATCCCGCACCTTAAACTGTTAGCTACAGTTGGACTGGCAGGTATGGGGTGACAAATGTCGTACCATTCCGACGTCTGAAGAAGGTCGTAGAAGGCCATCTAGTTCACTAGCATGGTTATAATAAATCACAAGGGGTATTAACAAAACATTTTGTTTATGGGGATAGTATACATTCAAATGGTTTTATTTAGATAAAACTACATTACACTAGTACAATACAGTTTACATTTCTGGAAACATGCATTCAAACGGTTTTTTATAAAGATATAAAAACTACATTAAACTATTTCAGAGTACAACAATACTTATACATTTTCAGTCTTAGGGTGCTTAAGACTACATTACATTTAAAAGAAAATATTGGATTTTGTGGAAGAACGCACTATCATTTTCAAGGAACATTGACATACCTTTCTTATACAAAATACTTATCAACTCACAAACTTAAATGTTGACACTTTTTCAAAATCACTTGTATTCTCAGGAAATCAGTAGACAGGTACTCACACAGGTTTTGTGAAGACAGAGCTTAGCATTGTTGCGTGTTATATTTTGTCATACGTTTTGGAGTCAAACAAACAATGATTCGAACTCAATGTAAATATTATAAATTATTAATATAATGTTTGTAATGCTTTGATCTATATTATTCAATTGTTATGATACTGTACATGAAGTCATCCACCCTCGGACATTTCCGCCGTTTTACTCGGTTCCGGGGTGTGACAGATTGGTATCAGAGCATTGTTTATAGTGAAGTAAGTGTATCAAACCATATAAGATATACAACTATAAATACAATGGGTCTAAAACACTTTGACTAAAAGTATATTTTAAAATATAAGTATTTTTATAAAAATATACACACTTACATGCATACTAGAACAGTGGCGTAGTAAGAACCATATAAAAGTATTTGGATAAGTTAGACGTTGTAGTTAAGCCTAAATAGTTATGTAATAATATCTAGAATAAATATAGCCTGATCAACTATATTTATGCGAGATATGACTAACATGTGTTTGTTGGATTAGGTGTCTAAGCCCATAACTATAATTGGTATGTACTTGACCCGAGAGTAGCATGGTCCATATCGGGTTGCCTTCATCAGGACAATTTGATAGGATGGATTTTGAGAAAGAGGTTATTTGTGATTTATTACTATTTTATAAGGATAATATATTAATTGCAAAATCATATTACTTTAATCAGTATTGATCAAGAATTAATTTCAAATTAATTTAGTGATCAAAAGAGACTAATTAAATTTGCAGGGACTGGCTAATGACCCATGTTGATTAGGATTGGACTAAATCTTTGTGAGAGTCCATGAAGAATTATTCCATACGGCTAATGAATTAATGGATTAAAAGCCCAAGTGAATTAGGGTTTACAAGTTGAAACCCTAGGAATTCCAAACTATGAATTAAACCCCTTAGCTTGCAAAATCGGCCACTAGTACTCCAAGGTGTAAACGTAGCCGTTTTTGGTGCTCCTAGCCTTCCCTTCATTATTCTCCACTTGTTCATGGTGTTTGTGACTTGTTTGAGGCATCACACTTGGGGTGCTAAGCTCTTAAAGGCCAAGTTCTACAAGGTACAACAAAGAGGTAATTTTCCAACTAGTTTTTATGTTGTAAATCTCAATTTGTATGCTAGTTATAGGTGCCATGCTTGGGATGATTTTGTTGCATGTATAATTATATAAAACTTAGATCCAAGGCATTAGGGTTGTATGTGCACCATAGGATGTTATAGTACACAGAACCCAACAGTGGTATCAAAGCCATGGGTAGCTTGTGTTATATAGATGCATTTTTTAATTTTAAAAGCTGAGAAAAATTGAAAAACTACTTTCTACCAGCATGAACTCGACGGGTCCACTTTGGAATTCGATGAGTTCATGATGAACTCAACGAGTCCATATGCTGACTCGACGAGTTGGGTAGTCTGTTGGCAGAATTTTCAAGTTTTTGGCCTGTTTTGGATTAGGATCATTACCACAAACTGTTTTGGTTCATAAAATTTGATTTTGTTGATATGGTAATGATTATCGCCATCGAATAACATGATGATTGCCAAATTTTAAGATAATTACTTGATTTTGTGAAAAACTAATTATTTGTAAAATTTGAATCATTTTGCTACAAGACTTGAATTAGATTAATTTAGTAAAAGATAAAATGATATGATTATTTTTATTAGTTTTAAACTTGATCTAAATGTTTTAAGAAGTTACAATACTTGTCATCAAATTTTGGAACTCAAAAGTTTTAAAGGAGTTACAAAATTAAGTCCATAAGTTATGGAATCCAAAAGTTTTCAATAGTTTCATAAATTGCCCTCAAGTTATGGAATATGAAAAGTCTCATCATTAAAAATATAATGAAATACAATGTAATTAAACACTTTATAAATTCCCAATTTTAGTTACTTTAGGAAAAATGTGAATTTGGTCCTAATCCATGAAATTGCACATTGCACCTTATTGGTCAGTTAGTGGAGCGTGTATGGTTAGCCGACACACTAATGTAGACTAATGAAGGATGGCAATGGGTTTCTCGTAAATTATCATTGATCAATGGAGCGTGTGTGGATAACTGACACATTGATTAGGTGGTTAATGACATCGAGAGTACCAAGCTAATTTGCATGGTTATTCATACCTTGTTTGTGATCCTCGGTATCCCAGTCACAAACTTGAAGGGCATAATCGAGATTAAACATTCCATTGAAAAGATCAATGAATCTCAAAATAATCTAGGAATTTCAATTCATTTAAAACCTAATATTCATTTTCCTTTTTCATGGTGGAAATTGGTAAATCGTCATTTACCTAACTTCAAATATTTTGCAATTGGATTACAACGTCCCTCTTCTGAATTGCAGAATATTGTGTTGGGTCCTAGCCTTAATATTTCATTTGGGTGTTATATTAAGGACTTAAATCAATTAACTTGAATTTCTCCCTTGTAGATGTCTAGTTCTGACAACTATAGTCTACCTTATCCTTTTGGAAAAAGCTTTCCTTATAAAGATGATATTCTACAAGATGATCTAGGTGAAAGATTAATCCCTTCTTCGTGTTGTAGTGGAACTTCTCTTCCTCCACCTCCTCCAATTATTCTTCTTGACCCACATGTTCATCGACTTGAAGAGTTCAAGGTCACTCAAGCCCTATTGGCAAGAAAACATGAAGATGGAAAGTTTGTATGTGCTCACGTCTTGGACATGAAGCTGCATATTGACAAGTTGGGAATGGTGGGTGTCGTGTTCCCAAGAAAGCTGGCTGTTGACTTGGTTATTCATTTACTTCCTAAGTCATATAGTGATTTTGTTAAAGACTACTATGTGACAGACCACAGCGTGACCCTCATCGATCTTACTTATTTTCTTATTGCTGCTGAATCGGCAATGATTTGGCGCACTGGTAAAGTGATGCGGGCCCTAGTGTGGAGGATCGGGCCGTTGCGTTCCTAGAGGCCCACGATCGTGTGACTAAAGGGGCTTCACGGAAATGGCCATAACTTTGGCTACGAATCTCCGTTTCGGGCCTACGACCAGTCAAATCGAAGCTTGGAGGAAGGAGCACGTCTAGATAAGTTCCCAAAGGGGACTTACCCACTTTTGAGTCCAGAAATCGCTTTCTAAATGGAGTTATGAACAATTTTGTTATTTTTCCTTAATTTTTGGGTTTTGTTTTTGGGTTTGTATTTGGCCCATGGACTTTTAGGGTTTCATTTTAATTTTTGCTTCTTATTTAACTGTTTTTGATGTAATTTGGATGGTCGATCATCAATTTTATGAACTTTTGATTTTCTCCCAAATTCTGTGTGTTAACCCAGATTTTGAAGCCAATCCCACGGTATTCGTAGAATCAACGTGGTTTTGAAGAGATTGTCCTGGCTATTCTTTTAGAATCAATAGGTTCATTCTTGGTTATCTTTGTGTTTTTTTTTTGCGCTGCATCAGTTGGTATCAAAGCCGAATTCCTGGTTCAAAATGCCTCCGAGGAGAAACAGGACGCCCGCTAATGTTCATGAGCAAGAACTAGAAGAACGTATTATGGCACGAATGGAGGAGAGGATAGATCAAATGGTTGACCAACTGACTGATAGGATGGTCGAACTGATGAATCGAGGAGGGCAAAGGTCTCGGACACATTCTCAAGTGGAAGATGGTGAATTTGGGAACCCGTTCGGCGGCAGTGACGGTTCGTATTCTGAAGACGATCTAGAAAGGCGGCCAAGGCGTGATCATAGAGGTGACAATAGGCGTTGGGAGGCCGGAATGAGAATTGATATCCCAGAATTCGATGGGGTCAGTTTGAATCCGGAGGGTTTCATCGACTGGTTGACTACTGTTGAGGAAGTTTTTGAGTTCAAAGAAGTCCCTGAAAACAAAAGAGTGTCATTGATTGCTACCAGGCTACGTGGTAGGGCATCTGCATGGTGGCAACAACTGAAACTGACACGAGATAGGCTCGGAAAGTCAAAGGTCGTGACTTGGAGGAAGATGAAGAAGTGTTTACGATCCAACTTCCTACCCCATAACTTTCAAAGGTTGATGTACCAACGGTTGCAAAATATGAAGCAGGGTGCCAAATCAGTTGACGATTACACAATTGAGTTCTACCAATTGATTGCCCGAAACGATATCCAGGAGACAGAGGAACAACTCGTTGCTCGATATATTGGGGGTCTACGGGTCCAAATCATGGACTCTGTAAATATGTTTGACCCGGTATCTATTTCTGAAGCGCACCAACGGGCGTTGGCTTTTGAGAAACAAAGTCGTCGGGTGGGCGGTTCGTCTTCAACTGCTAATATTGGAGGAAGTTCCGGGACGGGTGGTATGGTACCCCGTGTCGTGCCTAATCAACAAAGACCGACATCTAACAGTGTTGGACCAAATCCTAGGACATCTGTTAGTAGCAGCTTGAAGTGTTTTAGTTGTGGGGAGACAGGTTACCGACAATCAGAGTGCAAGAAGGTCGGAAAACGTCATTTGTTTGCTGAGCAAGATGATTGGCAAAATGATGATGTCGGTGAAAATTACAAAGATCCCCCTGTGTATGACGAAGAGCATCAATGCGAGGAGGAAGTTGTAACTGGAGATGTGGGGGTAAATTTGGTGGTAAGGCGGTTTTGTTTTACACCAAAAGTTATTGGTGATGATTGGCTCAAACACAACATCTTTCAGTCGACATGTACTATTTTGGGAAAGGTTTGTAATTTTGTTATTGATTCAGGAAGTTGTGATAACCTTATATCTGAAGAAGCAGTTCAAAAGTTGGCTTTGAAAACAGAAAATCGCCCTAAGCCTTACAAGCTACAGTGGCTTAAGAAGGGTGGCAAGTTCACTGTATCTAAACGAGCCCTTGTTCAATTTTCTGTTGGTACCACGTATAAAGATGATGTGTGGTGTGATGTGGTTGCTATGGATGCTTGTCATTTGTTGTTGGGCAGACCTTGGGAGTATGATCGTAACATAGATCATAATGGGCGGACTAATACTTACAGTTTCTTGTTTGGTGGTGTGAAGATAACATTGGTTCCCAGTAAGCCAAAGGAGCCAGTTCCGAGACCTTCGGGTACTCTACTGACCCTTAATCAGTTTGAAGACGAGTTGGAGGCGGAAGGTGAAATTTTTGTATTGCTCGGGAAGGAAGTCGCTAAGGAGGTTGAAATTCCTGAGGCTATGGTTCCTCTGCTCAAGGAATTCGCTGATGTTTTCCCTAATGAATTACCTGATGGTTTGCCACCTTTACGTGACATCCAACATCATATTGATTTACAACCAGGAGCTCAGTTGCCTAATAGGCCACATTATAGAATGAGTCCCGGTGAGCATGAGGAGTTGCGACGACAGGTGGAGGACTTGATTTCAAAAGGTCATGTTCGGGAGAGCATGACCCCGTGTGCTGTTCCTGCTTTGTTGACTCCTAAAAAGGATGGTACTTGGCGTATGTGTGTTGATAGTCGCGCCATCAATAAGATCACAGTGAGGTACAGATTTCCAATTCCTCGACTTGATGACCTACTTGACCAGATTAGCGGTGCCTCTATCTTTACGAAACTGGACTTGAAGAGTGGGTACTAGCAGATACGACTTAGGCCTGGGGATGAGTGGAAGACTTCCTTCAAGACTCGTGAAGGATTGTATGAGTGGTTGGTGATGCCTTTCGGTTTATCAAACGCTCCTAGTACATTTATGCGTGTGATGAACCAGTTGTTCAGGCCCTTTATTGGTAAATTTGTAGTCGTTTATTTTGATGACATACTTATTTACAGTGCTACTTTTGGTGAGCATGTCAACCATGTGAGGCAGGTTTTGACCGTACTTCGACGGGATAGTTTGTATGCAACTATGAAGAAATGTGTGTTTATGGTTCCTAAAGTCTTGTTCTTGGGGTACGTTGTTTCTGGGGAAGGAATACAGGTGGACGAGTCTAAAGTAGCAACTGTCAGACAATGGCCAAGTCCAACTACCATCACTGAAGTTCGAAGCTTTCATGGCCTTGCTTCATTCTATAGGAGGTTTATTCCAAACTTTAGTTCTATTATGGCACCAGTGACTGATTGTATGAAAGGGAAGGCCTTTACTTGGACCGAAGCAGCAGAATCAGCTTTCCAATTAGTAAACGAGAAGCTTACTACATCACCGATCCTTGTATTGCCAGACTTTTCTCAAGTGTTTGAATTACACACGGATGCTTCCAAGGTTGGGATTGGAGCAGTTCTAAGTCAAAGAGGACGACCGGTTGCCTATTTTAGTGAGAAGTTAACGGGGCCAAAGCTGCATTATAGCACTTATGATGTTGAGTTCTATGCAGTGGTCCAAGCTGTAAAGCATTGGCGTCATTATTTATTTCATAAGGAATTTGTTTTGTTCACAGATCATGATTCATTAAGACATATTCGCAGTCAAGATAAGGTGTCACACAAACATGGGAGGTGGATGTCATTCTTGGAAAAATTCACTTTCATGGTGAAACACAAGTTTGGGATGTCAAATCGGGTGGCTGATGCATTGAGTCGGAGGAGTAATTTGCTAGTTTCCATGAGGGTTGGTGTGCCGGGGATGGATGTCCTCATGGAGCAGCTAACGGTTGATCCTTATTTTTCTGCTGTTCTGCAGGGTATACAATCTGGACAGATGTCTGATTTTCTACTACATTAAGGTTTTCTTTTCAAAGGAAATCAATTGTGCATCCCTGATTCTAGTCTCCGCCTTCAAATCATTAGGGAGCTGCATGGTGAAGGGCATGTCGGCCGAGATCGCACTTTACAGTTGGTACAATCATCTTATTTTTGGCCTACAATGCGCAAGGAGGTGGATAGATATGTTAAACGGTGTCGAATCTGTCAGGTGTCAAAGGGCACATCTACCAATGCAGGACTCTATATGCCTTTGCCTGTTCCATCACAACCTTGGGTAGATATCAGCATGGATTTTGTGTTGGGTTTACCACGTACTCAACGGGGAAATGATTCAATATTTGTGGTTGTTGATCGTTTTTCTAAGATGGTGCACTTTATTCCTTGCAAAAAGACGACAGATGCAGTTAATGTGGCCTAGTTATTCTTTCGAGACGTCTACCGTTTGCATGGATTGCCGTCTTATATTGTTTCAGATCGAGACACTAGGTTTTTGCGTCATTTTTGGCGCAGCCTATGGAAAATGGTGAACACTCAGCTCAATTTTAGTAGTGCATATCATCCTCAAACGGATGGCCAAACAGAGGTTGTCAATCGATCCCTTGGTAATATTTTGCGGTGTTTAGTGGGTGATCATGTGAAGACCTGGGATCAGAAGCTTTGTCAAGCTGAGTTTGCTCATAATCATGCTATCAACCGAAGTACTGGATATAGTCCATTCCAGGTGGTCTATTCTGTTCAGCCACGGGGACCACTTGATTTGATGTCACTGCCTGTTTCTAGGGTTGTTCCAAAGAAAGTGCAGGATTTTGTTGGAGGACTGCATGATGTTCATAAGGCTGTTCAGGACAACTTGGTCCGAGCTAACTCCAAGTACAAGCAAGATGCAGATAAAAAACGCAGACAAGTTGATTTTGAAGTAGGTGACTTTGTTTGGGCTGTTTTGACTAAAGATCATTTTTCGGTTGGTGAGTACAACAAGCTGTCAGCTAAGAAGATTGGACCGGTGGAGATTTTGGAGAAGATTAATTCCAATGCTTACCGTCTACAGTTGCCAAGCCACATTCGTTGTTGCGATCTTTTCAATGTAAAGCATTTGCTTCCTTATTATGGGGATTCTTCTGATGATGACCATGGTGCACATTCGAGGTCGAATTTTTCCTACCCAGGAGGGGATGATGCGGGCCCTAGTGTGGAGGATCGGGTCGTTGCGTTCCTAGAGGCCCACGATCGTGTGACTAAAGGGGCTTCACGGAAATGGCCATAACTTTGGCTACGAATCTCTGTTTCGGGCCTACGACCAGTCAAATCGTAGCTTGGAGCAAGGAGCACGTCTAGAAAAGTTCCCAAAGGAGACTTACCCATTTTTGAGTCCAGAAATCGCTTTCTAAATGGAGTTATGAACAATTTTGTTATTTTTCCTTAATTTTTGGGTTTTGTTTTTGGGTTTGTATTTGGCCCATGGACTTTTAGGGTTTCATTTTAATTTCTGCTTCTTATTTAACTGTTTTTGATGTAATTTGGATGGTCGATCATCAATTTTATGAACTTTCGATTTTCTCCCAAATTCTGTGTGTTAACCCAGATTTTGAAGCCAATCCCACGGTATTCGTAGAATCAACGTGGTTTTGAAGAGATTGTCCTGGCAATTCTTTTAGAATCAACAGGTTCATTCTTGGTTATCTTTGTGTTGTTTTTTTGCGCTGCATCATAAAGCAAACTTGATTGCAAGATCTACTTCCCAAACTTCCATGGACATCAACAATGGCGACACTGGAAGTCCAGAAAAGCTTTCTCTTCCCAATGGAAAGGGATTGGCCAAGGTCAAACCATTTGACAAAATGGTAAAGAGAAAGGCTAAGTCTGTGATTTTCCTGTGTACCATTCCAAAAGAGTATGTTTGTTACTACTGTCAAGAGAAGGGGCATTGGTTGCGAAGCTGCCTTATTTACCTGAAGGATTACAAGGATGGTAAGGTCAAAGTGGTTGACTCTATTTCAGGTAAGTCCACTATCAGACTCTATTAAGTTCCTATTTAAAGATTCTTAATACATGATGTGATGATATCACATTTTGGACTTTTGTAGGATCGAAATAAAGAAAGGAAGCGTAAAGTTAAAGCATGCTGAGTCTGATCGCGAAGAGATGGATTTCGATCGCATGATTCACTAATCAGAATTGTGAGCTGCTACTTAGGAGTTATGATAGATTGCTTAGAAATATGTAGTGACATAGTTTTCATTTGTAATTGCATTGTAAAGACAAGATTTTCCGCAATTTTAATAAATAAAGAAAATTTTGATTTTATTTTAGTTTATATTTCCTTGCAATGGCATTTGTGAAAATTGATGTTTGTATGTTTCTATTTTTAGCAATATGGATTTGATTCTTTCGTTTGTGGTAGTGTCTAAATTTACCAAATAAGGAAAGATTGTGATCACCAAGTTTCAATTGGACAGAAACTTGGAATCATGCAACTTGTATTGTATGATGAATGAGAACCTTTGTCTTTGGGAAATTAAGACTAATTCCTTGTTCACATGTATAAGTGAGTCAAGTGAAGGACTAGGGGATCGGGTACACTTGGTTGTGCACTGGTCAGGTCCACCACAAAGAACAATAAGACTATTCGTCATAATTTACTAAAAGCTTCGTAAATATGGTTACGCTTACAAGATTAAGTGTAATTCTGAATCATTGAAAAAATTTCAATGTATGATAGAACGAATAAGAAGAATCAAATTAGGCAGAAAGATAAAAGGTTCTCCAATCTGAAAGGAAAGGAGAGTACTTAAGTATCGTGTTTTATGATCATCTTAATGATTATGAAAACCATATCACAATTGATCCTCTAAGGACACCTTAGTACACTTTTATGACTGAGAAGAGGAATCAGAAACTATTGAAATGGTTAAATCAAAAGGTGAATCATACTTCGGTCCAAAATTGAGTCTTAGAGTCATACCCCAAGATTGTGCCTTGAGTGACATAATCATAAGTAGGTTTATAACACATCATGACATGTGAAGTAGAAATGTTTCTTACTCTTGCACATTTGAAATTAGTAAGTTGTGATGTTTTGAAAAAAAAAAGACAAAGACCAACTAAGACCAATTGTATGAAGTGTTTTTCCTTGATAAGAATCCGCACTAACTCTTGAATATTTGCTTGTCAAGGAGTGTTTCTTGAAAAGAGAATCTTATTTGTCAAAAAGTCAGTGGGATTCCTAAAGATCTTGAAAAGTTTTAGGAACTAATCAAGAATAAACATATTGTGTGTCACTAGCTCACGACTTGAGGTTTGTAACCTATCGTGTTGACATATTTTTGTTTCTGTGCCCATTCCAGTTAAACATTGACTATGCATGTGAGTTCTCAATTGTTTGCATAAAGCGAAGGACCTTGATCAGTAAAAGTTCATTTATCTATATTCGTGAGCTGCTTAACAACTTGGAAGACATGGTAGGCCCTTGTGCTGCCAAGTGGCAAGAAATTAAGATTGAACAAGTTTAGTCCATATGAGGTTGAGTTTTTCAGAGACCTTATCTTATGGTAATTGTTGGAAATGACATATTAACATGGATAGGAACACATACACCATAAAATCTAAGTGTCATAAGGTTTCTCTCCAATTCATGAAAATGATTGTGAGTAAACGCTTTCACTGAGTAGATTTTAAAGAGTTACAGTTGTGTTAATTGCATTCTCAAATTCGATTATAATTATGGCATCCCTCTTCATAGTTTGAATTGTGAGAAATGGCAAAAAGTTTGAACATTCGGGACTTACTGCTGTAAGTTCAGAAATAGTTTAGACACACATATGTGCTTTCTAATAAAAGGTGTATGAGCTTAGATAATGGCTTATTGAAGCATCTCGTATCAGAAATTTGAACTTTGGTAAGAAAGTCGATAAAGTATTGATTTCTAGAATTCCAGCTGATTTATGGATATATGTCAAAGCTAATGGGAGCATAAGGGTTATGCTAGTAACATTGTAATTATTATGCTAGTGGGAGCACAATTATTACGATAACTGTTGCGAATTAGCAATGCTAATTATATAAAACAAAGTTTAAATTCGCAAAGTTGTAGAGTTTGAAAAGTTGTTTTGCTATAATTAAGGGAGAGGAACTCATACTTCATTTCAAATCTAAAAGCTTAGATTGATATTTTAATAGAATTTAGTCATGAACATATTGTTGGATAAGGTGTCTAAGTCCATAACTATATTTGGTATGTACTTGACCCGGCTTTCCATGGTCCATTTGGGTTGCATGGCATCGCAACAATTGGATAGAAAAAATGAGAAAAGGACACTTATGATTTGTTAGTATATTATAAGTTCTAATATATTAATATGAAATCATATTATTTAATTAGTATTGGTCAAGAATTAATTTGGAATTGATTTTGTGATCAAAAGAGACTAATTAAATATATGGGGATTGATTATGTAAATTATTCATTCTTATATAGTGGGCTTATGATCCATGATTCACTAGATTGGGCTAAGTCTCATTAGGTGCTCCATGGATGCTCCATGGAGGTTAAAACCCATGCATCATGGAGGAAATGAAAATCCATGCACATTAGGGTTTAGATGGTGTAACCCTACATGTGGCACACTATATAAAGAGCCTCATATGGGGCAAAATCGGCAACTAAGACATAAGAAAGGAGGGCTAGCCGAATTTGTGCACAAGTGTACTTCTCTCAAGTTATTCCAAGAGTTGTGGTGTTTTGTGAAGCATTGGAGGCATCACATTTGGGGTGCTAGGCTCACAAGGTCTTAAGGAATCCAAGCAACAAGAAAGGTATGTCATTCTACTGGTTTTTATATTACATCTACCCCCAATCACATGCTAGTTAGGATGAAAACCTTAGAAAATGAATATTTGCATGTTGTGACAACCCAAAATTTCCATTTGTACAAACCCTACAGTCAAGCACTTCAATTAAAAGTCAAATTCATTTCTGCTAATTTTTAGCTCGGTTTAAGTCCGTTTGGGTAATTTTTAATATTAATTCTTCGAGAGAACAAATGAAAAGAAGTATTTTCTAGGATTATTGTGTAACAAATAAAACAATTAACACCTTAATGAGGTGTTCACGGCCAAACAAGAGGGGTTTGGGCCGTGAACCCCCCTTTGACCGTGAACTCATGCTTAAGGCATGAGTTTACTCCTTGCCTTCCTCATTTCTCACTTCTAAGCTCAAGAACACCCACATTCTCTCTCAAGTATCATAAGATCTTCTTCCAAATTTTCCAAATATTTAAGTGTTTCTTCTCTTGATTTGTTGATACAACACTTCATCTAGTAGTTATACATGATTTCATCCATGAAATCTTCTTTTTTTCATAGATCTTCAAGTGTTCTTCATTTCACCAAGAACACACACTAGTGTTCTTGGACCCTAAACACTCTTACAAGCTTCCTATAACTATGCACACTCTTCCTAACTAGTTATGTGCTTAGATTACTTGTTAAACCATTGAAAAACACCAAGAATTCCCAAGAACACATGGTTTTACGGCCAAGGCAATCTCCTTGGACCGTAAACACCATTAGGTGGTGCATATGTGCCACCATTACTTCCTAGAGCTTGGATATTGGACTAGAACCTTTCATGCATGAGCTAAGGACCTTAAACCACGAAATGATAGGAGTTACCATGGGTTTATGGCCGTAAACCCACTAGGACCGTAAACCCTAATAAAGGCGCCATTATGAGCCCTAGTCCCTTCTAAAGCCATGGAACCAAGTCTATATCACTTCCTTGAGGGGTATAGGACCTTAAACAAACGAAAGAATCAAGCACACATGAGTTTACGGCCGTAAACTCATGGGGAAATGACCATGGGCCGTAAACTCAAAAAGGTGGTGCAATTGTGCCACTATTACTTCCTAAGGCTTGGACATGATCATAGGATACTTAACCTTGACTTGTAAGACCCTAAACACAAATTGGTACTAATTACCATGAGTTTACGGCCGTAAACTCATGGGGGAAGTGACCATTGGCCATAAACTCATGTGGTGTTACCATATGGGCGGTAAACTCCAATGTGAGGCCATACTCTCTTTAGACGCAACCCTTTGGTACTCGTAGCACTTGAATCAAAGTGTTATCCATGTTTTAGGGTGTCCTTACTTGATTTATTAGTTGTTAAATGACTAATTAGATACATATATGTGCCATTACATGTTAAATTGGATCCGTGTGTGTGTTCAAGTCTTCACTTGACACTTAGCATCCTATCCGGTACTTCCATCCAAATTACTCACTGCAAGTGAGTTCATACCCCCTTAATCAACCTTTGAAATGATTTTAAATGCTTTTATGGGGGGGAATACAAGTTGAAGCATTCTAATTATTGAATTAATCATATGTGATTAATAACTAGAACAAACAGGAAGATTTTCTTTTACTTTCAAATTGTTATCAACCTTATGGATTTCAAACACTTCAAAACATTTTATTAAACTCTTTTAAATGCTAAATCCTTTATCCAACTCTTTTAAACTTACATTATTGTCAAACTCATATCTATACAGATATATTTATATAAGTAAGGTTTGAAGGACTTAGGACTGATAGCTCACTTTATTTCTTGTTCCTTGTTTGGTTGTGGACTTAGGGTATCTTGTTATTTGTCCGAATGTCGTTGAAACCTTAATTATATATCGTATATATGTGTTAGGATATAAAAGCTTTCACTTCAGTTCAGTACCTTTGGGTAGCAAAGGCATACATACAACAGTACTAGTTAACTATAATAGGTATAGTTAAGAGATCACTACCCACTATTACTATTACAACGACACATACAAGAGTCAGTACAGTTACGAGTCATTACATACATACTATAATGAGAAACAATAAATACTATACACTATATAAGAGAACATACTATACACTATACAAGAGGATATACTATACGCTAGTGCAGAGAAAACATTACTACACTATGACATACTATACAAACATTTGAATACGATAATCATAATGTGACATACTACTTCTCGATACGACACTACATTGTTGTATCACTTTGTAACCAGAGTCTCCTATAGGGAGAGCGGGCATTGTGTGTATAGATCTATACGGGACAGACACTCCCACACCCCGACTGCTAGCTACAGTCCCAGCCGATAAGGCCAAGGGGTGACAGAATGTTACCTCACTACATATGACACCGGAGGGTCATCAGTTATTCAGTCGTCGATTAGCATGGTTACATACGAGTTCACATTCAAACATTTAATTAACTAACTAAGAATTAAAGGCAAACGGATTCCCCGAGGTGTATTGTACATTTAATACTACCTGGAGTCTGCATTTTCGTCACATTTTGCCGGCAGTGATACTGCTGGGGTAGAACATTATTTTCCCCTATTACATCTACTTTGTATTCATCTCGCATCGGTGAGGTCCTAAACTATATTTTTCATAATGATAGTTTTATTGGGGAAAACTCTTACATTTACAAAAGAACAAACATACAAACAGTCGGGTCTTGGTAGAAGACTACATTTCAGTAGAAAATATAGGATTTTCTAGAGAGTTCAACTATTTACAAACATTTACAAACAACTATGAACATTTACACTACGTTGTTACAAACATTTTCATATAGGCAATAAAACTAAATACTTATGAACTCACCAGCGTTATGCTGATAAACTCTTTCAAAATAACTTGTATTCTCAGGTCATCAGTAGACAGGTACCGATGAAGCTTTTGAGAAGATGGAGCACATACAAGACTCATCTTTTATTTTGATCATTCATTTTGGTGTCTTACATACTATACAGAACACGCTGGTCTTAAAATTATTCTATTAATGCAATGGTTGTTGTTGCTTGTTTACTATTATGCTATGTTGTGATACTGTACATGACGTCCTCCACCCCAGAACGTTTCCTCTGTTCCGGTTTTGGGGTGTGACAGATTGGTATCAGAGCATTATTTATAGTGAATCGAGTATATCAACCCATAAAAGATATACAAACTATAAACACATCGGGATTAAAACACTCTGACCAAGAATATATACTTTTAAATAATAAAATATTTACATTTATTCATACCAGGGTCAGTATAACACTAGATCAAAACAAAAGTATTACGATTGTTGAACAACGCAATTAGTCTTAGAGACATATAGTCAAACCTAGGAGGATGTAGTTTGATCAACTATATTTTCCGAGGAGTGACTAGCATGTGCCTAAGAATGATTGTAGTGTTGCAACAAGTCTAAAAACATACCAACACTACTACAACAAGAACAATAGAACAAAACATAAACCTAAAATACTATAGGAGTATTTTGTGTTACTATAATTACTTATATGCAAACTAAAAAGGATCTTCATTAGTACGTCTATTAACTATTCTTTTCCCCATTCTCGCGTAGATAACATGGCTGGCTTCCATCTCCCCGTCGATCCATATTTTCCCAACCAAGGCAATGGTGGGTGGCTCGATGATGAGCCAGAGGAGGAGCATCCAATCCCTTTGGATGATCACTTCGCAGAAGGTTTTTCGGATGGATCTGACTCCGAGCCAGAAGTCAACAACCTGCCCCAATAGGCTCCAGTCCCAAACCTCAACCCCCGACCAGCATTTCAAGGCCCCACACCCTTGTGGGCGACAACCTTGAACCGTTGGAGCGATGAGCAGGGTCAGCCCTTACCCTTCAACGGAGACCGAAGCTTTTACAACATAAACGAGGGAGGCTCAGCTGACCGAGTCCTGCCCATCATGGTCCGCAGGATTGCTCGGAATGTAGAGCAAGGTCGAGTAGCCATCGACCGAGTGATGGAAGTGGATGCCAACTCTGGGATTAATACGGTCCGCATTCGTCAACTCGAAGAGGCTATGGAAAGAACTAGGAGGACCAACGAGGCTCTACAGCAACAGCTAGCTGCATCCCGAGCCGAAGTCATGGAACTCCGAGTACATCAGTGGGCGCATGAGCGACATCTTCAAGAGGTTGTATGTCAACTGTCAGATCTGAGGGTTCGCCCGAGGGATACCCGCCGCCGGTAGAAGATGTCGACTCATCTTTCCTTTTTGGTTAAGGAATAGCCTTTCTTTTCTATGTTCTATGGAGCACTTGTCTGTAAAACATTCCTAACTTTTAAAGTACTCTACCTAGATTTCTAAGCTGCCAACATTTTTCCTTATGGTTTGATGTAAGACCTACTGTTAGGTCATTTTCCCCAGACTCATTTTACATAATTAATACCAGTACTATTGGCAGTTATCTAATCTATGAGAAAGTATTTACCTTGTGTTTCCCTACTCTTTTGTTATTGTTGGATTAATGTCTAAGTCCATAACTATAATTGGTAAGACTTGACCCGACTCGGCATGGTCCATTTGGGTTGCATGGCATCATGAATTTGGATAGACTATAATGAGAGAAATAACACTTAACGTTGGTTAATATATTATAAGTTCTAATATATTAATAAGGTTATTTAACTAGTATTGATCAAGAATTAATTTGGAATTAATTAAGTGATCAAAAGGAGACTAATTAAATATATGGGTTGATTGTGTAAATCATTCATTCTTATATATGTGGGCTTGTGATCCAAGATCCCTTATGTTGGACTAAGTCCATGGGGTGACCCATGGATACTCCATGGAGGTTAAAATCCATGGAGCATAAGGAATGGGTAAAGTTATGAGTTACATGGTGTAACCCTAATAGCCACCATATAAAAGAATCCCATGGGTCAAGAAATCGTGCACTAATGTGTGAGTGTGAGGGCTAGACGATTTCAAGGAGTGTTCAAGTTTCTCTCAAGTTATTCCAAGTGTATTTGGTGTTGTGTGAACCATTTGAGGTGTCACACTTGGGGCACTAGGCACTCAAGCTTCATGAAGACATTCTACATCAAAGAGGTATGTATTCTATCTTGTTATATTTATTATTTTGTATGCTAGATTAGGATAATACATTGGATGTTCATAATTGTATGTATAATAGAGAAAACATAGATCCAAGGTATTTAGGGTTGCATGTACACTTAGGAGTGTTAGAATGGTCATAACCCAACAGTGGTATCAGAGCCTCGACTTGTTTTCTTGTTATACTTGCAAAAGTTGCTGAAAAATCGAGTTGGATGCATATATTCGATTGTTTTGGCTGGAATTGGACTAGGAACATTACCCTAAGATGTTTTTGGACTTATAAACTTATTTTTGATGTGGTAATGTTCATGCTAATCCAATTTCTAAGATAATTGTCATAATTTCAAGATTTTTATTAGTTTGTATGTTCATGCTAATTTCTTGAAGATTGATGATTTGAATTATCTTGTTCTTATGAGGTTCTTAGATTAATAGAAAAGTTGTGTGAAATAGTTGTTTTCAATCCATTTTAATCTAAGAGTTGATTCCAAAGTGTGTTTTTGTAACTTGTCCTCAAGTTATATGAAAAGTCACATTTAAGAATCATAAAACTCATAAAAGTTGGCAAAGGTTACAAAATGAAGAGTCTAGTTCTAATTAAATGGTTTTATGACTCCATAACTTGTCCTAAGTTATGGAGGTTCAAGAGTCTCTTCATTAAATTAAAAAAAAAAAGTGTAACCTTAATTAGTTCCATAAGTTACAATAAAAAAAAGTTATTTTTTTGTATTAATTAGTTTAAAGTCTTCCATAACTTGTCCTCAAGTTATGGAACTTAAAGAGTTTTTTTTTTTTTTTTTTTTTTTTTTTTTTTTTTTTTAATTAAAACTACTTTAGACTCATAAGTTATGGAATTAATTAGTTTTGAATAGTTTCAAAACTTGCCCTCAAGTTTTGGAATTTGAAAAAGTTTTCACTTATGAATACTTTAATTCCAAGTTAGCCCTTAGAATTTTAAAAGTTTAGAATTCAACCCTTATACTTTATAATATTATAAGTTAATAATAATAATAATATATATATATATATATATATATATATATATATATATATATATATATATATATATAAGATCAAGTCAGTCTTACCGTTAGTATGCCTCATTCACGAAGTCGGTCTATAACGGGGGTATAAGGTTGTTGCCTATAAAATGGCAGCTTAATGGGTGTCCCTTCTCACCCACTGCTTCCTTGACTGGTGGAGGGTCGTTAGCCGAACGGGTAGGACAAAGACTATAATTCTCCTTAAAAGTATAATCATGCTAACCCATGGAATTACACTTTGCACCCTTCTAAAGTCGTTAGTGGAGCGTGTGTGGTTAAGCGGCACACTAACTTGGACTTAACAAGGGTGGGAAATGGTGGCTTAAGGTTTATCATAGATCGGTGGAGCGTGTGTGGTTAACCGACACATCGATTAGGTGATAAAATTAAGAGTAACAAGTTAATTTGCATGGTTATTCACACCTTGTTTGTGATCCTCGGTATCCCAGTCACAAACTTGAAGGGCATAATCGAGATTTAAACATGCCATTGAAATTTTCAATGAATCTCAAAAGATCTAGGAGTTTCAATCCAATTAAAACCTAATAATCTATTTTGTTTTCATGCTGGAAATTGGTAAATCGTCATTTACCTACCTTCAAATATTTTATAGCTTGGATTACGACATCCCTCTTCGAAGTTATAAAGTATTGTGTTGGGTCCTAGCCTTAATATTTCATTTGGGTGTCTTATTAAGGAGTCTTTATCTAATCTAAACTTGTCTTTCTTTTTTTTAGATGTTTTCCAACAATGCTTATGGCTCAAACCCTTCTAGCTCCTTCCCTCTCATGAATCTTTGTGGGAGAGTCATCTTTGATGGTTCCAACTTCAATGATTGGATTAGGAACATCATGATGGTTACTCAATATAAGGAAAAGGAATATGTCCTAGACAAGGAGCTGAAGGAAATCGATGAGTCGTCTGCTACTCCAGAGGAGATTGCTGAGTATACTAGCTATGAGAAGGATGCCACTAAGGTGTCTTGTATCATGTTGGATACCATGACAACAAAACTCCATAAATCCTATGAACATTTCTACCCTTATGAGATGCATCAGGACCTGATGGAAAGATACCATCAGAGTGCTCGTCAAGAGAGGTATGAAATCATCTCTTCCAGGATAACAACCAGGATGAAGGATGGTGAACCCATCACATGCCATTTGTAGAAGATGCAAAGGTTGGTGGACCGATTGCTTAAGTTGAATGTGAACTTCCCTGAGGAGCTGGCTATTGATATCATACTGCAATCCTTACCTCCATGTTATGATCACTACCGTATGACTTATCATATGAACAAGGAGGAGGTCACACTTAGAAAAATTCAAGGACTTTTGAGGACAGCTGAAACCGGTCTCAAAGGTAAAACTGTTGTATCTACTCCTACCACAGCGCCTCTTCTAGCAATCAGGCAAGGTAAAGGGAAAAAGAGGAAGCCCTCTTCGAAGGGTACCAAGGGAAAGTCTTTTGATGGCTCCTCTTCGAGTGGAACCAAAGGAGGTTATGCTACTCCCTCTTCCAACCCGAAGGATGCACAATGCTTCTACTGTCAGGAAAAGGGGCACTGGAAGCGAAGCTGCCCCAAGTACTTGCGGGATGTTAAGGATGGGAAGGTAAAACCCATCCATGCAGGTATTTACACTATATTGTCTAATAACTCACTACATACTAATTCTTGGGTCCGTGATACAGGGTGTGGAATTCACATATGTTCTGATTTGCATGGCCTAAAAAGAAGTGAGGATGTGGAGCACGGGAATATAAACTTGATCATGGGGAATAGGAAAGCTTCACCTGTCACCAAGACTAGACTTTATTCTTTATTGCTTAGTAGTGGGTTAATATTAGATTTGAATAAATGTTGTTACTCGTCTAAAATGGCGAGGAATATTATTTCCTTTCATGGTTTGTAAGAACAAGGATTTACTTTTTCATTTGATAATGAATGTGGTGGTATCAACGCTTTCTATAATGGTTTTTTTTTTTTATTTTAAAGCATTACCTTGTGATGGTGTATATGAAACTGTGTCGATTGTAGACAACTTAGGAAATAATGTTTTGCATATTGATTCTTCCACTAGTTTGGATAAGGCATCCTTGTCGCATTGTCGTCTTGGACATGTTAACAAGAAGCGCATAGGACAACTCCAAAAGGCTGGAGTCTTGGAGTCATTTGAATTAAGTTCAGATAATAGTTGCGAATCTTTTTTACTTGTAAAAATGACTAAGTCACCCTTCACTTGTACTTGTGCTAGGGGTGAGGGTTTGTTGGATCTCATGCACACCGATTTGTGTGGGCCCTTCAGAACCGCCATAAGGGACGCTAACCGCTTCTATGTGACTTTTACTGATGATTATAGTAGGTATGGCTATATCTACTTAATCTAACATAAGTCAGAAACCTTTGAGAAATTCAAAGAATTTAAACAGGAAGTGGAGAATCAGTTGGGCAGGAAGATAAAGATGCTCTGGTCCGATCGAGGTGGTGAGTATCTTAGTATCGAGTTCATTGACTATCTTAAGGAATGTGGAATTGTTTCACATTGACACTTCCTAGGACACCACAACTGAATGGTGTGGCTAGGAGGCCCAATCGAACCTTGTGGGACATGGTTCGTTCCATGATGAGTCGAGCTTCGTTACCAATCTCATTTTGGGGGTATGCCTTAGAGACTGCCTCACATATCCTTAATCTAGTCCCTACAAAGAAGGTTGCCAAAACACCTCACGAGATCTGGACTAGGAAAGTTCCCAATTTAGACCACATCAAGATTTGGGGTTGCGAAGCTTTTGTGAGGTGCGAGAGTCAGGACAAGCTCGAACCTCGAAGTGAGCGGTGTATTTTCATCGGCTACCCACAAAAATCTTTTGGTTATCTCTTCTACAGACCGAGTGCGAATGTTGTCTTCATGGCGAGGAGAGGAGTCTTTCGTGAGAAAGAATTCATAAGCTAAGGAAACAGTGGGAGGAAAATTGATCTTGAAGAACTTCAAGAGTCAAGCAGTGAAGGAACCTCAAACACTAGCAATCAACCTGTGGAGGAAACTGATGTTGATGAGTCTGTATCTCTGAGGCGTTCCACAATGGTTAGGAACACACCTGAGTTTTATTATGGTTTCCATATTACTACAGAAGGTGATGCATTTATCAGTGATAGTACACTGATAAATTTGGATGAACCTAACAACTTTAAGGAAGCCATGGTAGGCCATGAATCTGCCAAATGGAAGGAGGCTATGGACAGCGAGATTCAGTCCATGTATGACAATCAAGTTTGGATCTTGGTTGACAATGTACTGGGTCGTAAGACAGTCGGGTGCAAATGGATCTTCAAGAAGAAGAACGACATGGATGGGAATGTACACACTTATAAGGCACGACTGGTTGTGAAGGGCTTTACTCAAACTCTGGGAATTGACTATGATGAGACCTTCTCACCAGTAGCGAAAATTAAGTCCATTAGGGTTACTCTAGCCATTGCTGCATTTCATGATTAAGAAATATGCCAAATGGATGTCAAAACCGCTTTCCTTAACGGATAGTTGGTTGGGGATGTTTACATTAGTTAGCCAGAGGGTTTTGTCGATGCAAAGTACCCTAATGGAGTGTGTAAGCTTGATAAATCCATTTATGGATTGAAACAAACATCTCGCAGATGGAATCTTTGTTTCGATGAGAAAGTCAAAGAGTTTGGCTTTTCGATGAGCGAGGATGAGTCTTGTGTATATGTTAAAGCTAGTGGGAGTATAGTTAGCTTTTTGGTATTGTATGTGGACGACATACTACTCATGGGAAATGACATCCCAACCTTGCAGGAGGTTAAGTCCTGGCTTGGGAAGTGTTTCGCTATGAAGGACCTGGGAGAAGCTGCTTATATCCTAGGGATAATGATATTGAGAGACAGGAGTAAAAGACTAATTGGACTTACTCAAAGTACCTACTTGGATAAGGTGCTGAAAAGATTCAGCATGCAGGATTCCAAGAAAGGTGACTTGCCAATCCAGAGTAACGCCAAACTGAGTAAAACTCAGAGCCCGAGTGTTGAAACATAAAAGTGACCCTCTTAAACTTGAAGAGACCCGAAGCCATCATGAGACCCACAGTCAAGTTCCACACCGCAATCAAGAACCACATCCACAGTCGAAGTCATCAATCTTAGCTTTTAGTTTTATCTGTTATTATGTCTTTACACTTCTTTGTCCAGTGTGTCTTGCATGGCAACCTTAGACAGATTTAACTTTGTAATCTTTGAGACTCTATAAATAGAGCTCTCTTATTCTAAATGAATACACATCTCGATCAATTATCTGTATCTTGAAATATCACATTCTCTCTTACTCTCTCATCTTCAAACATCTTCAGAGTCTAATCTGCAATATTAAGTTCGTTATCTCTTCGGAGCAAGTCAGCTTTGACTTAATCACTAAGTTTGATCTCATTTACTAACTTGGGTTGTCTGCAATCCTTGTTAAGAATCAGCTTATAGTGTCTTCTTGATATAATACTTATTGTCATTTATATTTCCTTATATTTCCGCATCTAATCATCTAACTATCTAACTCTAACTTATTATTATTGTTGAGATTTATGATCCACTGAGTTAAACTTCTTTCCGCATTATTACTTGTTCTAACGTTTGTTCAAGTGTGTTACTCAAGTTTTTCTCTCAACAATTGGTATAAGAGCCAAAGTGGTTGCTTTTTAAACAAGAACTCTGATTTTAAAAGGCCTTCTATACCACTGGAGCTCATTTCTTAAAAAAAAATCATAAAAATCAAAATCTTTTCAACAACAAGGAAATATGGCACAAGCATTATCTCTCAATGTTTCCAACAGTGTTGGAGGTTCGAATAGAGCTCCAATACTGGTGGCAAACGAATATCATCACTGGTCTCAAAGAATGGAGAGGTATCCACGAAGACTTGGATCAGATGTATGGAGATCTGTGGAAGAAGGACCTCATGTCCCTGTTCTTACTCCAGTTCAGAACGATGGCACTCAAGCTAGACTGGGATGAGGTCAACCAGCCATGAATCGTCCCACCAAAGATGATCTTGATAAGATGGAAAACGATGCTATTGCCTTTTATGAGATATCTTGTGGAGTTGCTCCTGAAAACTTCGACATCATCATAAATTGGAAGTCAGCCAAAGAAATCTGGGATGTTCTCAAGAACTTGTATGAAGGTACATAACAAGCTCAAGATAAGAAGCTTACAACCGCACTCAACGAATTCAACAATTTCAATTTAATTGTCACAAAGTTATCAAATGCTGGCACTATCCGAAGTAACCATGAGACAAATCTTCAGTTTCTCAATGGTTTGGGTAGACATTGGAGTACGGCCAAGATGATAGTCCAAGGAGATAGAAAAATTCATTATTTATCTCTTTACAAACTGTATGGTGAGCTACAAGCACAAGAATCAACCGTACTCAAAGACTGTGCTGACTTCGGAGGACCACTTGCTCTCGTAGCAGAAGCACCTCACACTTGATCTTATTCACCCTCCGCAGTCATACGAAGCAGACTCAGAATACGATGATTAAAAAGAATTCGAAAACGCTATTGCTCTAGTTAGTCAACAATTCAACCGACTACCTCCCTCATCTTTTCGCAAAAATCAGCAGTTTACTAAACCTCCCTTCAACCGCAACTTCAATCCTCAGAACACTCACGCGATATCCCAAAAATCCTCACCCAACACCGCATGTCACACCCCCAAACCAGAACGGCATAAACGTTCGGGGGCGGAGGACGTCATGTACAGTATCATAACAATGCATAATAGTAAAACAAGCAACAACATCATCCATTGCATTAATAATATAATTTAATAGAAGTGTGTTTTGTATAGATTATAAGACACCAAAACTTGAATCAAAATAAAAGACGAGCCTTGAACGTGCTCCGTCTTCTCAAAACCTGGTCATCGGTACCTGTCTACTAGTGACCTGAGAATACAAGTTATTTTGAAAGCGTTGATCAGCATTAAAGCTGGTGAGTTCATAAGTATTTTAATGTCATTTTTTGTACAAGTTTGATGAAAGTGTATGTAAATGTTTGATGTAAAAGTTTGTAAGTGTTTTTTATAAATGTTTGAATACTTCCTAGAAAATCCTATATTTTCTACTAATGTAGCTTTCTACCAAGACTCGACTGTTTTGTAAGTTTGTTGTTTTGTAAAAGTGAGTGTTTTTCCCAATTATGACTATCATTACCAAAATATAGTTTACATTACCGTTTATGTGAAAAGATCACAATATAAATGTAATGGGAAAAATGACGATGTACAGTAGTATTGTATATCAGTAACTACATATGTACTAACTACTTTAAACCTGTTTGTTTAGTTAAGGTAAAATGTGATGAGATTATAACCATACTTGATTGACTAGTAAAACACGACGTTCGAGACATCGAAATGGTATGACATTCCTCACCTGTAGACCTGCAGGTCCCACTATAGCTAGCAGCAAGGTGTAGGATGGTCAATGTAGAACTAATCATATTAAGCATATAATGACACATATATGTATATAATTAGTCTATGTAGAACTAATCATGCAAGGAAACCACCTTAGGGACTAGGAAACACTTAGATTGAAGTGTTATAATCACATATGATTTCATCAAAGGGGTTTACGGCCATGCAAGGGTGTGTACGACCAAGAAGTGTACGACCAAAGTGGTGTACGGCGAATGGGTGTACGGTCATGGAGTGTACGGCAAAAAGAGGTGTTTATGGCCCTATCTAGCATCCATTAAGTGTTTATGATCTTATGTTGGGACATGAGGTGAGTTTGAGGCCAAAACATGCACTAAACAAGGGTTTACGGCCATATGAGGAGTGTACGGCCGTACACCCTTGGTGTTCATGCATTAGATGATGAATCAAGGCTAGGAATCAAGTGTTTCTCAAGCTTAACTAGCAGATAGAAGAGATACTCACACTTTTGAGGGTTCCTATGGAGTTCACAGCCCAAGAACAAGCAGGTGTTCTTGGTGTTCGTGGTGAAAGTGAAGAAGACTTGAAGATCTAACCAAAAGAGGTAATTTCATGGATGAAAACATGGATCATCACTAGATAAAGCAATGTATCAACTAATCAATGGAAGGAATACTTACATCTTTGAAGATCAAGGTGAAAAAATCGATGATAGTTGAGAGAGAATCGAATTTCTTGGCTTGGAAGTGTGAAAAGTGAAGAAAAAAGAAGGATTGGCTTATGTATGGGCATGAGTTCACGGCCACTTTGGGTGTACGACCGTACACTCCTCTTGAAGGAGTGTATGGCCCGAATTCAATATGAAGAACATCAGATAACTCATCCCTAAATCCAAACCTTGAATGAACTAGGCTTAGAACACTTAAACAGACCCTAAACAATGATAAAAGATAGCAGAAACGAGTCTGACTTTGATTGAATTGAATGGTTGTACAAGATAGAAATTTCGGGTTGTCACATCATCCCCCCGTTAGAGAGAATTTTGTCCCGAAATTAGAGTTTAAGCAATTACAAATATCTAAGTAAAAAGATGAGGATATTTCAATTTCATTTGATCATCGCGCTCCCAAGTGAATTCAGGTCCTCGCTTGGCACTCCAGCGAACCTTCACTATCGGGATACGGCTTTGCTTCATTTGCTTGACCTCTTGGTCCATGATCTCTACTGGTTCTTCCACGAAGTTGAGGCTCTCGTTGATCTCGATCTCGTCGAGTGGGATTACAAGAGTCTCATCGGACAGACACTTTTTCAAATTCGAGACGTGGTAAGTAGAATGTACGTTACTATGTTTGCGAGGTAGTTTGAGTTTGTAAGCTACAGGGTCGATTCTAGCGAGAATCTCGAAAGGCCTTACGTATCTTGGATTTAGCTTTCCATGCTTTTCGAAGCGTATCAAGCCCTTCCAGGGTGAGACCTTCAATAGAACACGGTCGCCCACCTGGAATTCCAAAGGTTTCCATCTCTTGTCTGCGTAGCTTTTCTGTCGGTCTTTAGAGGCTTTCAATCGCACACGAATCTGAACGATCTTCTCTGCTGTTTCCCGAATGATTTCCGGACCTGTGAGAGTGCTGTCAGGAACTCGTCCTTTAGCTAACGGAGTGTCACCCACCTCAGCCCAGCACAGAGGGGATCTGCACTTTCGGCCACAGAGGTCTTCAAATGATGCAGCCTTTAGGCTCGTGTGATAACTATTATTGTAGGAGAATTCGGCAAGGGGTAAATGAGTATCCCATGCCTTCCCAAAGCCTATCACATAGGCTCGCAACATATCTTCCAAAGTTTGAATAGTTCTCTCACTTTGTCCGTCGGTTTGCGGATGGTAGGCTGTACTCATGTCCAGCCTAGTTCCTAGGGAACCCTGTAATGACTGCCAAAACCTTGAAGGGAATCTACTATCTCTATCAGAGATAATGGATATAGGAACACCATGCAGTAGTACGATCTACCTAATGTATGTTCTAGTTAGTTTCTCCATCTTGTCAGTCTCTTTGATAGGCAGGAAGTGTGCGGACTTTGTTAACCTGTCTACGATCACCCAAATGGTATCGAGACCACCCGATGTCTTGGGCAACTTGTTTATGAAGTCCATTGTGATCCGCTCCCACTTCCATTCAGGTATCTCCGATTGTTGAAGTAAACCTGAGGTTTTCAGGTATTCGACCTTAACCTTGGCGCAAGTAAGGCACTTGCTCACAAAGGTAGCAATCTCTGCTTTCATGTTAAGCCACCCGTATAACTTTTTAAGATCCAGATACATCTTATCTGAACCTGGGTGGACGGAATATCGAGTGTTGTGTGCCTCGATCATGACCAAGTCTCTGAAACCACCGTGCTTCGGTGTCCAGATCCGATCCATGAGATATAAGGCTCTGCCACCCTTGACTTCCAAGTTTTTATCCATCCCTCTCAGGGATTCACCCGCCAAATTTTCTGGTTTCAAGGCTTCTAGTTGAGCCTCCTTAATTTGTGTGGACAAGTGTGAATGGATAGTCATAGTCAATGATTTGACTCTACGACCAGAGTATTCTTTCCGACTTAGGGAGTCAACTACTACGTTGGCTTTACCGGGATGATAACGAATTTTGCATTCGTAGTCACTGAGTATCTCAACCAACCATCGTTGTCTCATGTTGAACTCCTTCTGGTCGAATGTATGTTGAAGGCTCTTATGGTCTGTAAAGATAGTGCTTTTTGTACCGTACAGGTAGTGTCTCCAGATCTTCAGAGCAAACACTCTGCTCCTAACTCAAGATCATGTGTGGTGTAGTTGAACTCGTGTGTCTTTAGCTTTCTTGAGGCATAGGCGATGACCTTACCTCGTTGCATCAGAACACAGCCAAGCCCTTGGTTGGATGCATCGCAATAAACCATGAAGTTTTCTATCCCTTCTGGGAGGGATAGTATCGGTGCGGTGCATAAGGCTCGTTTTAGTGTTTGGAAATCTTTCTCTTGTTTCTCTTCCCAGTCAAAGGCCACGCCCTTCTGGGTCAATGTTGTAAGCGGTTTCGAAATCCGGGAGAAGTTCCGAGTGAACCTGCGATAGTACCCAGCGAGGCCTAGAAATTGACGAATTTTTGTAGGCGTCTTCGGTGCTGACCAGTTCTCAATGGCTTTGATTTTGGAAGGGTCCACGTGGATTCCTTCTTCACTAACCACGTGACCCAAGAATTCGACTCTTCGGATCCAAAATTTGCATTTAGAGAACTTCACATAAAGCTTCTCTGATCGCAGTGTTTTCTAAGACCTGACGTAGATGTTGACTATGCTCCTCTTTACTACGAGAGTAGATAAGTATGTCATCTATGAATACAATGACGAACTGATCCAAGTAAGGACGGCACACCCTATTCATTAAGTCCGTGAATACTGCGGGCGCATTGGTCAATCCAAATGGCATCACTACAAAGTCGTAGTGTCCATAACGAGTTCGAAAGGCTGTCTTCAGAACATCCTCCTCTAGCACTCGTAACTGGTGATACCCGGATCTCAGATCTATCTTTGAAAAGTAATTCGCCCCTTGAAGTTGGTCGAATAAATCGTCTATGCGAGGCAGAGGGTAACGATTCTTAATGGTCAGTTTGTTCAACTCTCGGTAGTCGATGCACATACGGAACGATCCGTCTTTCTTCTTGACGAACAATACCGGTGCTCCCCAGGGTGAGAAACTTGGTCTAATAAAGCCATTGCTGAGAAATTCGTTAATTTGACCGGATAGTTCCTGCATCTCAACTGGTGCTAGTCGATAGGGCGATTTGGCTACTGGGGTAGCACCGGGAACTAAGTCGATTCTGAACTCGACTTGACGCTGCGGAGGTACTCCTGGTAGTTCTTCTGGAAAGATGTCGGGAAAATCGCGTACTACTGGGATGTTCTTTATGTCCTTCGTCTCTTGGCTCACATCGACAAGATGAGCAAGGAATGTGCGACATTCCTTTCGTAAGTACTTCTGGGCTTGTATGCTCGAGATAATACGAAGGTTCGTGCCGGGTTTATCGCCATAGATAATTAGGGTTTCGCTAGACGGTAGATTAAGGCAAATGGCCTTCTCGTAGCACATGATGTCGGCACGACGAGAACTCAACCATTCCATGCCGATAATGACGTCGAAACTTTTAATTGAGACCGGCATGAGGTCGATTGGAAATGAATGGCTATCTAGAGTTAGTGTACATCCTATTTATATGCAGCTAGTGCTCTCTGTTTTTCCGTTAACCATTTCTACAGTGAACGGTTTTTTATGTGCACATGATTTTAGTTTAAGCAAGTGAGCAAATTTCTGGTTCACGAAACTCCTCTCCGCTCCACTATCAAATAGTATGCATGCATATGAGTTATCGAGGAGAAACGTACCAGTGACCACTATGGGGTCGGCAACTACTTCCTCGTGGCCCATAGCCAAAACTCTTCCCACTCCGACGGCATTCCCTGCCTTCGGGCAGTTTCTTTTGTAGTGGCCCACCTCGCCACATCTGTAGCAAGCCTGGCCCACACCAACGTCGGGGACTTGGGTGATTGGCTTTGCCGGAGCCTTGCAGAAACGGGCAGTGTGCCCTTTCCTGTTGCAGTTAGCGCACTGCATTTCCCGGCATGGTCCATTATGGTGGAAGCTGTATTTTTTGCACTTAGGCAAGCTCCCAACATACTGCTTCATCGGTGCAGTAGCAGTAGGTGTTATTTCAGCATGAACAACCACAACCTGCTACTTTTTGGCAGCGTTCTGTGTCGCCTTCTTCTTCTTGTTATCCCAGAACTTCCGCTTGTTGTCAGCGGCTTTGGAGGGTTCTGGGATGGCTAGGGTTGTTGATGGGGTACGGACTCCATGATCAATGAGTCGTTGTGTCAATCGCTTGGCAATGTCGAAGGTAGTGGGGTTTGAAGCTAATACATTCCCCTAAAATGGAGGCACCAGCCCCCAGATATACCTCTCAATCTTCTTTCCCTTAGTACGGACCATTCCTGGACATAGTGCCACCAGATCGCGGAATCTGGCAGTATAGGCCACTATGTCGGAGCCCTTCATGGTTAGGGTCCACAGTTCCTGTTCTAGTTTCTGAACCTCGCCCCTCGAGCAGTACTCCTCGATTATGAGCACCTTCAGAGCTTCCCAACCCATAACATTTGCCACTATTAGAGTTAGTGACTTGACATGGCTATTCCACCATGTCAGGGCTCAGTCCGCGAAGGTGCATGCAAAAAATTTTACTTTGCTCCCTTCCGGACAGGAACAGATCTCAAAGCTCGATTCCGTTTTCTCGAACCATTGCGAGAGGGCAATGATTCCGCCAGTCCCATTGAAGGTCCTGGGTTTGCAGTTGGTGAAGTCCTTATACAAGCACTCTCTAGAGCGCACTGGAGCATCACCTTGAGTGGAATGAACAGTTGTTCCACTCCTGCTAGTTCCACTAGCACTGAACTGAGCTAGGGTTGCCGTAACAGCCGCATTTACTACAGCTTGGATAGCTGTTGGATTGTATTGTGGAGGAGGTGGTGGTGGATGTTGATTCGGAGTTACCGGAGTAGTGCATCTCGCTGATCGACGTGGAGGCATCTTGCAGCTATAAGTTTAAAAATATGAAGATATTGGTAAGCATTTGATAGTGAGAAAATGAGAGTGAATCATATACTAACTCTCCATAGCCCAACAAATAGATGAGAGTGTGATTGAATTAGAGATCTAGTAGTAAAAGGATGAAAGCATTTGGATAAAGATTTCCCACGAGATTAGATATTTGTCAATAATACTGGTATTAAAGATGTAACAAGTTCGGTAAAATGACCTAGGAGTAGGTCTTACATCAAACCAGAATAAGCAAAATTTTGACAGCAAAAAGACCAAATAAACTGAAAGTTCAAGGTCTTAAGATAAACAGGAAATTACAGGGAAAACTGCTACTTAGAGCATAGAAAAGAAGGCTATTCCTTTAACCAAAAGAAAGGATGTGCAAAGAATCTCCTACTGGCGATGGGCACCCGTCGGGCGAACCCTTAATGCGGCCAGCTGGCGCTCCATATCTAGCAGGTGTCGCTCGTACACTCACTGGCATACGCGGAGTTCTATGACTTCAGCTCGAGTCACAGCTAGTTCTTGCAGTAGCGTCTCATTGTCTCTCATAGCTCTCTCGTGAGCATCTTCAAGACGACGAATGTGGACTGTATTAACTCCAGCATTAGCATCAACCTCCATGACTCGGTTGATGGCTGACCTACCCTCTTCATTTCGAGCAATCCTGCGAACCAAAATAGGCAGGATTCTGTCCGCTGAGCCTCCCTCGCTCAGGTTGTAGAAGCTTCGGTCTCCATTGTATGGTATGGTTTGACCCTGTTCTTGAATCCATGTTCCCAAGTGTTCCGCCCACAGAGGCGTCGGGCCTTGAAAAGTCGGACGAGGGTTAGGATTTGGGATTGGAGCTAACAGGGGTAGATCATTGACTTTTGGTTCGGAGTCAGAATCCTCCGGGAAGTTCTATGCGAAGTCATCACCCAATGGAATCGCATGATCCTCTTCTGGCTCATCATCGAGCCATCCACCATTTCCTTGTTCGGGGAAGTACGGGTCGTCGTGGGGATGGAATCCAGCCATATTATCTATGCGAGAATAGGGGTAAAAGAAATAATTAATAGACGTACTAATTAAGATAATTATAAGATGATACTTACCAGTTACTCTAACATTTATGTAGTGCATTCCAATCATATGTAACCAAAAGAGGATAGACCTTCGAATAAGTGATCCTAACTCCAACATTTACATAGTACATTTACGTAGTGCATTCCAGTCCACAACCAAACAAGTAAAGCAAAGATCAAAGATTCTAAGTCTATGACACCTTAGTCACATATAACCTTAGTGTATCCACTCAGCAACTATTGAGATACTAATAAAGACCTTTTTAGTTTGCACATAAGTAATTATAGTAACACAAAATACTCCTATTGTATTTTAAGTTTATATTATGTTCTAATGTTTTCATTGTAGTAGTGTTGGTAAGTTTTTAGACTTGCTGCAACACCACAACCATTCCTAGATGACACTGATTTTAGTATGAATGCATGTATATATACTTTGGTTAAATAGTTTTTTATTTAAAAGTATAAACTCTTGGTCATAGTATTTTAATCCCGATGTGTTTATAGTTGTATATATTTTATGGGTTGATATACTCAATTCATTATAAACAAAGCTCTGACACCAATCTGTCACACCCCCAAACCAGAACGGCGGAAACGTTCGGGGGCAGAGGACGTCATGTACAATATCATAACAATGCATAATAGTAAAACAAGCAACAATATCATCCATTTCATTAATAATATAATTTAATACAAGTGTGTTATGTATAGTTTATAAGACACCAAAATATGAATCAAAATAAAAGACAAGTCTTGAACGTGCTCCGTCTTCTCAAAACCTGGTCATCGGTACCTGTCTACTAGTGACCTGAGAATACAAGTTATTTTGAAAGCGTAGATCAGCATTAAAGATGGTGAGTTCATAAGTATTTTAATGTCATTGTTTGAATAAGTTTGATGAAGGTGTATGTAAATGTTTGATGTAAAAGTTTGTAAGTGTTTGTTGTAAACGTTTGAATACTTCCTAGAATATCCTATATTTTCTACTAATCTAGCCTTCCACCAAGACTCGACTGTTTTGTAAGTTTCTTGTTTTGTAAAAGTGAGTGTTTTTCCCAAGTATGACTATCATTACAAAAATATACTTTACATTACCGTTTATGTGAGAAGATCACAAGATATATGCAATGGGAAAAATGACGATGTACAGTAGTATTGTATATAAGTAACTACAGATGTACTAACTACCTTAAACCTATTTGTTTAATTAAGGCAAAATGTGATGAGATTATAACCATACTTGATTGACTAGTAAAACACGACGTTCGAGACGTCGAAATGGGACACAAACTCATGCTCTCCCTCCAGGAGACTCTGGTTACAAAAGGTGACACAGTAGTATATTGTCGCGCCATGAAGTAGTGGCTCACATTAATGTTATCTTTGTTATTGTATTAGTGTAGTATGTTCTCTCTGTCCTAGTATAGAGTATGTTCTCTATGTTCTAGTATATAGTATGTTATCTATGTTTCTCATTATAGTATGTTTGAACTGTCTCATGTATGAACTGACACTTGTAAGTTTCACTGTTCTAGAAATAGTAAGTAGTGACTTCCTAAACTATACCTATTATAGTTTACTAGTAATGTTGTTTGAATGACTGATTATGTTTGAACACCTTTGCTACCCAAAGGTATTGAACTGAATGAAATAACTTTTACATCTATATGCATATACATAATATATAACTAAGATTCAAACGACATTCGGACAAACAACCGATACCCTAAGTCCACAACCAAACAAGGAACAGGGAATAAGGCGAGTTGTTAGTCCTAAGCCCTTTTAACCTTATTTATATAACTATATCCATATAGACATGATTTTTGACAATATATAAGTTGAAACGAGTTTAATAAAGAATTTAACATATAAAAGAGTTTTAACCATTAGAATTGCTATAGATGACTTGATGTCAATTTATAAAAAGGTTTTTGAAACAGTCAGATAACACAGTTTTGAAGAATAAGAAATCTACTTGATTGACAGTTATTAATCACATGTGATTGATATAATAACTAAAATGTTTTCTACTTGTATTCCCCCCACCCCCATAAAAGCATTTAAAATCATTTAAAAGATAAGTTAGGGGTATGAACTCACCTGTAGTGAGTGATACTAATGTAAGTTCGATATAGGATGCTAAGTGTCAAGTGAAGCCTCGAGAACAAACGAATCCTATTAAGCATATAACGACACATATATTTATATAATTAGTGTATATACAACTAAGCATGCAGGGAAGCCACCTTAGGGACTAGGAAACACTTAGATTGAAGTGTTACAATCACATATGATTGCATCAAATGGGTTTACGGCCACACAAGGGTGTGTACGGCCGAGTTGTGTACGGCCAAAGTGGTGTACGGCCAATGGGTGTACGGTCATGGAGTGTACGGCCGTACACTCATGCAAGAAACATGCAAAAAGGGGTGTTTATGGCCCTATCTAGCATCCATTAAGTGTTCATGATCTTATGTTGGGACATGAGGTGAGTTTGAGGCCAAAATATGCACTAAACAAGGGTTTACGGCCATATGAGGAGTGTACGGCCGTACACCCTTGGTGTTCATGCAATAGATGACGAATCAAGGCTAGGAATCAAGTGTTTCTCAAGCTTAACTAGCAGATAGAAGAGATACTCACACTTTTCAGGGTTCCTATGGAGTTAATTTCACGGCCCAAGAACAAGTAGATGTTCTTGGTGTTCTTAGTGAAAGTGAAGAAGACTTGAATTTCTAACCAAAAGAGGTAATTTCATGGATGAAAACATGGATCTTCACTAGATAAAGCAATGTATCAACTAATAAATGGAAGGAATACGTACATCTTTGAAGATCAAGGTGAAAAACTTGATGATAGTTGAGAGAGAATCAGATTTCTTGGCTTGGAAGTGTGAAAAGTGAAGAAAAAAGAAGGATTGGCTTATGTATGGGCATGAGTTCACAGCCACTTTGGGTGTACAACTGTACACCCATGTGTACGGCCGTACACTCCTCTTGGAGGAGTGTTTGGCCCGAATGCAATACGAAGAACATAAGATAACTCATCCCTAAACCCAAACCTTGAATGTACTAGGCTTAGAACACTTAAACAGACCCTAAACAATGCTAAAAGATAGCATAAACGAGTCTGACTTTGATTCAATTGAATGGTTGCACAAGCTAGAAATTTCGGGTTGTCACACCGCCATCTCAAAACACTCAACCCAAAGAGACACCGCAGTCTGTCAAGACAACTGACTCCGGTACCTCAGCAGAAGAAAAATCTGATGTTGTAATTTGTCACAAGTGCAACAAGGAAAACCACTTTGCTAAAGATTGCAAAGCAAATGTAGTAAAAGACAGAGCATTCTATCTCAGAATGGCTCAAGAAATTGAAGAAAAAGAGAAAGCAAGGGCATACGTAGCCCAAGTCAAGAGAGACAATCAAGTGTGGTCATCCGGAGATGAGGATGAAGATATCAACAACATCAAGGGTAAAGGCAAAATCTGCATGATGGCAACTGCGGACGAAGATGGTTCAACCAAACTGGAGAAGAACTAATGCTACATGGCAAAAGATGGAACTTTGAGCATCGTTGAGCAGGTAAAACTTATGATCCAAACTCTTAATTATACCATGCATGATTGTCAACCATTTCTTGACAACCTTAATGACACATGTGTTGCCATCCTTTCAGACTATAACAAAGACTTAGATGAGAAGAACATTGCGTCCCAAGAAATGTTTCATGTTAGAGGACGTCTAGAAGACAAAAGACTCAAAGTTTCCATGCTAGAAAAAGAGTTAGGATTAGAAAAGGATGCGAAAATGTTATGTGAAACTCAATTAGGCATAACATTAGATTAGAGAGACTTAGCTCAAACTGAAATTGTACGTTTAAATCTTTTAATAGAAAAACTATTCAATGAAAGTGAAGCTATTGAAAATCTTGTGAACAATGGAACCGTAGATAACACCTATAATTGGGGTTGGTCCAATGGGTACTCCACCAAGGACTCATCACCCCGATTTAACAATGATCGTCCCTATGTCCCTCCGGACCGAGAGTTTCATTTCCCAGTCAATGACAAAACCTTTCCTGAGGACATCAAAACTCATTTTGGTCGACTTCATAATCTGAGTAATAATTATGTTATTGAAGAAATTCTTCCTGAATTCTCGGGTCACTCAAGTGATCAAATTCCTATCTCTGGCACAATTTATCCCAACTCTCAGACTTCATCAGTTGCTGATGAAGAAATTCTTATGGAATCCGAAGTTCTCATGAATTTCCCATCTCTGCCTTCAGACTGCAGTACCGCTCACAACAATTCTGAACCGCAGTCTGACCAATTGCTACTGATCAAATGTCCCACAAAGAAACCAACAATTCTGAACCGCAGACCACAATTAAGAGTTCCATGACCATTCAGCCAATTCATCATGAGTTGCCTATAGAAAATTTCGAGTACGGTCATTGCTCCCAGAATCCTAAACTTTCTAGTTCAGATGAATCAAGTCCTCGTGCTCAAAAGCAATCTAATGGATCTAAGAAACCGTAGTTGAATCTCAATGATTGCGGTTCTCCAAAAACTCAGGAAAAAATGGTTTTCAAATAGGAACTTCAATCTCGTGGTAAAAAGCGGGAAATCTTTTCAAAAAACAAAAGACAAACTAAAATTTCAAAATCGAAGAGTACAGAAAAACTTGTTTTCTCAAATTACTTTTCTAAAAACTCTTCAGTCAAGAAAACAAACAAAAAGGGATGTACTGTTTCTAACATCTGTTCAAACCCCTCTAACACAATCCAAAAGAAAGTAAAGTCTTTTCGAAGCAATGGTTTTCAGATGTATTCCTCAGATGATCCAAAATGGAAGGGGATTTTACCAACTCCAACACACTTAAAGTCACCTCAGGCTTTTAAGAAATCACATCCTAGGATATCTATAGGTGCTCACACACGCTCAAATCGTACTTTTTCAAATTCCAATAGCACCACTGTCAGATCTCACTCTTCTCGGACTGGTCACAAAACTATTACCACACCCTTCAGACCGCTGACCACGCAGATTGTCAGGATAAATGACAAAAAAATTTCATCTAATTGTCATTGTCAAAAGGGATCACCTCAAGGAAAATCTCGCACTTTTGAAAAACCTCGTAACTTTTCTAAACCTCAAGGCAAAAATTTTCATCTAATTGTCATCTAATTTTTATTGTCAAAAGGGATCACCTCAACACTTCAAAAGTTCTCACACATCCTGGACTAGGTCTCAAGATTGACATAAAACCTGTCCCTACAGCCTCGGTTCATGTATCTTTGAAAAACCCACCAGTCGCCTCGGGCTCCAAACTTGTTTGGGTGTCCAAACTAACCGTGTAATTTTCAGGCAATGTGCAAGGAGGATCAAGAAGAGGAGTTGTTAATAGATAGTCCCTGCTCCTTGCACATGACTGGAAGGTTAGAATACCTTCTAGATTTTGGGCCTATTTGCAATGGTGGAAAAGTCACATACGACAACAATGTGAATGGAATAATCCGAGGTTACGGTGTGCTTACTACAGGGAACTTCACTATTCAAAAGGTAGCCTACGTGGAAGGTCTTAAACACAATCTCATGAGTGTAGGCCAACTGTATAAAGCAGTCCACATGGTTGAATTTGATAATGAATACTGCTACATAATGACAAGCAATAGAAGCACCTGTTTGATCAAATCCAAGTCCGAAGGGACCATGTATCCTTTGGATGTTTCTCTAATCATTGGGAAACCGCAACTGTGCTTTCTGTCCAAAGCAGCATCTGAAGTCAGCTGGCTATGGCACCGAAAGCTAGCCCATCTTAACTTCAGATATATCAACAATCTGGTTGCCAGAGAACTCGTCCAAGGTCTTCCCATTCTCAAATTCAACATTGACACTCTCTGCTCAGCCTGTGAATGTGGCAAACAATCAAAAGCAAGCCATCCTATGGTGATTGATTCTTCAATTTCTGAACCACTAGAACTCTTACATATTGATCTCTGCGGTCCATCTACCGTAGCCAGTCTCCATCACAAAAAATACATACTGGTTATAGTTGATGACTTCACTCGTTTCACTTGGGTCTTCTTCATGAGACTCAAATCAGAAACTCCGCAGGTGCTGATCAATCTTATCAAAGAAATTGAACTTCAAATAAAATTACCAGTGTGCCGCATCCGAAGTGATAATGGAATCGAGTTCACTAATCATCTTCTGAACAGTTTCTTGGTTTCAAATGGCATCAGTCACAATTTCTCAACTCCTTACACCCCGCAGCAGAATGGAGTAGTAGAGAGAAGAAACCGAACTCTGGTGAAAGCAGCCAGATCTATGATTAACTTCGCGAATCTTCCTCTCTATTTCTTAGCCGAAGTAGTGGCCATAACTTGCTTTGTTCAAAACGGAAGCATTGTCTGCACGCGTCTCAACAAAACTCCGAATGAGAGCCTTAAAAATCGTAAGCCAAATTTCAGATTCTTTCACATCTTTGGGTGTAGATATTTTGTGATCAATAACAAGGATCATCTTAACAAATTTGCACCGAAGTCAGATGAAGGCATTTTCCTTGGCTACTCAAAAAACAAGGTAGCCTATAGGGTTCTCATCAGACGCACGAGACTAATAGTATAAACCTTCGATGTCAAATTCGATGAGTATTACGTCCGCAACACTACTCCTTCAAATGAAACGAAAGCAATCCTGGAAGGTGATATCCTAGCCTCCTCGGGTCCCCTAAACATATTTGAAATAAACTATGATCCTGAACATACTGCAGCTCCATCTTCTACCCAGTCATAATATACTAGCCTCTACCACACCCCGTGATCCTGAACATACTGCAGCTCCGTCTTCTACTACTCTCTCTAACCTTCCTTTATCCCAACGGCTTAAGAAACTTTCTTCAAGAAAAACCTTCCGAGGGAAGTCCAAGAAAGGTACTCCATCCAAAGGAGTCGAACCATCCAAGAAATGTAAACTCATACATGTTGTCTCTTCAGATGAAGACTCTGATCCAGTTCAGACCCCTGCAGTCAATGTTGAAGATGAGTCTGATGATGACTCTGTCCCCATTCTCATTCTCAAGAAACGCAAAACCAAACCAATTTCTTTCCAAATGCGTGACCGAACTAATAGTGAAGTCTCTCAAAAGAGTCCAGTAATCCTTGGGGTCCCCGCAGACCCACTCGCTTCAACCCTTCCCAGCCACTCAGACACAGTAAGTGTGTTTGCTTCATCGAAATGTGGAGACTCTCCCCCAGCTAAATCCCAAGAGGATTTAATTAGTTCTTCTCGCCCTAAGGTCTCCAGGGCTTCCCGACTTCATTTCTTTTAGGAACAGGAGTTGCGCTCCATACTTGACTTTGTACTCCAAACACTTGATACACCTTCCCAACCGCAGGACAGTTCTTCAATTCTTGCCAGAACTGAGCCGATGCCAAACTTGACTACGGGTCAAGGAGACCGAGGAAGCTCAGGAAATCCTACTATGCTTACCTTACATACAGATGGTTTAGGCACGGTGAGCACAAATGTGCAAGGATCCGTTAACCCGAGGGACACCTCGGTGCGTAATCAATGTTTTGACGGCTATGACCCTGATGATACCTTCACTCGGGATCGTCCCACTACTAAGTCTGGTATCAAGAAATATGAAGCTTTTCGCAGGGCTTTTCAGGCTCGAAAAGATAGGCAAACTCAGCAGCTCCAACAAAAGCAGAAGGAAATTCAAACGGTGGCTAAGTACTGGGCAGATGCAATCAACAACGCCCACACCGTAGCCAATATTGTCAAAGTTCAAGAATGGATGACCGCAATGGCTGAGACCATCCGCAAAGCTCAGATCATTCCAGATGGTGCAGGTCCATCCCAACCCCCTCGAACTCAAACTGTTCATGACTATCAAGATGTTGGAACCGCAATCGAAGTCGGTTTCGGGCCTACATTTCGCTTTGATGACTTTGACATGAATGAAGTCACCCAACCGGAACGATCAGATGATATGGTGATGATCTTCGACGAAGAAGAAGAATCAAGCAGATCCCGACACTCTACTTCAAAGCCCAAGGAAACGAAGAAGAAGAAGAAAATGGTTGTCTCCAGGAAAGAATTTTTAAGCCTGCAAAACAAGATCGATCCGCTCTTAGCTGCAGTGAAATCCAGCCAACTGCAACCGGAAGATGTGCCTGGACCGCAATCCCAAATTGACAGGATAGAACGTTTGGAAGCAAGAGAACGACTTTCTGTTGAGAGAATCTCTCTCAAGGTTGAAATGGTTATCCGAGCCCTGGATACAAGCCGGAAGGCAGATCATCAACAATTTATGACGACTGCGGAGCGACTTGTCACTGAAGTGACCGCAATCAAAACTGAGCTTCAATCAGTCTTTGCGGGTCACGATGCTCATTCAAAGAAGTTTGTTAAGGAAACTCACAATGATTATGAGCCCGCTATCTCATTCTTACAAACAATCATCAACAACCTCAGACACTCCTTATCCTCAAACTTCCATGGCCAGGAGATTCTGAGATTCACCAAGGAGATCCACAAGCTACTATTTAACACCGCAACCCCTACCAATCAGCAACTTAGTGAGGCTATCAAAGCTCAGTTCAATGAAGTTTGTACCAAGATTGATGGTCTTAAGCAATGGCTTGAGGAGGAACCAGGTGTTCCTTTCTCAATAGGGGGAAGTGAAGACCATGGCTCGGATCACATCTCACCTCAACATTCACATCCGCATCAACATTTACTATATCCTATCCGAATTGATCCCAATCATCAGCAAAAGGTTCCTACTCCGCAATCTTCCCCGCAACCATCTCCCAAAAAGAAGACTCATGTGTCTTCTCCTCAACAAAGTCAAATTCACTCCACTCATTAGTGTCCTCCAAAATAGCAAGAAGTTCAACAAACCCAATTTGTTCAACATCATTCTTCATCACATCCAGAGACTCCCCCTCACTTCAGAAACTTAGCCCCAACGATGTCATCCGAAAACTACTACGACTCTCCCAAAACCAAACAAAAGAAAGTTGACTGGAGAGCAGCTAAGTTAGTAGAAATGATTTGGAGAGATCACGGATTCGACATCACTATGGATGAATCCCTTATCCATTCCTGGGTTAATCCCATCTAAAGGTTACTTGATGACGGCTACAAGCCCTATGTCACCTTTGCAGAACCCCCTTTAGACGGTTATTGGGACATTCCCATCTCTCCCAACGCAAAGTTCTTTACCATCTTTGAATCATTTGACCGCAACCTTCCAGATGATCAAAGGTTGCCACTGGAGTTTGAAAGGCTTAACAGATTTCATGCCAAGCATGGATCTACAATTGAGAAAATTTGGTCGAACGACAAACCAACTGTAGTCAAGAACTACAAGCCCATAAAACTTATGAAAGAAGAATTCATCCAGTATACTCTCACAAGAAGAAACTCAGACTACATCCGAACCCAAGCTGATTTTCCTTGCATGAACCCAGAGGAAATATTCCTGATTGCAAAGGTATTTCAGAACAAGTGTGAGAAGCATCCAAAGACGAAGACTGCGTATGAAAGGGCTTGTACTTTTCTAAAAGAGACTGTCTGTAACTTTGCAAAGATTGACGCGGACATCCATCCAGCACTTGCTCAGAAGTTCAACCTTCCTCCTCTTGACCCAACTTCGGTGCTAATTTAAGGTTTTCAAGAACGATCCCTTGGAGCAACTAGCTTCCCTGATCTTGGAGTCATATTTAAACGGAAGAATGATGAAACCAAGTACTTCATTCCAATAACTCCCATGAATCGCTTGACCCGGAAGCAATTAGAGATCACTCAAACTGCAGTCAACAGGTCAAAACACACAACTGCAGAAGTTAAGTTTGAAATCTCCAGGAGGATTGTGTGGCACAGTGAAGTCAGGAAGTTTTGGTGGATTCTCATCAAATTCGTTAAACTCGACAAATGAAAGGAAAGTTGAAGAGGTCACTTATGGGGAAATTGTTGAAACATAAAAGTGACCCTCTTAAACTTGAAGAGATCTGGTGCCATCATGAGACCCGCAGTCAAGTTCCACACCGCAATCAAGAATCACATCCACAGTCGAAGTCATCAACCTTAGCTTTTAGTTTTATCTGTTATTATGTCTTTATACTTCTTTGTCCAGTGTGCCTTGCATGGCAACCTTAGACAGATTTAACTTTGTAATCTTCGAGACTCTATAAATAGAGCTCTCTTATTCTAAATGAATACACATCTCGATCAATTATCTCTATCTTGAAATATCGCATTCTCTCTTACTCTCTCATCTTCAAAGATCTTCAGAGTCTAATCTGAAATATTAAGTTTGTTATATCTTTGGAGTAAGTCAGCTTTGACTTAATCACTAAGTTTGATCTCATTTACTAACTTGGGTTGACTGCAATCCTTGTTAAGAATCAGCTTATAGTGTCTTCTTGATATAATACTTATTGTCATTTATATTTCCTTATATTTCCGCATCTAATCATCTAACTATCTAAATCTAACTTATTATTATTATTATTGAGCTTTATGATCCACTAAGTTAAACTTCTTTCCGCATAATTACTTGTTATAATGTTTGTTCAAGTGTGTTACTCAAGTTTTTCTCTCGACACCGAGTACAGAGGCTGAAATAGCTGAGATGAATCGAGTACCATATGCTTCTGTTGTAGGTTCGATCATGTATGTTATGACTTGTACTCGCCCTAATGTGGCTTTTGCTTTGAGCATGATCAGCAGATATCAAGGGAATCCAGGCAACGCTCACTAGACTGCAGTGAAGAACATTCTCAAGTACATACGGAGGACTATGGACTGGGTCCTTACCCATGGTGGGAGTGATGACTTGAGAGTAGTGGGGTATAGTGAGCTTCCAGACTGATAGGGATAATTTCCGCTCTCAGTTGGGCTGGGTTTTTACCCTAAATGGAGGAGCAGTTACTTGGAAAAGTTCCAAACAGGAGACAGTAGCTGATTCAACTTGCGAATCAGAGTATATAGCAGCAAGCGAGGCGGAGAAGGAGGCGATATGGCTGAAGAACTTCATTGGAGACCTTGGAGTTGTACCAGCTATAAAGGAGCCTATGGAGATTTTATGTGATAACGAGAGTGCTGTTGCCTTAGCCAAGGAACCAAGGGATCATGGCAGATCCAGGCACATCTACAGAAAATACCACTTCCTTAGATATCAAATAGAAGAAGGACTCCTGGTGGCGAAGAGGGTATCATCGGATCAGAACCCAACAGATCCCCTCACGAAGGGACTGTGTAGGGCTATGCGTTTATAGCATGCGAGGCGCATTGGGTTGAAGGTGTTGGATTAGTGTCTAAGCCCATAACTATAATTGGTATGTACTTGACCCGATTTGGCATGGTCCATTTGGGTTGCACTTCACCGGAACAATTTATATAGATAGTCTTTTGAGAATAGTATTTTTATGATTTATATTAATATATTATAAGTTCTAATATATTAATATGGAATCATATTATTTAATTAGTATTGATCAATAATTAATTTAGATTTAATTTAGTGATCAAAAGGAACTAATTAAATATGGACTCTTATATATATAGGATGGGCCAAGTTCATTTAGGTTGGGCTAAGCCTTCATGGATAGTCCATGGAGTGTTTAACCCATGGATCCTAAGGAAATGAAAGGTCATGGGTATTAGGGCTTACATGAATGTTACCATAATCCCTTACACTATATAAAGAGGTCTCTAGTTCATGAAATGGGCACTAGTGTGTGAGTACACAAGAGTGGGCCAATTTCTAGTGTGCTTACTATTCTCTCAAGTTTTCCAAGGTGGTTTTGGTGATTTTTTATTCCACTTGAGGCTTCCACACTATTGGGGCTAAGCTCTTAAAGTTCAAGACTTCAAGCTTCATCAACAGGTATGTTATCTAACTAGACTTTTGTAGTATAGTTGCTTCACGTTATGCTAGTTAGGATGAAAACCTTGGAATATTGAGTATTTGCATGTATAATAGAGAAAACATAGATACAAGGTTTATAGGGTTGCATGTACACCATAGGAGTGTTAGAATGCTCAAAACCCATCAGTGGTATCAGGGCATTGTTTTGATTTCAATTATACTTGATGCAAATTGCTGAAAAAAGCTAAAAAAATCGATTTTCTGGCTGTCTGGGCTGTGGACTCGCCGCGTTCACTGATGGACTCACCGAGTCCATGAAGAAATTCATCCTACTTGTCGAGTAGGTTGATACACTCGACGTGTAGGGGCCCCTGACAACATATTTTCGACTTTTAAGGCTAGAATTGGACTAGAATCATTACCCTAAGCTGTTTTTGAACCAATAAACCTGTTTTTGATGTGGTAATGATCATTCTAATCCAATTCCAAAGATAATTGTCAATAGATTCATGTTTTGTATTAGTTTAATGGTTAGGCTAATTACATGAAAATTGTTTGATTTGAATTGTCTTGTTCATATGAGTTTAATCTAGATCATAGTTTTTTCTTGACATATTTGTTTGTTTATTTGACTATCTAAATGGCCTTTAATGGATTCCATAACTTGTCCTCAAGTTATGGTAAACCAAAAGTTTATTATTAAAAGAATTATTAAAGAGTCTTAGGTTATGAACTTGAAGAGTCTCTTCCAATAAATTGTTTTATGAGCTCCGTAACTTGTCCTCAAGTTATGGATGTCCAAGAGTCTTGCCATTAAAAGCCATATTAAAATCATATGTCATAGAAATGAAAAGTTTTTGAATCGTTTCAAAACTTGCCCTCAAGTTTTGGAATTTGTAAAGTCTCACACACACTTTAATTCAAAACCCAGGAGTTTTAAAAGTTAAAATTCAACCCTTATACTATTATAATATTAATAGATAGTAGTTATATATATGAATAAGAACAAAGTCAGTCTTACCGTTAGCAGGCCTCATTCACAAAGTCGGTCTATAAGGGGGGTATAAGGTTACTGCCTATAAAATAACAGTTTAATAGGTGTCCACTCTCACCCACCGCTTTCTTGACTGGTGGAGGTCGTTAGCCGAACGGGTAGGACAAGGACTATAATTCTCAATATAAGTTTAATGATAAATATAAAGTAACTAAACCTTTTATAAATTCCCAATCTTAGTTACATTAGGAAAATGTGAATTTGGTGCTAACCCATGAAATTACACTTTGCACCTTGCTTAGGTCGTTAGTGGAGCGTGTGTGGTTAACCAACACACTAACTTGGATTTAACAAGGTTGGCAAAGGGTGTATTAAGGTTTATCATAGATCGGTGGAGCGCGTGTGGTTAACCGGCACATCGATTAGGTGATAAACATTAAGAGTACCAAGTTAATTTGCATGGTTATTCATACCTTGTTTGTGATCCTCGGCATCCCAGTCACAAACTTGAGAGGGCACAATCGAGATTTAAACATGCCATTGAAAAGTTCAATGAATCTCAAAAGATCTAGGAGTATCAAACCAATTAAAACCTAATTCTTATTTCGTTTTTCATGGTGGAAATTGATGAATCGTCATTCGCCTACCTTCAAATATTTTATAGCTTGGATTACGGCGTCCCTCTTCCAAGTTATAAAATATTGTGTTGGGTCCTAGCCTTAATATTTCAGATTGGGTGTTATATTAAGGGCTTAAATCAACTAACTTGAGTTTCTTCCATTGTAGATTTCTGGTTCAGATAACTATGATCTTTCCAAATCCCTTGGAACAAGCTTTCCTAATGAAGATGATATACCGCGACTGGTTCATGGAAATCATAATTCTCTTCCTCCACCTCCTCCAATTATTCACCCTAACCCACAAGCTCGGAGACTTGAAAAGTTCAAGATCACTCAAGCCCTGCTTGCAATGAAACATAAAGATGGAAGACATGTGTGCACTCATGTCTTAGGAATGAAGTCACACATTGACAGGTTGAGAATGTTGGGTGTCGTTGTCCCAAGGAAGCTGGCTATTGACTGGGTTCTTCAGTCACTACCTGAGTCGTATAGTGAGTTCATTAAGAACTACTACGTGACAGATCACGACATGACCCTTATTGATCTTACCTATTTACTTGTTGCTGCTGAATCAGAAATGTTTTGGCGCACTGGAAAAGTAAATATTGGTGGAAGGTCTATTTCTCAAACTTCCATGGACATTGACAATGGTAATATTGGAAGTCCCGAAAAGCTTTCTCTTCCCAATGGAAAGGGATCGGCCTTGGTCAACCCAGTTGACCAAAAGGTAAAGAGAAAGGATAAGTATGTATGTCTTTATTGTCGAGAGAAGGGACATTGGAAGCGAAATTGCCCTAACTACCTGAAGGATCTGAGAGAAGGAAGAATCAAAAATTTTGACTCTGCTTCAGGTAAGTCCACTATCTAACTCTGTTAAGTTCCTAATTGATAATTCTTAATACAAAATGTGACTCGGTTACATTTTAGTGTTTGGCAGGATCAAGCAAAGGGAAGGAAGCTTCAAAGAAGAGTATGTTAAATCTGATCGCGAAGATGGATTTCAATCGCATGCTTCGAAGATCGGATTCTTGAGCTACTTCTTAGGAGTTATCATAGATTGCTAGGAAATATGTAATAGCATAAGTTTTCATTTAAAGTTGCATTGTAAGAAAAAGTTTTCCGCATTTTATAAATAAATAAAATTTTGTTTTACTTTATTTTATATCTCTTTGCAATGACATTTATGGAAAATTGATGTTTGTATGTTTCTAACAATAATGGAAATGTGAATTTGATTCTTTTATTTGTGGTAGTGTCTAAATTTACCAAACAAGGAAAGCTTCTCATCACCCAAGTTTTCAATTGGACCGAAACTTGGAATCATGCAAGTTGTATTGTATGATGAATGAGAATTTTCATCTTTGGAAAATTAAGACTAATTCCTTGTTCACATGTATATGTGAGTCAAGTGAAGGACAAAGGGACCGGGTACACTTGGTTGTGCGCTGGTCAAGGTCCACCACAAAGATCGATAAGGTTATGCGTCATGATTTACTAAAAGTTAGTAAATATGGTTACACTTACAAGTTTAAGTGTAATTCTAAAACATTAGAAAAGTTTCAGTGTATGGCAGAACGAATGAGAAGAATCAAATTAGTCAGAAAGATAAAAGTTTCTCGAATCTGAAAAGATGGGAGAGTACTTTAGTATCATGTTTTATGATCATCTTAATTATTATGAAACCATATCACAATTCATCCTCTAAGGACATCTTAGTGCATTCTTATGGCTAAGAAGAGGAGTCGTTAATTGTTGAAGTGGTTAAATCAAGAAGATGAGTCATACTTTGTTCCAAAACAATTCTTAGAGTCATACTCCAAGATTGTAACTTGAGTGACATATCTTAAAGAAGGTTTATAACACTTGTCAAATGTAAGAGTAAAATGTGTTCTACTCTTGTACATTTGAAATTGGTAAGCTGTGATGTTTTGGAGAAAACAAAGACCAACTAAGGCCAAATGTGTGAAGTGTTTGTCTTGATAAGAATCCACACTATCTCTTGAATATTTGTTTTTCAAGCAATGGTTCTTGGCAAGAGAGTCTTATATGTCAAGAGGACAGTGGGAGTATAAAAGATCCTGAAAGAGTTTCAAGAACTAATCAAGAATAAAACCTATAGTTTATCACTAGCACACGACTTGAGGTTTGTAACCTATCGTGTTGACACATTCCTATTTCTGTGCCCATTCCAGTTAAATATGACTATGCATCTGAGTTCTACATGTTCTCAGTTGTTTGCATAACAACTTGGAAGCAATGGTAGGCCCTTGTGCTGCCAGGTGGCAAAAATTGAAGATTGCACAAGTTCAGTCCATGTGAGTTTGAATTTGTCACTAACCTTGTCTTGTGATTATGGTTTTGACAAATTCACATGGATAGGAACACTTACACCATAAAATCTAAGTGTCATAAGGTTTCTCTCCGATTCATGAAAATGATGGTGAGGAAACGCTTTCACTAAGGACATTTTAAGTAGATATCAATTGTGATATTTTCATTCTCAAAGTCGTTAGTGGAGCGTGTGTGGTTAACCAGCACACTAACATAGACTTGTGAGAAATGGAAAAGGTCTAAACAATAAAGACTATGATTACGACATCCCTTTTCATAGTTCTAAAAACTGTTTAGACACACATGTGAGCTATCTAAGGAAAGGTGTATGATTTTGATAAAGTTTTATCAAAATTCTCGTATCAGAAATTTGAACTTTGGTAAGAAAGTCAATAAAGTATTGATTTCTAGAAGTCCAACTGATTTCTGAGTACATGTCAAAGCTAGTGGGAGCATAAGTGTTATGCTAACAATTATCATGTTAGTGGGAGCATGATAATTATGATAAGTATTGCAAGTTAGCAATGTTAATTATAGAAAACCAAATTTCAATTAGGAAAAAGTTGTTTTGCTATAATTAAGGGAGAGGAAATTATACTTCATTTCAATTCTAAAAGCTTAGATTGAGATTTTAATCATCTTTAGTCAAGGATATATATATATATATATATATATATATATATATATATATATCTATTTATATATATATATATATATATATATATATATATATGAATTTTATGTTGGAATGGTTCAACTTAAGGAAATTCTATATATATATATATATATATATATATATATATATATAGATATATATATATATATATATATATATATATATATATATATATATATATATATATATATTGCGTTCTCAAAATTCGATTATGATTACGACATCCCTCTTCATAGTCGAATTATGAAAACATGGCAAATAAAAAAAATATTGTAGCAAAAGACTGGTCTAGGATCATGTCTTTATGTGAGACATCATGAATCGTGTCCCATATGCTTCGGGTATAGGATCGATTACATGTGCTATAATATTTATCCTTTCAAAATTTTCCAAATGCCTTGGGCATTAAGAGGGGAAAAGGTCTAGAATTGGATATGACTAAAGTGATTAAGCAATTCTCGAGGACAATCTAAGGTTTACCAAAGATTGGTTGCTCATGGACAGTTGGAAGTATAGTGTTAATTTTGGAAGGACCATATTGACATATTCTGAAAGGAGGCAACTCTTGTTCAGAAGTGATAGTCAAAATCGGAATGTGGAAAGGTTTCCATAGGTGGAAGTTATTCATTAAATCTGTGCAAGATTAGAAAACTTAATGCAAGAAGGATGTTCAAAGGAATGTACTTTGAATATGATAATTCGTTTACATGGAATTGGTCTCCATTGGAATACTCTGTAATGTCTGTTGACAAGTCTTTGTGACTTTGTGCATAGTCATTTCGAGAGGATCAATGCATATAAGTTTAGAATCTAACAGATTTCGGTAAATGGCAGGATTTTGGAATTCTTACATTTACGATAAGGATTTGGGATTGTGAAATCAGAATCATTGGAATTATCTTCAATTGATCTATTCCACAAAGTAAGGATCATAGAGAAACATAGTGTGCAGACTTGGTGTATGGAATAACTATTGTTTAGAAAACATAGTGTACGTGCTTGGAGCATCGGACAACTATTGTTTTAATTCAAGTATTAAGCTGATTATTTGAAACATTATACAATGAATAATGTTTAATCAATATGGTGATAAATAAAAGGTGTTTTATTTATATTCATAAGTTCTGAGACCATATTGGATTCGATTATTCTTGTGTTTCACTTTGCATGTTATGAGTTCCCGAATAACTAAGTTATTCAAATTATCCATAGTCAGTCATATGTTGGAAGTAGATATGAATCAAGACTGTCTTGAAGTTGGCTTGTAGATGTCTAAGGTGTTGGACATAGCAATAGTTGCTACAACATTCATGAGTGCTCCTGGAATGAGATTCGAGTATTGGATTAAACTCACGCTCATTTGAATCACTTCATGGATTTTATCACGACTGATCATGAGACGATATCTTATATTCTTCAAACCTAGAGATATGATTTGTTAACTATGCGTTGGTTATACATTAATTGCACGAAAACGCTTTAGTAACTTGATGTTATAAAACCTGCCTTTGTGTATGATTCAACAAGTAGTAGGACAAGCATATGAGTCGAAGTTTATCCATTCCTTTTACCCTTGGAGGGATAAAAGCAATATATGTGGGTCCCTCGATGATTTAGTTATGACACCCTGAAGTGCTTGGCCAAGCCTAGACTGATTTGATTTGTTCAATTAGTCGGCCGTCATAAATCGGAAATCGGGAAACAAAAAATGGACAAAGAAAATGATTATAATCCATGTCTCAGTCCATATGATGTCTAGAATGGAGGAATATATGATCCCTTATCTAATGGACAAGTCATTGACTAAGGTCAGAGTTCGACAGCGGCTTTAAGAGCTACGATTGCTAGTCGGGTTTTGAAGTCATACAAAATAATATTTTAGACTTATCCAAGTGGGAGACTGTTGGATTAGTGTCTAAGCCCATAACTATAATTGGTATGTACTTGACCCGATTTGACATGGTCCATTTGGGTTGCACTTCACCGGAACAATTTATATGGATAGTCTTTTCATAATAGTATTTTTATGATTTATATTAATATATTATAAGTTCTAATATATTAATATGGAATCATATTATTTAATTAGTATTGATCAATAATTAATTTAGATTTAATTTAGTGATCAAAAGGAACTAATTAAATATGGACTCTTATATATATAGGATAGGCCAAGTTCATTTAGGTTGGGCTAAACGTTCATGGATAGTCCATGGAGTGTTTAACCCATGGATTCTATGGAAATGAAAGTTCATGGATAGTCCATGGAGTATTTACATGAATGTAACCCTAATCATCCACACTATATAAAGAGGTCTCTAGTTCATGAAATGGGCACTAGTGTGTGAGTATACAAGAGTGGGCCAATTTCTAGTGTGCTTACTATTCTCTCAAGTTTTCCAAGGTGGTTTTGGTGATTTGTGATTCCACTTGAGGCTTCCACACTATTGGGGTAAACTCTTAAATTTCAAGACTTCAAGCTTCATCAAAAGGTATGTTATCTAACTAGACTTTTGTAGTATAGTTGCTTCATGTTATACTAGTTAGGATAAAACCTTGGAATATTGAGTATTTGCATGTATAATAGAAAAAACATAGATCCAAGGTTTATAGGGTTGCATGTACACCATAGTAGTGTTAGAATGCTCAAACCCCATCAGAAGGATGATATTAGTTTTAGTAATTAGATAGATTTCGAAACTTGTAATAGTTGAAATGTAATTGACATTTTATGTTTAAATAAAAGGTGATCTTATTTACTAGTATGGTACTATCTTGTGTCAATCATTTACTATTGTTTCAGTTTGCATGTTTTGACTCCCAGAATAATTATGTTATGGTATATCATATTATTCAAACTGTCCACAGTCGATCATAATTTGGAAGTAGGTATTGAAAGAAGACCGTCATGAATTGGGTTTGTAGATTTGTCTAAATTGTATTAGACATAGCAATTGTTGCTGCAACATTCATAAGTGCTCATAAGTTCTGAGTGTTGGATTCAACCCACACTTACTTGTATCACTTCATGGAATTTATCTCGAGTGATCGTGAGATGGTAATATTATATAAGTCTTGAAACCAAGAGATCTGAGTTGTTGACTATGAGTTGGTTGTACATTGATAGTACAAAAACGCATCAGTAACTTGATGTTATAAAACGTGTTGTTGTGTATAATTTGATGATTAGTTAGTACAAGCATATGAGTCAAAGTTTATCTGTTCCTTTTAGTCCTTAGAGGATTAAAAGTGATATCTTGGGCCCCTCGATGATTTTGTTTTGACTTATGTGTCGGGCCCGGTCAGAACTGAATCGATGTGTTCGATTAAGTTCTATGTCAAACAAATCGGAAATCGGGAAACAAACTGCTGGACAATAAGTACAACGTTGTTCCATGTATTTGTCCGGCTGATATCTTGAATACAGGATTATATGATCACTTATCTTAAATGGTGCATCATCCTAGTTCCGCGAGACTTTGAAAGAGATACGATTGCTGGTCGGATCCTGAAGTCATACTTGTAACTATAGTTATTAGACTTATCCATGTGGGAGACTGTTGGATAAGGTGTCTAAGTCCATAACTATATTTGGTATGTACTTGACCCGGATTGGCATGGTCCATTTGGGTTTCATGGCATCGCAACAATTGGATAGACAAAATGAGAAAATGACACTTATGATTTGTTAATATATTATAAGTTCTAATATATTAATATGAAATCATATTATTTAATTAGTATTGGTCAAGAATTAATTTGGAATTGATTTTGTGATCAAAAGAGACTAATTAAATATATGGGGATTGATTATGTAAATCATTCATTCTTATATATTGGGCTTATGATCCATGATTCACTAGATTGGGCTAAGTCCCATTGGGTGCTCCATGGATGCTCCATGGAGGTTAAAACCCATGGATCATGGTGGAAATGAAAAGCCATGCACATTAGGGTTTACATGGTGTAACCCTACGTGTGGCACACTATATAAAGAGCCTCATATGGAGCAAAATCGGCAACTAAGACATAAGAAAGGAGGGCTAGCCGAATTTGTGCACAAGTGTACTTCTCTCATGTTATTCCAAGAGTTGTGGTGTTGTGTGAAGCATTTGAGGCATCACATTTGGGGTGCTAGGATCACAAGGTCTTAAGTAATCCAAGCAACAAGAAAGGTATGTCATTCTACTGGTTTTTATATTACATGTACCCCTAATCACATGCTAGTTAGGATGAAAACCATGGAAAATGAATATTTGCATGTATAATAGTGAAAACATAGATCCAAGGTTTCTAGGGTTGCATGCACACCATAGGAGTATTAGAATGCTCAAAACCCATCACATATATGAATGTTATGACGAAATAATTCAACATAAGGAAATTCTATATATGGAAATGTTATAGCGAGAGACTGGTAAAGTATCATTTGCTTATGTAAGACATTATGAATCGTGTCCCATATGCTTCGGGTATAGGATCGATTACATATGCTATAATATTTGTGTGTTCTGAATTTTCCAAATGACTAGGGCATTAAGAAGGAAAATGGACCAGAACCGTATATGACCAAAGTTGTTAAACAACTGTTAAGGACAATCCAAGGTTCGCCAAAGATTGGTTGCTTATGGACAGTTGGAAGTATAGTAATAGATGGACCATGTTGACATGATTATGAATAGATAGGATTGTCACATGGAAAATATGGAAATGTTTCCATCACGGGAGTTGGATATTAAGAATCTATGCGTAAATTAGAAACTTTCATGCAAGAAGGATGTTCAAAGGAATGTACTTTGAATATGAGACTTCGTATCTGTAGAATTGTCCTGTAACAATATCCACTGGAGTAATTTGTAGTATCATTATTCAAGTCTCTATGACTTTGGTGCATTGACATTACAAAAGGATCATTGCATGATAGTTTAGAATCTAACACATTCTAATGGTGGCGAGAATTTTGTATTCTTACACAGACGATAAGGAATTGGAATTGGGAAATGAGTGCCATTGGGAATGTTTACAATTGATTATTTCACAAAGAAAGGACCACAGGTAAACATAGCGTGCATGCTTGGAGCATGGGATAACTATTGATTATACAACGAATGATGTGTAATCAATGTGGTGATTAAATAAAAGGTGTTTTATTTATATTCAAAAGTTTTGATACCATATTGAATTCGATTATTCTTGTGTTTCACTTTGCATGTTTTGACTTCCCGAATAATAAGATTATTTAAACTATCCACATTCGATCATACTTTGGAAGTAGGTATTGAGGTAAGATTGTCATGAATCCGTTTGTAGATTGTCTAAAGTGTTTAGACATGGCACAAGTTTGTTGGAGTGTTCATGAGTACTCCTGTAATAAGATTTGAGTATTGGATCAAACCCACGCAAATTTGAATCACTTCATGGATTTTATCACGAGTGATCATGAGACGATAATATCTTATATTCTTGAAACCAAGACATGTGAGTTGTAGTTTACAAGTCGGTTTCATATTGATGATATGAAAACGCACTAGTAACTTGGTGTTATAAAACGTATTTTTGTGTGTGATTTGATGAGTAAATAGAGCAATCATATGAGTCAAAGTTTATCCATTCCTTTTACCCTAAAATGGATAAAAGCGATATCTGTGGGCACCTCGATGATTTAGTGATGACACCCTAAGCGCTTGGCCAAGCTTGGACTGATTTGATTTGTTCAATTAGTCATAAATTGGAAATCGGGAAACAACAGATGGACAATGAGAATGATTATAATCCGTCTCTCAGTCCATATGATATCTTGTAGACTGGAGGAATATATGATCCCTTATCTAATGGACGCGTCATTGATTTGTTCAGAGTTCGACAACAACTTTTGGAGAGCTACGATTGCTAGTCGGTTCCTCAAGTCGTAATTGTAGTTATAGTTATTAGACTTATCCAAGTGGGAGACTGTTGGATTAGGTGTCTAAGCCCATAACTATAATTGGTATGTACTTGACCCAAGAGTAGCATGGTCCATTTCGGGTTGCCTTCATCAGGACAATTTGATAGGATAGATTTTGAGAAAGAGGTTATTTGTGCTTTTTAAATATATTATAAGGATAATATATTCATTGGGAAATCATTTTATTTAATTAGTATTGATCAAGAATTAATTTGGAATTAATTTAGTGATCAAAAGTGACTAATTAAATTTGTAGGGACTGGTTATGTAAATCAATGATATTTATAGTTTGGGCTAATGATCCATGTTGATTAGAATTGGACTAAATATTTGTGAGAGTCCATGAAGAGTTAGTCCATAAGGCTAATGAGTTAATGGATTAAAAGCCGAAGTGAATTAGCGTTTATAAGTTGAAAACCTAGGAATTCCAAACTATAAATTAAACCTCTAAGCTTGCAAAATCGGCCACTAGTACTCCAAGGTGTAAACCTAGCCGTTTTTGGTGCTCCTAGCCTTCCTCTCATTATTCTCCACTTGTTCATGGTGTTTGTGACTTGTTTGAGGCATCACACTTAGGGTGCTAAGCTCTTAAAGGCCAAGTTCTCCAAGCTACAACAAAGAGGTAATTTTCCAACTAGTTTTTATGTTGTAAATCTCAATTTTGTATGCTAGTTATAGGTGTCATGCTTTGGATGATTTTGTTTCATGTATAACTTGAGAAAACTTAGATCCGAGGCATTAGGGTTGTATGTGCACCATAGGATGTTATAGTACATAAAACCCAACTGTGGTATCAGAGCCATGGGTATTTTTCTGTTATATAGATGCATTTGTTAATTTTCAAAGCTGAGAAAAATTTAGTCTCACCCAAATTAATCACTTCACTCATGTAGAAACTAAGGACCCATACTAGTAATCTATGATTACTAAGAGTATAAGTTAGAATTATATATAGTTAAGATTCCACAGACTTAGGAATTATGATTCCGCTTTAACTCATGTTCCTTGCTTGGTTGTGAGATTAGGGTAGAATCTCCCTTATTCGACTGTCTTTTCAATCTTAATTTTTCTACTTTTATACACGAAATGATTATGGAAGGACTAGGGTGGACACGCTACCTCTTGGGCGATCGTAGACAAATTAACCAGACCCACACATTTCCTACCGACCAAAACCACAGAGGAATAGAAAAGTTGACAGGAACGTATCGCAGGGAGATTGTGAGACTGCACAGTGTGCCACTATCTATGATCTTTGATAAGAGATAGTTGATTTGCCTCGCATTTTTGACAGTCGTTATAGAAGTCTCTAGAAACCTAACTCGTCTAGAGTAGAGCTTACCATCCTTAACCAAACAGTCAGAATGAGTGAAACATTCAAGCATTAAAAGGTATGCTTCGTGCTTGCATGATAAACTCTGGTAAAACATGGGAGGCTCACCTACCAATAGTTGAGTTCCCTTTTGACAGTAACCACCCTTCCGTCATCAAAGCCACTCCGTTTTAAGCACTATATAGACGCAAGTGCAAATCACCTCTGTGCTGGGCTGAAGTGGGCGACACACAACTAGCAAAGAGGCAAGTTCCTGATAGCACTGGCACCGGCCCTGAGATCATAAGGAGGACAACAGAGAAGATCGACAAAATTCGAGAACGACTAAAAGCATCTAGGGACTGACAAAAGAGTTATGTGGATAAACGACGAAAGTCCTTGGAGTCCCATGAACTCAGTAACGTACATCCCACCTTCCACGTGTCTAATCTAAAGAAGTGTCTGTCCGACGAGACTCTTGTAATCCCACTCGATGAAATCGAGATAAACGAGAGTCTACAATTTGTAGAGGAACCTGTGGAAATCATGGATAGTGAAATCAAGAGAACGAAACAAAGCCATATACCAATAGTGAAGGTCCGCTGGAACGCCAAGCGAGGACCTGAGTTCACTTGGGAACGAGAAGATCAGATTAAAGAAAAATACCCGCATCTCTTCCCTAGTTCATGAGTACCCGCTTTAGAAATAATTTTGGGACGAAATTCCCTCTAACTGGGGGATAATGTAACAACCAGTTATTTCGGGTCAATAAAAGTCAAACAAGTCAAACCAAAAGTCAATTATGCCAACAAAAATCAAATATTAAAAATTAAAGCATGAAAATTCACTTTACTTTTGAGGATTTCGGTTTCAAAATCAAAATCACTTCCTAGGCTGAAATCTCTTAGGCCGAGAACACTTCTTGGACCGAGAACATCTAGACTGAAATCCTTCCCCATGACCGAGAACACTTTAAGACCGAAGACTTGGTTCTCGGTTGAGGATTTAGACTAAAATCAAGGGATTTCGGTGAGGGATAGGCCGAAAACACACACTTTATCCGATGGCACACTATTCAATGAGATAAAATACACATTTCAATGCAAACATCACGTCATTATCACCCCCCATATATATATATATATATATATATATATATATATATATATATATATATATATATATATATATATATATATATATATATATAGCTTCACATTCATTTGAGACCATGCTATTTTTGTGAGATCGTGAGACCAAATCTAAAAATAATATATATATATATATATATATATATATATATATATATATATATATATATATATATATATATATATATATATATATATATATATATATATAGCTTCACGTTCATTTGAGACCATGCTATTTTTGTGAGATCGTGAGACCAAATCTAAAAATAATTTTAAAATGGAAAATAAAAGGAAAAATCCAAAAATTATTCTTTTAATTATTATTTTCGGAACTTTAATTACCTAAAAAAAATAAAAAATCGCCGTTTTTTTTGGAAAATACGTGAAATATTCTAATATAATATTACACTGTAAATATTCTAATGTGATTTTTATAATGTTAGAATATTCTATTAGATTTGTCAGATATGTAGAATATTCTAAAATTTTACTAGAATATGTAAAAAAATGTATTTTTTTTTTTAAAAAAATTTATTTTTTTTGGTATTTTTTTTTTGGAAAATATAAATTCCGAAAATAATATTTGAAAAAAAATTTTCGAAAATTTTCAATTATTTTGTATTTTAAAAATGTTTTTTTTATCTACGAAATGAGTGGCTAGGATTGCGTCTCACGGTCTCACAAAATTAGGCCGTCTCACATGAACTACCCCCTATATATATATATATATATATATATATATATATATATATATATATATATATATATATATATATATATATATATATATATATATATATATATATATATATATATATATATATATATATATATAGCGGAAATCACCTTCATAATCCCCATTTCAATTTCAAATGTCCTCACTTTTCTCTCAAAACTCATATGTACATCTCCCAATCTTCAAACTTAATTCAAGAACATCTTCAAATCTTCAACCATTTACCCAGAAACACATTCAAACAATTCCCAAGAAAACAAATCCTTCAAGTCAATTCGTAGGAAACCTGTAAGTCCTCTTATTTAATCTAGTGTTTATATAACACTTTAATGATAGTTGATCTAATTTATATACGGTATCATGTGTTAAAGACTATTAGGATACGACTATATACACGTGTTCTAACTCGAAGAACATCGCCACTCACTTCGTTATCCAACCAAGAACACACTCGAGGTAAGTCCTCTTATACAAATCGTTACATTTCTATTTTCACAAAATATATATATATATATATATATACATATATATATATATATATATATATATATATATATATATATACATACGGGTACAAATTTGATTACAATAAAACTTTAGCCCTTTTGTAACATGTCGAGCAAAAAGGGTATAATTATATAAACATACATATATATAATTATTTCATTTCATATTATTATCATGGTAAAATGATAATAGCATACAAAAGATTCATTATTTCAACGAAACATTTTTATTAACTATAATAGGTATAGTTTATGGGACATACACTCTATTTTACCAATTCGGGGATACAATACAAAAATATAATTTAAAGGCATAATTATTTTACACCAAGTAACTACTATGGAAGGATAATACTTCTACATTTCAAAATTGCTTTTCATTATACTACACGTCAACCATTAATGTGGCTTTGTGAGACATTCCTTCACCGTACTTACCACAGTACATACTAAAGTCCCTGTATTATAACCAGAGTCTCCTGGAGGGAGATCGTGACACTTGTGTATAGATCTATACGGGAATGACAATCCCGCACCTAAACTGTTAGCTACAGTTGGACCGGAAGGTGTAAGGTGACAAATATCGTACCATTCCGACGTCTGAAGAACGTCGTAGCAGGCCATCTAGGTCATTAGCATGGTTATAATAACTCACAAGGGGTATTAACAAAACATTTGGTTTATGGGGATAGTATACATTCAAATGGTTTTATTTAGATAAAACTACATTACACTAGTACAATACAATTTACATTTCTAGAAACATGCATTCAAACAGTTTTTATAAAGATATAAAAACTACATTAAATTATTTCAGAGTACAATACTTATAAATTTTCAGTCTTAGGGTATTTAAGACTACATTACATTTAAAAGAAAATATTGGATTTTCTGGAAGAACACACTATCATTTTCAAGGAACAATGGCATACCTTTCTCATACGAAATACTTATGAACTCACCAACTTAAATGTTGACACTTTTTCAAAACCACTTGTATTCTCAGGAAATCAGTAGACCGGTACTCACACATGTTTTGTGAAGACGTAGCTTAGCATTGTTGCGTCTTATATTTTGTCGTACGTTTTGGAGTCAAACAAACAATGATTCGAACTCATTGTAAATATTATAAATTATTAATATAATGTTTATAATGCTTTGATCTCTATTATTCAATTGTTATGATAGTGTAATGAAGTCATCCAGCCTCGGACGTTTCCTCCATTTTACTCGGTTCGGGGGTGTTACAATTAGCTTATTTTGGGATCATTCTTAGATATGAGCATGTCATTAAGCTATGACTTCAGATCTGGACATCTCATGGACTCTTTTGACTTAAAGTTGCCATCTTTATCATGTCTTGGACCTCCTTCATGCCCTAAATCCCTTAATAAACTATGATTGAGTGTTTTAGCCCCCTTAATGCATTGCATGGACGTAAAGATAGCAACTTTACGTGGTATCTCAGCCCTAGGAGATCAGATCTATAATTTGGAGCATTAGACTCGCTTAGAAGGTAGCTGAATGAGTTAAGATTGGGAAATCTCAATGAGTTGCCTTTCCAACTCGGCGAGTTGGCTCGAGGTTTCCCTGATCTTCTGGACACTGTTTGAACTCGATGAGTTGATGTGATAACTCGGCAAGTTGACTAGGGTTTTTCCCGGTTTTCTGAGAATTGAAGGAACTCGACCAGTCAGCAAGTGTACTCGACGAGTTGGGTCAACATGGATTATTGACCTTGACTGTTGACTTTGACTTTGACCATGGTTGACCAAGTTTGACTTTAAGGGTATCTTTGGTATTTCAGGGTTTTGATGAAGTTAGTTGCATGGTGGCTATAGGCAGCTGAGTTCGGAGCTGTGAGTTGGGATTTGATCTTACCAGTTCAACATTCCTTGAGAGGTGAGTCTCCTTACCATACCAATGGGTCGAAGGCACCAAGGCCGACCCATTATATGATATGTGGTATGCTAGTTGATTATGTGTTATGCGGTATGCTAGTTGTCCTTGTGATACTTTCATGGAAGAGCGCAGGGGCTTCCCGTAACAGTATACTAAGACCATGTTGTTGGATTAGGTGTCTAAGCCCATAACTATAATTGGTATGTACTTGACCTTGGGTTGCATATCAACACGACAATTTGGAAGAGAGTAGCATGGTCCATTTGGGTTGCATATCAACACGACAATTTGATACTTTCATGGAAGAGCGCAGGGGCTTCCCTTGTGATACTTTCATGGAAGAGAGTAGCATGGTCCATTTGGGTTGCATATCAACACGACAATTTGATAGGATGGACTTTTGAGAGGAGGTTATTTATGATTTATTAATATATTATAAGTTCTAATATATTAATATGAAATCATATAATTTAATTAGTATTGATCAAGAATTAATTTGGAATTAATTTAGTGATCAAAAGAGACTAATTAAATTAATAGGGACTAATTATGTAAATTAGTTATATATATATATATATATATATATATATATATATATATATATATATATGGTTTGGGCTTATGATACATGATGGACTAAGTTTATGGATGAATCCATAAAGGGTTAGCCCACTTGAATCATGGATCATGGATAATAGGCCCAAGTGTATGGATTAGGATTTACCCATGACTCTTGGATTCCTACACTATATATATATATATATATATATATATATATATATATATATATATATATATATATATATATATATATATATATATATATGACACCCTGTAGCCTAAAAGTGGTTGCACAAGTTTTGCTAGAGTGTTCTTGGAGAGTCATAACCGATTTTAGTGTGTATAAGATCTCTCAAAAGTCATCCTTTGTCTACTGTGTGTTGTGAACCATTTGAGGTGCAACATTTGGGGTAGTAAGTTCTTAAAGGCCAAATACAATAAGTTCTACAAGCTACATAAAGAGGTAAACTCCTAAGTAGTATTTTATGTTGTTCATGTCAATTGCATGCTAGTTGTAGGCTTAATGCTTTTGAAACAATATTGCATGTATAATTAGAGAAAACATAGATCCAAAGCATTTAGGGTTGTATGTGCACCATAGGATGTTATAGTATACAAAACCCAACAGTGGTATCAGAGCCTTGAGTTGTTTTCTATTCTATTTGATGCTTGCTTAATTTTCAAAGCTGGAAAAATCATTTTTCTGCATTCTGTCTGATGAACTCGCCGAGTCCATGAACATACTCGACGAGTCCACTCAGTAAAGCATGAACTCGGCGAGTCCAGTTCATGAACTCGTCGAGTAGGTGCTCGAGGGTGCAAATTTTCGAGTTTCTGGCGAGAAATGGATAGGATCATTACCACAAACTGTTTTGTAAACATAAAAATTGTATTTTATAAATTGGTAATGATAATTCTCATCCATTTAAAAGTCAATTGTCAAATATTTAGATAATAAGATGATTATTTGTAATATTTGATATGAATCGCCTTGCTATGAGTTAGATTAGATCAATTGAAAGTTATATGATAATTGTTGTTAATCAAAAATTGATCAACATTGTTCTTGATATGAGTTTTGTAACTTGTCCTCAAGTTATATGAAAGGTCTCATTCATGAACTTTAAAACTCATAAATTTCATAAGTTATGGAAAATGAAGAGTTTTTCTTTTAAACTGTGATTAAAACTCATAGGTTATGGAAAATAAAAGGTCTCATTTTTAAGAGTCATTTTAAATGGATTTAAAGTATTCCATAATTTGTCCTCAAGTTATGGAACATGAAAAGTTTTTCATAAAAACCACATTAAAGTCATAAGTTATGGAAACCAAAAGTTTTGACAAGTTTCAAAACAAGCCCTCAAGTTTTGGAATTTGTAAAGTCTCACTTTTGAATACTTTAATTCCAAACCCTAGAGTTTTAAAAGTTAAAATTCAACCCTTATACTATTATATTATTATAAGTTGAATAATATATATATATATATATATATATATATATATATATATATATATATATATATATATATATATATATATATATATATATATATAAGAATAAGTCAGTCTTACCGTTAGTAGGCCTCATTCAGGAAGTCGGTCTATAAGGGGGGTATAAGGTTACTACCTATAAAATGGCAGTTTAATGGGTGTCCACTCTCACATACCGCTTCCTTGACTGGTGGAGGGTCGTTAGCCAAACGGGTAGGATAGGACATTAATTCTCCCTTCATTAAAAGTATAATGATAAATATAAAGTAACTAAACTTTTATTAAATTCCCAATCTTAGTTACTTTAGGAAAAATGTGAAGATGGTTCTAATCCATGAAATTACAATTTTCACCTTGATAAGTCGTTAGTGAAGCGTGTGTGGTTAACCGGCACACTAATCTGGGACTGACAATGTATGGAAAAGGGTAACTTGATACTAATCATAGATCAATGGAGTGTGCATGGTTAACCGGCACATTGATTAGGTGATTTGTAACATTGGGTGTACCAAGCTAATTTGCATGGTCATTCACTCCTTCTTTGTGATCCTCGGCATCCCAGTCACAAACTTGAAGGGCACAATCAATATTTAAACATGCTATTGAAAAGGTTAATGAATATCAAAGGATCTAGGAATTTCAAATCCAATTAAAACTTAATAATCTATTTCGTTTTTCATAGTTGAAATTGGTAAACTGTTATTTACCTACCTTCAAATATTCTACAATTGGATTACGACATACCTTTTCGCAATTGTAGAATATTGTGTTGGGTCCTAACCTTAATATTTCATTTTGGGTGTTATATTAAGGACTTAAATCAACTAACTTGAATTTCTCCCTCATAGATGTCTAGTTCTAACAACTATGGTCTTCCTTATGTTTTTGGAAAAAGCTTTCTATTGAAGATGATATCCCACAAGACGATCAAGGTGAAAGATTAATCCCTTCTTCGCGTTGTAGTCGTACTTCACCTCCTCCAATTATTCTCCCTATCCCATAAGCTCAAAGACTTGATAAGTTTAAGGTCACTCCAGCCCTATTGGCAATAAAATACAAAGATGGAAGTCTGTATGTGCCAACATCTTGGAGATGAAGTTACATATTGACAGGCTGGGAGAGTTGGGTGTCGAAGTCTCAAAGAAGTTGGCTGTTGACTGGGTTCTTCAGTCACTTCATGAGTCATATAGCGGGTTCATTAAGGACTACTATATGAAAGACCACGACATGACCCTTATCAATCTTACACATTTGTTTGTTGTTGCTGAATCAGCATTGATTTGGTGCACTAGTAAAGCAAATTTGATTGGAAAGTCTACTCCCCAATCTTCCATGGACATTGACAATGGTATCATTAGAAGTCCATAGAAGCTTTCTCTTCCCAATGGAAAGGGATCGGCCATGGGAAAGTCAATTGACCAAATGGTAAAAAGAAAGGCTAAGTCCGAGATAGTCCAGTATACTATTCCCAAAAGGTCCATATGTTCCTATTGCCATGAGAAGGGGAATTGGTTGTGAAGCTGCTCTATTTACCTGAAAGACTATAAGGATGGTAAAGTCAAAAAGTTTGACTCTACTTCAGGTAAGTCCAATATCTAACTCTATTAAGTCCCTTATTGGAGATTCTTAATACATGATGTAATGTAATTATATTTTGATGTTTAGGAGAATCGAAGAAAAGAAAGGAAGTTTAAAGGAAGAGTAAGTTGATTCTGATCGTGAAGAGATGGATTTCAATCATATGGTTCGGTGATCAGAATTTTGAGCTGTTGTTTAAGAGTTGTGATAGATTACTTAGGAATAAATAACAACATAGTTTTCATTTGTAATTGCATTGTAAGGAAAAGGTTTTCCACAGTTTTAGAAATAAAGAAAAGTTTTTTTTATTTTATCTTTTTTTAAGTTTCCTTACAATGGAATTTGTGAAAATTGTTGTTTATATGATTCCATTAATAGCAATATTTGGAAAATTGATTTGATTCTTTCATTTATGGTAGTGTCAAGATTTACCAAATAAGGAAAGATTCTCATCGCCCAAGTTTTGATTGGATAGAAACTTGGAATCATGCAACCTGTGTTGAGTGATGAATGAGAACCTTCTTCTTTGGGAAATTAGGAATAATTCATTGTTCACATGTATATGTGAGTCAAGTGAAGGACTAGGGAATCGGGTACACTGGGTGTGCGCTGGTCAGGTCCACCACAAAGAGCGATAAGACTATTTCGTTATACTTTACTAAAGTTTAGTAAATGTAGTTATGCTTACAAGTTTAAGTGTAATTCTGAGTCATTGGAAAAGTTTCAATGTTTGGCAGAACGAATGAGAAGAATCAAATTAGGCAGAAAGATAAAAGTTTCTCTAATCTGAAAAGATAGGAGAGGACTTTAGTATCGTGTTTTATGATTATCCTAGTGATTGTGAAACCATATTAGAATAGATCCTCTAAGGATATCTTAGTGCATTTGTATGGCTAAGAAGAGGAATCGTGAATTGTTGAAATGGTTAAGTCAAGAAGATGAGTCATACTTCGTTCCAAAAACAAGTCTTAGAGCCATACTCCAAGATTGTGCCTTGAGTGACATAATCTTAAGAAAGGTTTATAACACTTATCAAATGTAGAGTAAAATGTTTTCTACTCTTGTACATTTGAAATTGGTAAGTTGTGATTTCTTGGATAAGACAAAGACCAACTAAGAGCAATTGTGTGAAGTGTTTTTCTTGATAAGTAACCGTATTAACTCTTGAATATTTGTTTGTCAAGTAATGTTTCTTAACAAAGAGAAACTTATATGTCAAGAGGTCAGTGGGAGTCTTAAAGATCATGAAAGTTTCAAGAACTAATCAAGAATAAAACCTGTTGTTACTCACTAGCACACGACCTGAGGTTTGTAACCTATTGGTTTGACATATTCTTGTTTCTGTGACCATTCCAAATGGAAAGAAATTAAGATTGAACATGTTTAGTCCATATGAGTTTGGATTTGTCACTAACCTTGTCTTGTGATTATGGTTATGACAGATTCACATGGATAGGAACACATACACCATAAAATCTAACTGTCATAAGATTTCTCTCCAATTCATGAAAATGATTGTGAGGAAACACTTTCACTAAGTAGATTTTAAGGAGATAGCAATTGTGTTATTTGCATTCTCAAATTCGATTATGATTACGGCATCCCTCTTCATAGTTCGAATTGTGAGAAATGGCAAAGGTCTAAACATTTGAGACTTATTGTTGTAAGTTCTAAAACTGTTTAGACACACATGTGAGCTATCTAAGGAAAGCTGTATGAGTTGGAGAAGCATAGATAAAGTATTATCAAAGCATCTTGTACCAAAAATATGAACTTTGGTAAGAAAGTCAACAAGTATTGATTTCTAGAAGTCCAACTGATTTCTGAGTACATGTCAAAGCTAGTGGGAGCATAAGTGTTATGCTAATAAGAATGTAATTATTATGCTAGTGGGAGCACAATTATTACGCTAAGTGTTGCAAGTTAGCAATGTTAATTATAGAAAAACAAAAGTTTCAATTTGCAAAGTTATAGAGTTTTGAAAAGTTGTTTTGCTATATTTAAGGGAGAGATATTTATACTTCATTTCAATTCTAAAAGATTAGATTATGAGATTTTAATCAAATTTAGTCAAGGACATATATGAATGTTATGTTGAAAAGATTTGACATAAGGAAATTCTATATACGGAACTGTTATAGCAAGAGACTAGTAAAGTATTAGGTCGTTAATATGAATCGTGTCCCATATGCTTCGGATATAGGATCGACTGCATATGCTATAATATTAATTTGTTCTAATTTTCCAAATGCATTAAGAGGGAAAAAGGGACTAGAACAAGATATGACTAAAGTGGTTAAGCAATTGTCAAGGACAATCTGGGGTTTACCAAAGATTGGTTGCTCGTGGACAGTTGGAAATATAGTAAAATTTTTGGAAGGACTATATTGACATATTCTGAAAAGAGGTGACTCTTGTTCAGAAGTGATAGTCAAAATGGGAATATGGAAATGTTTCCATAAGTGGAAGTTATTCTTTAAACTATGTAAGATTAGAAAACTTAATGCAAGAAGGATGTTCAAAGGAATGTACTTTGAATGTGAGACTTCGTTTCCATGGAATTGCTCTACATTGGAATACTTTGTAATGTGTGTTGCCAAGTCTCTGTGACTTTTGCGCATAGTCCTTACAAGAGGATCATTGCATATAAGTTTAGAATCTAACAAATTTCAGTAAATGGCAAGAATTTGGTATTCTTACATTTATCATAAGGATTTGGAATTGTGAAATGAGCATCATTGAAATGTTGTCAATTGATCTATTTCACAAAGCAAGGACCATAGGCAAACATAGTGTGCATGCTTAGAGCATGGTATAACTATTGTTTTAATTCAAGTATTAAGTTGATTATTCGAAGCATTATACAATGAATAATGAGTAATCAACATGGCGATTAGATAAATGGTGTTTTATTTACACTCAAAAGTTTTGCAGCCATATAGGATTAGTATTATTCTTATATTTCACTTTGCATGTTTTGACTTCCCGAATAACTAGGTTATTCAAACCATCCACAGTCGATCATACTTTGGAAGTAGGTATTGAGGCAAGACTGTCATGAATGGGTCTGTAGGGTTGTCTAAGGTATTAGACATAACACAAGTTTGATGCAGTATTCATGAGTATTCCTGTAATAAGATTTGAGTATTGGATTCAACCCACGCTCATTTGTATCACTTCATGGATTTTATCACGGGTAATCATGAGACAATAATATCTTGTATTCTTGAAACCAAGAAATGTGAGTTGTAATTTACAAGTCGGTTGCACAATGACATATGTAAACGCACAAGTAACTTGGTGTTATAAAACATATCGTTGTGTGTGATTTGATGAGTAAGTACAAGCAAGCATTTGATTCGAATTTTATCCATTCCTTTTTACCCTTAGAGGGATAAAAGCGATATATGTGGGCCCCTCGATGATTTAGTGATGACAAACCTAAGTCCTTGTCCAAGCCTGGACTGATTTGATTTGTTCAATTAGTCAGTCGTCATAAATTGGAAATCGGGAAACAACACATGAACAGAGAGAATGATTATAATCCATGTCTCAGTTCATACGATATCTAGAATAGAGGAAGATATGATCCGTTATCTAATGGACGCGTCATTGACTAGGTTAGAGTTCGACAGCGGATTTTAAGAGCTACGATTGCTAGTCAGAATTTTGGAGTCGTACTTGCAATAATAGTTATTAGACTTATCCAAGTGGGAGACTGTTGGATTAGGTGTCTAAGCCCATAACTATAATTGGTATGTACTTGACCCGAGGGTAGTATGCTCCATTTGGGTTGCATATCACCACGACAATTTGGTAGGATGGACTTTTGAGAGGAGGTTACTTATGATTTATTAATATATTATAAGTTCTAATATATTAATATGAAATCATATGACTTAATTAGTATTGATCAAGAATTAATTTGGAATTAATTTAGTGATCAAAAGAGACTAATTAAATTAATAGGGACTAATTATGTAAATTATATATATATATATATATATATATATATATATATATATATATATATATATATATATATATATATATATATATATATATATATATATATATAATTCGAGTTTCGGGTCGTACACTGCTATGCCAAATCTTAGAAAATTCATAACTTCCTCATACGAAGTCAGATTTGGGCTTTCTTTTTTTGTATGTTCTCGGTTTAACGTATACTACAAATTTTGTTTAGATCACTAAGGCTAAAAAGTCTTCTACCGTAAATTCACTATTTACGTCTCCCGGTGCCGTGCCGGTTTTGCCGTAAAACTTCGACGAGCCATAACTTCTTCGTTATAACTCGGATTTCGGCGTTCTTTATATGTACGGAACCCTTGTCACACACACACACACACATATATATATATATATATATATATATATATATATATATATATATATATATATATATATATATATATATGGTTTGGGCTTATGATACATGATGGACTAAGTTTATGTATGAATCCATAAAGAGTTAGCCCACTTGAATCATGGATTATGGATAATAAGCCCAAGTATATGGATTAGGGTTTACACATGACTCTTGGATTCCTACATTATATATATATATATATATATATATATATATATATATATATATATATATATATGACACCCTATAGCCTAAAAGTGGTTGCACAAATTTTTTGTAGAGTGTTCTTAGAGAGCCATAACCGATATTAGTGTGCATAAGCTCTCTTAAAACTCATCCTTTGTCTAAGGTGTGCTGTGAACTGTAACGCCCGCAGATCCGGCCTAGTCACTTTAGAGACGATGAGCATCAAAAATGAGTTTTTGATGGAAGATTATTTAGAAAGATAAATGTTAACCAAGTTTTAGTATATGTTACAAGGGTTCCATACATATAAAGAACGCCGAAATCCGAGTTATAACGAAGAAGTTATGGCTCGTCGAAGTTTTACGGCAAAACCGGCACGGCACCGGGAGACGTAAATAGTGAATTTACGGTAGAAGACTTTTTAGCCTTAGTGATCTAAACAAAATTTGTAGTATACGTTAAACCGAGAACATACAAAAAAAGAAAACCCAAATCTGACTTCGTTTGAGGAAGTTATGAATTTTCTAAGATTTGGCAAAGTAGTGTACGACTCGAAACTCGAATTTTAGTTCGAGCAGTTTTTGGCCTACGTGAACTAAATGAGAGTTGAATATCTCATTAATAGGAACTCAACGGTAAAAAGACAGACTAAAACGGAGTCCGTATGTAGAAGTTAGGAATTTTACGCGGACATTTAACAATATAATCTCCTCCTACTGTTAAATTTAAGAGCGGTCGAGAATTAGCCAACGGAGTCTAAATGAAAGTTTTAGATCTTGTTTTTACCTACGCGTGGATATAAAGAATGTCAAGAGTAGAGTTCATATGTTAAAGATATGGACGAAACTTGCTCCCTACTCTTCGAGCGCGATAAATTCGATACAGTTTTGTAAATCTGAGATAGAATGAGAATTAGTTGACGGCGTCTAAATGAAAGTTATAGTACTGGTAAATACCAACGTGTAGATATAAAGAACGTCAAAAATGGAGTTCGTATGAACGAGTTACAAATTATAATAACATATTTACGTATTAAAATAAAGTATAAATCATATATACGTACACATATATATACAAATGTATATATCATTAGAAAGGTATCGACGATGCGGTTATTATAAGACTAGTGTTGAGTACTTTCGACATTAGTTTAGTACAAATATCGTTAAATCTATTTAAAATAGTATTATGAAGGGGTGTTTAGTCGTTTATATAACTATAGGGTCATTAAGTAATTATGGAGGGTAGTTTTTGTAAATTCAATTACTGTAAATAAGAGGCTTGGGCTCTTATATTTCTTGCACCATTCTCTTGATTCAAGAGTCTTTCTCTTCTTATCCCCCGAGCATTTTGGTCCCTCGTGATTCGACTTCTCTTTCTTTACTTTTTGTATAGTAAGGTGAGTGTTGAAGCGCTGCACGAATCTTTCTTAGAAAGATTCAGCGACGAAGTTTTGCCCCTGCAGAGTCCGACTCCTAGCTAAAACCCCCTTGTAAGTAAGTTATGCTTACCCTATTTTACGTATACTTTATATTTAAAATTAGTATTGTTATTATGAACTTATAATAAATATTTGAGCTATTATGCTGACTTATATAAGTGTCGTTATAATATCTTTTTAACTACTCGCGGTACGGGGAATCTAGTTTAAAGGGCCGCATAGGGTTGTTGGATTTCAGAAGTGCTATATGCCAAAATGGTCCTCCCTTCGGTGTTTTATATCTGGCCCCTGTCTGTACATAGTGGTTGGAAAGTATTGTTTAAACGCTTATATAATGATAATAATAATAAGACTAATAATTAGTCACAGTAAATATTAGACTAAAATCTAGTGGTAATAATACTAGGTTTCGTCGAAGGAAATTATTTTAAAGTAAATGAAGCGCTGTCCGAGTACCGAGTCACCACCTTATCAAGTAAGTGAATAGTTACTTTCATCTTACACATAGATATGAAGTATTTTATATAAACTACGTGCTATGTGTGCATATTATCTGTATACTTGCTATCTGTGTTGGATGAACGATTTTATACAAGTTTTATATGATTTAAACTGTATATGTATTTATATCTACATAATATGTTGGGTAAAACATGGGTAGATAAAATATGAGTTGGATGATGAGTTGAGAGGTGATATAGACCATGAGGTAAGGGTGAGAGGTGGTCGATGTGAGAAGCCTTGTTCCCAAATGCTGGCCCCGTCATCTAGCAGAGTATGGATGACAACCACGGACTATTCTAGACAGTCCAGTGGAACACTAGCAGGCTCGCAACCATTAGGTGTTGTGAACGATGTGTTCACCCGGTGTACTCTAAACCTTGGCGATCATGCAGACTTGGTGCCTAAACCTTGGTGATCATGCAGACTTGGTGCCAAAACACTGGCGACTATGCGGACTTAGTGCTTGTTGTATAAACCCTGGCGACTATGCAGACTTAGTGCCTAAAACCCTGGTGACTATGCATACTTAGTGCCTAAAACCCTGGCGACTATGCGGACTTAGTGTCTGTTGTGTAAATCCTGGCGACTATGCTGACTTAGTGCCTAAACCCCGGTGATGATGGACTTCGTGTCGATTCCTTAGGATGATCCTTAGGAATGAATGAACAAGAGATAGCTGATTCTTAGGGTAGATCCTTAAGAGTAAATAAGATAATGGGGATGGGTAATTAGGTTAATTGTTTGATTATTAAACATAATAATTATATTATTGTGGGTTGAAAACCCTATGTACTCACTAGGTTTCCCAACCTGACCCACTCAGTTTATTTGTGTCACAGGTGTCGATATGAAGTTACTTTACACTGAGAGATTTAAAAGATATGTAGATCACTAGCGTAAATTAATGTAAGTTCTGTTTATGCTTATGTTTCTGTATTGACGATGACATCCCAAATGTTTTAAAATGAATAAAAATACATTTTTTCGGAAATGCTTTGATAACGTATTTATCATGTTTTTCTGGGAACAAATTCCGCAAGATTTTTATTAAAAGAAGTACTCTTGTTTTTATAAAGCATAAACAAAATCGGTCTTTTCTGGCCGTGAAAATGGGGATGTCACAGTTGGTATCAAAGCATTAGTTTAAGCGAACTAGGAATATGGATTTATTTCTAGACTTAAACTTAGAATGCTAAGAAATGATCGTGAGGAGTGTGTCTAATAAAATTTAGGTAATACACCAGAATAGACACAAACGCTAGCTAATTTAGGGAAAATGCCTAACATGCTTTTATGTGCTAAATGATTTATGATGCTATCGTATGATCGGATCTGTGGTCTGTTGCCGACCGGATCTGGAAATTTTATGTGTTCAGATTTCTATACGTTTAATTATGGTATTAGAAGTGGCATGTAACTTTTCGGAGTAATAAGGAGTATTACACGTCTAAATCTTTTCTATCTATATTCTCGTCTTGATGCGTTGGACGCATGCTTCCGTGAATGTAACGTCATGGTGAAGGCTCGTAGCAAATTGAGTAAACGGAGGAAAAGAAAAGGCTGATGATAGTGAATGACACCTATCGGAAGATATCGTAAGAGTGGTATCTTGCCTTTAGAGTACGTCAGGAAAAATAACAGTACGTTTAGAGGAGTAAGGTACGACCGAAGTACACCTTCGTTTGGCGGGATGATGAAACGATTGGCGTAATTCCTAAAGTTATCCTACCCTCTGGCATTTTCACCACCAAGTTGAAGCAGAATTGATTATTGAAGATACACATGGAAGAAATCCTAGTAGAGTCTAGGGAAAATTTTATGATTGATTGGACACATTTTTATGTGTTAAAATTATTTTTGTGATAGTAACTTGGAAAGCTGCGAGACAATACTTGGGACGAGTATGAGTAGGTGTGAATGGTAGTAGAGGCCTATACTACTGGAAGCACATGACTCACGCTTGGATCAGGGAAAGTCGCAAGGTTACCAAGGAGCTAGTAATTGATTTCGTTTTATTCAAGTATGTCGTTACCATCGTTTCGGTAATGACTAAGAAGATGATTGTTATTCTGACCCTAGTGGTCATATCAAATTGAGTCCGACTACGCTAAGTATGTTATGTGCCTCAGAGAATCAAGTTCGATGTAGCATCTGACTTAAGACGGAAGATTGAAATAAAAAGCGATCAGTAGAGGTATCGCGAAAAGGTGCTTGTAGCTAGAAATGCTACCTATTAAGATGAGATTAGAATATGAAAGAAAGTATAGTCTGTTCTGGAAGACTCTAAGAGACCTGAGTCTAAGCGTTGCAACATACGATGATAGGTCATTACAATATGACACATCGTTCCATTGTAGTAATAAAAAAAACTTATCTTTAGTTCGTATCCTGTGAGGATTGAGATTATGACTTGAAGGTCATAATTTGGAGTCTAACGTGAGATAAGGAGCAAGTGCAAGATCGAGCACCGCCTGCAGTCGAGAAGTCCAAGAATTAGATACTCATTCGAAGGAACATAGAAGTTACGATTATTACCTAGGATAAAGAGATAACGTACGGAGTCATTATACGGCCATGTTTCGTTGATGATTCCGGGACGTAATCATCCTAAGGGGGAGATAATTGTAACGCCCGCAGATCCGGGCTAGTCAATTTAGAGACGATGAGCATCAAAAATGAGTTTTTGATGGAAGAATATTTAGAAGGATAAATGTTAACCAAGTTGTAGTATATGTTACAAGGGTTCGTACATATAAAGAACACTGAAATCCGAGTTATAACGAAGAAGTTATGGCTTGTCGAAGTTTGACGGCAAAACCGGCACGACACCGGGAGACGTAAATAGTGAATTTACGGTAGAAGACTTTTTAGACTTAGTGATCTAAACAAAAATTTTGTATACGTTAAACCGAGAACATACAAAAAAAGAAAGCCCAAATCTGACTTCGTATGAGGAAGTTATGAATTTTCTAAGATTTGGCATAGGAGTGTATGACCCGAAACTCGAATTTTAGTTCGAGTGGTTTTTGGCCTACGCGACCTAAATGAGAGTTGAAGATCTCATTAATAGGAACTCAACGGTAAAAATACAGATGAAAACGGAGTCCATATGTAGAAGTTATGAATTTTACGCGGACATTTAACAGTATAATCTCCTCCTACTATTAAATTTAAGAGGAGTCGAGAATTAGCCGACAGAGTCTAAATGAAAGTTTTAGATCTTTTTTTTACCTACATGTGGATATAAATAATGTCAAGAGTAGAGCTCGTATGTTAAAGATATGGACGAAACTTGATCCCTACTCTTCGAGCGCGATAAATTCGATACAGTTTTGTAAATCTGAGATAGAATGAGAATTAGTTGATGGCGTCTAAATGAAAGTTGTAGTACTAGTAAACACCAACGCGTGGATATAAAGAACGTCAAAAATGGAGTTCGTGTGAATGAGTTACAAATTATAATAGCATATTTACGTATTAAAATAAAGTATAAATCATATATACGTACACATATATATACAAATGTATATATCATTAGAAAGGTATCGACGATGCGGTTATTATAAGACTAGTGTTGAGTACTTTCGACATTAGTTTAGTACAAATATCGTTAAATCTATTTAAAATAGTATTATGAAGGGGTGTTTAGTCGTTTATATAACTATAAGGTCATTAAGTAATTATGGAGGGTAGTTTTTGTAAATTCAATTACTATAAATAAGAGGCTTGAGCTCTCATATTTCTTGCACCATTCTTTTGATTCAAGAGTCTTTCTCTTCTTATCCCCCGAGCATTTCGGTCCCTCATGATTCGACTTCTCTTTCTGTAGTTTTAGTATACTAAGGTGAGCGCTGAAGCGCTGCACGAATATTTCTTAGAAAGATTCAGCGACGAAGTTCTGCCCCTGCAGAGCCCGACTCCTAGCTAAAACCCCCTTGTAAGTAAGTTATGCTTACCCTATTTTAAATATACTTTATATTTAAAATTAGTATTGTTATTATAAAATTATAATAAATATTTGAGTTATTATTATGACTTACATAAGTATAGTTATAATATCTTTTTAACTACTAGCGGTACGGGGAATCTAGTTTAAAGGGCTGCATAGGGTTGTTGGATTTCAGAAGTGCTATATGCCAAAATGGTCCTGCCCTCCGGTGTTTTATGTCTGGCCCTGTCTGTACATAGTGGTTGGAAAGTATTGTTTAAACACTTATATAATGATAATAATAATAAGACTAATAATTAGTCACGGTAAATATTAGACTAAAATCTAGTGGTAATAATACTAGGTTTCGTCGAAGGAAATTATTTTAAAGTAAACGAAGCGCTGTCCGAGTACCGATTCACCACCTTATCAAGTGAGTGCATAGTTACTTTCATCTTACACATAGATATGAAGTATTTTATATAAACTACATGCTATGTGTGCATATTATCTGTATACTTGCTATCTATGCTGGATGAACGATTTTATACAAGTTTTGTATGATTTAAACTGTATATGTATTTATATCTACATAATATGTTGGGTAAAACATGGGTAGATGAAATATGAGTTGGATGATGACTTGAGAGGTGATATAGACCATGAGGTAAGGGTGAGAGGTGGTCGATGTGAGAAGCCTTGTTCCGAAATGTTAGCCCCGTCATCTAGCAGAGTGCGGATGACAACCACGAACTATTCTAGACAGTCCAGTGGAACACTAGCAGGCTCGCAACCTGTAGGTGTTGTGAATGATGTGTTCACCCCGTGTACTCTAAACCTTGGCGATCATGCAGACTTGGTGCCTAAACCTTGGTGATCATGCAGACTTGGTGCCAAAACCCTGGAGACTATGCGGACTTAGTGCTTTTTGTATAAACCCTGGCGACTATGCATACTTAGTGCCTAAAACCCTGGCGACTATGCGGACTTAGTGCCTGTTGTATAAATCCGGGCGACTATGCAGACTTAGTGCCTAAACCCCGGTGATGATGGACTTCGTGTCGATTCCTTAGGATGATCCTTAGGAATGAATGAACAAGAGATAGCTGATTCTTAGGGTAGATCCTTAAGAGTAAATAAGATAATGGGGATGGGTAATTGGGTTAATTGTTTGATGATTAAACATAATAATTATATTATTGTGGGTTGAAAACCCTATGTACTCACTAGGTTTCCCAACCTGACCCACTCAGTTTATTTGTATCACAGGTGTCGATATGAAGTTACTTTACACTGAGAGATTTAAAAGAGATGTAGATCACTAGTGTAAATGAATGTAAGTTCTGTTTATGCTTATGTTTCTGTATTGACGATGACATCCCAAATGTTTTAAAATGAATAAAAATACATTTCTTCGGAAATGCTTTGATAAAGTATTTATCATGTTTTTCTGGGAACAAATTCCGCAAGATTTTTATTAAAAGAAGTACTCTGATTTTTATAAAGCATAAACAAAATCGGTCTTTTCTGGCCGTGAAAATGGGGATGTCACATGAACCATTTGAGGTACAACATTTTGGGCACTAAGTTCTTAAAGGCCAAATACAACAAGTTCTACAAGCTACATAAAGAGGTAAACTCATAACTAGTATTTTATGTTGTTTATGTCAATTGCATGCTAGTTGTAGGCTTAATGCTTTGGAAACAATATTGCATGTATAATTAGAGAAAACATAGATCCAAAGCATTTAGGGTTGTATGTGCACCATAGGATGTTGTAGTATACAAAACCCAACATATGTGGGCGTTCCCATGGTAATCAGTGTAAGACCTTGGGTGGTTTCCATGGCATCCTAGTATGTTTGCATGTTTAGCTTGTATGGAATTTTGTTTCATTAGCTAACACCATGTGGGGTTTCCCGTGGCAGATAGTTAAGACCATGTGAGGGTTCCCATAAAAGATAGTTAAGACCATGTGGGGCTTCCCATGGCAGTAGGTTAAGACCATGTGGGGGCTCTTATGGGACCCCGTGTAAGACCTTGGAGGGTTTCCAGGGAATCCTTATATTTTTGTAAGCATGGCTTGTGTGGCTGATGTGGTTTATGTGATTATGTGGATTGTGTGGGGTATGTTATGGGGAACTCACTAAGCATTAGCTTACAGTTTGTTGATTATTTCATGTACTTCATGATCTAAGGGCAAGAGCCCGGCTTGATGGCGCGACATGCACTCTCTGGCGTTTTGTTGTGGACACTCTAATATTATGAATAATTTATTTGATGTTATGGATTTTGAAAACAATTATGATTGGAATTTTTATACTTTATGGAAATGATTTCATTATGTAAAATGAAAAATTTTATTGGAAAATTTAGGTTGTTATAGTTGTTGTAATTAGTTCATGATAATTTTCCGTTCAGATTGGTCAAAATATGAAGTTAATAGTCAACTGGGCAAAAGGATAAGAAACTCTAATCCAATAGGATAGTGAGAATCTTTATCAAAAGGTTAACGATCATCTAATGGAATTGTGAAGCAGCTTCACAACTTGTCTCAAACCAAAGTATTTTCATAAGCAATATAGTTGGATATAGAAACAAAATCATTGTTTTATTTGTAACTGATTAGTCGTATTGTGCTTATAAATAATTCATCGATTATACCATCAATGAGTATTACAAAAGTCCATGGTATTGTATAACCTAACAAAGTTCTTATCGGACGCTCTAAAAGATGGGCTATTTCGAGGACACCCCAACTACATCTTTTGGAAACCATAAGAGAACAAAGTATTTGTTGATTGAAGGACAGTCTTTCGAAAGAGAGAGTTGATATCCAAAAGAAGTAGTGGGAGCCACATTGATCTTGATAAGACTCAATAATTAGTTAATGAAGAGCCTAAAGAAACACTTTCACTTAATTAGAGTTATAACCTATTAAGAATGATGGAATTCCTATAGATCTAATAGAAGATGTCATTGACCTCATTCAATCCATGTCACTAGGGAAATGAGTCACTGATTGATTGCGATCAAAGTCTATCAACTAATAGAAGCTGCGGAGGGTCTTATAAGCTAAAATTGGAGGAAGCTATAGGGAATGCGATTTAGTCCATGAAAGTTGTAAATTTGAATTGGTCCAACACTTAGTGTTAAAACCATATAGTGTTTATGGATTTTTAAAGATTACAAACATGTATAGGAACACACATATATTCAAACAAAGATGGATTGTGATAGATATGTAGGCATAGGAAGTCCATTGATGTATTCTAACAAGCATCACATGGTTGGATCATTTTCTTTAATCATAAATTCAAAAGTTTAATTAGAAGAAACAAAAGATAATCCATATAGATATTAAAGCTAGTGGGAGCAATGTTATCCCTTATATTGAAACAGGAAACGATATCCTAACTTTGCTAAGTGTAAAAAAATTTACTTGGATTAGGAATTTTCTCGCTATAAAACACATGGGAGGAACAAGAAAGAATGCTTAGAGTATATGGAGATAGATCTAAGTTATTAATTGATTAACCAAAAGTACTTGGATTCTTGAGGAAACTTGAGATGCAAATTAGTTCCTTACTAATAGAGACATTTTCGTTTAGCAATCGAAGTTCGTGCTCTTAATGAATAATAAAGTATTAGCGTGGAAGAGTACTTATTATTAAAACTAAGTGGATTTGATAATAAGGTTAGAGTATATTGTGGTTAGTTTGATTGCAAAGACAAACTATGTGACTAAAAAGAATTAAAAAATGACCCAAGTGTTGTATTAAATCATTGATGGTTCTCTTGAACTTTCTTGTGAGTATAAGGTGACTTTACCTCGTGTTTGGATCCCAAGTTACATAAGATCACATGGTAAATACTAAGTAAGTACCTTCACGATTGTGAGGACACCATTGTCAACTAAAGAGATTCTTGTTGATTCACTTCTTTAAACTAAAGCTCTAATAAAGGTTAATAGTCACATAAAGATCCAATGCTATTATATTTCCATGTGTATTAACTTGAGTTCTTTATTTTAGTTTATTTTAGATTAGGAATTGATGAAGTATACGTCTCTATTTGATTTGATGATTATTAAGTGGAGAACTCAATATTTGATGGGGATAAGTCATCTCATTTAGGATATCACTGTGTTCCACTTTTGCATGTTTAGAACCACCTCCAAAATATTATTTTATTCAAACTTACAAAATCAGTCATACTCTTAGGAGAAGGTAGTGAGTTAAGATTGTCATAGTATTGGTAGATTGTTCCTAGAGATGAACATAGCTAAGTCTTGCGGCCAATACTGATGAGTACTTGAAAATGGAAATTTTAAGTATTGGAGTAAACACGCTTAAAGATTACTTCATGGATCATGTAATGAGTAAATTAAGACGACTATACTTCTTATTCTTCAAATGGAGATGTATGAGATTTTATCCTACAATCTGTTGTATCTTGGTTTTTCCCCAACGGTGTCTGTAACCGGCAACTATACATGGTTTAACTAGATATTGCATGAGGAATAGTACTTTCCTATGTAGTCAAAGTTTCTTTGATCCTTTGACAAAAATTAAGAAGTTGATATCTTTAGGCCTCTTGATGATTTGGTGATGACATTTAAAGTACTCGTCCGAATCATGATTGAAATTGATGTGTTCAATTTAGCAATTACAAGCAGTCGTCACAAATGTCAACCAGGAAACATAATCTTGAATTCTGAGATTGAGTATTTTCCATGTCTCGAATTCATATAAATATCATGAAGATCAAAGGAATTTGAATTCACTACTCTTAGGACTGTTTATATCATTTTTTTCGATAAGTACAGTCGTTGCATTGGACTGCCTCTCAATGTTGTTCCAAGTAAGTATTGGACCGGTCAATTATAAATGCCTAAGTGCAAGGGTAAGCTGATGGAGAATAGTACCCATAGCCATAACAAGCCCAATATCATTACCATAAATAAAAATGCCCTTTTGTGTGGAACTATAGAAATTAGGTCATCGTTAAACTAAAAGTGTTATTCTAATCACTATTGTAATAGCTCTAACGGGTAATAAAGCTAACATTTTGTAGTTTATAAGGTATTATACATTAAAATACATCCAAAATATCAATTAAGTCTTGGATTGATATGAATCCTTGATCAACAAACAATTTTAGTATGCATATGGAATTAGTTAATGCATATGATTAAAAGATATATATGTATTAGACATTATTATGTGGTTTCAATAGGTTCATCACATAGTCCTTTAGAATAGGAAATTTGGACATATAGAACGTCATAAACGGAGTTCGTAAGCAAAAGATACGACTATTTTAAGAAAACAAACAACTGGGTAAGAGCTTACCGCTTGTTATGTCTCAAATCCCAACCTTCAAACTAAAACGAGATGTATTAGGAAATGAATTCTTATTCTCTATCAATTTTCCTATGAGACTCATTCAGTTTAGGAATTTATCATTTTCCTAAATTTTTCTGCCTGAAAATACCCCGAGCTGTTGTAGATGAGGTTGAATGGCTAAGCATCGACTTCTTCCCTAAGTAAACTTCGAATGACTTGTAGAATCATTTCTAGGTTTTGTATCGAAAGTTAGTTACATATTACGGATTAGGTATTCATGTAGTATTTGATTTAAGAGCTAACTTTTCTGTCTCGCGTCGTATCGACTCTTTTACGAAGTGAAAGTTCGCAACTGTAAATGGATAATGTTCGAAAAACACTTTCAAACATTTTGTTAGGATAGCTATGCTATTTCTTCATGACTATAAATCAAACTATTCTTATTAGAAAATGTCTAGTAGTTGATTTAAGTAACAAAAACACTGTTTCCTTTTTTCACGAAACGTCTGTCGCCTCGTCAGATTAGATATGTAGCTATATTGTGGACCGTTGGATCGCTTTCGTTTCGGACCATCGCATCAAAATCTCAAAAGCTATATTGTGACAACCCGAAATTTCTATTCTGTACAACATGTCAATTCAATAGAAGTCAAATCAGTTACAGTTAAATTTTCAGACTTTTTGGATTAAGTTTGTTTATTTTAGGATTTACACTTTAGGAGATACCAGGAGAGAGGATGCCCTAGGGTTATAGTGCATCACTGTTATTCCTAAACTTCAAGAAATTGGAGTTACTACCGGGAATAAAATATTTTCAGCCAAAAACCCAGAAATTTGGGGTATATATATGACACTTGTCATTTATTATCATTTTTCCAAATTTCTCAAGAACAAAAGCAAATCCTCTCAAGTATCATCACGGGATTTATTCCAGATCTCGATCTAGTAAGTGTTTTCAACCATTTCAAGTTAGTAGATCACTTAATCTAGTGTTTTAACACCTTTCTAACCGTGAAATCATTCCAAAAGGTTGATTCTTCCATTTACACCAAGAACACCAAGAACACACACTAGTGTTCTTGGCATTTTGGCTCATTTCAAGCTTCCATATAGTAAGTACTTCTATCCTAGAGTGTGTTTAAGCTTGCTATACTTCATTATAACATGAAATCATCCAAGAAACACCAAGAAAATGGTGTTTACGGTCCAAGAACATTCTTGAACCGTAAACCCATTTTAAGGGATCGAAATGTCCCTAGTCCCTTCCTAAGCCTAGGTAACTAACTTGGATCCTTACCTTGATGTGTTAAGGACTTGAAATCATCGAAATACCAACATCCATAAGAGTTTACGGCCGTAAACTCTAGGGTTTATGAACGTAAACCCAAAGGGATGTGGTCTTTGGGCCGTAAACTCCAAATAGGAGTGAAATGGTGCCCTAGCTTCTTCCTTAGGCTTATACTTCAAGAGGAAACACTTCAATGGACTTAGAAACGTTCAAATCAACAAATGGTCAAAAGAGGGGGAGTTTACGGCCGTAAACTCTAGAGTTTACGACCGTAAACCCATTGGGTTGAGGTCACAAAACCGTAAACTCAAGTTAGGGTTTCTTTTGAACCCTAAACCCTATAGCATTGTTCGACAACACTTAGATGCATTCCTTGAGACTTATAACACTTATATAAGGTGTTTAACTTGTCTTAGGATGTCTTAACTTTGCTAATTAGTTGTTTAAAGTCTAATTAGATACATATATGTTGTATTTATATGTTAAATAGGATCATTGTGTGTGTACAAGTCTTCACTTGACACCTAGCAATCCTATTTCTTCAGTTCATCCAAACCACCAACTACAGGTGAGTTCATACCCCTTAATTAACCTTTTAAATGTTTTAAATGCTTTTACGGGGGGGATACAAGTTGAACAATTATAGTTATTATATCAATCACATGTGATTAATAACTACCAATCAAATGGTTTTCTTACTTTTCAAACTGGTTATCAAACTGTTTTACCTCAAACTGTTTTACAAACTCTTTTATTGTCAATACATTTATCAAACTCTTTTAACTTATATTATGTGTATCTATATAAATATAGTTATATAAGTAGGATTGGAAGGACTTAGGACTGCTAGTCTACCCTGCTTCCTGTTCTTGTTTGATTGTGGTCTTGGGGTATCAAGGTTAGTTGTCCGAGGGTCGTTTGAATCCTAGTTATATATTATGTATACGTATATGGATATAAAAGGTTTGTTATCAACCTCTTTTAACTTATATTATGTGTATCTATATAAATATAGTTATATAAGTAGGATTAAGAAGGACTTAGGACTGCTAGTCTACCCTGCTTCCTGTTCTTGTTTGATTGTGGTCTTGGGGTATCAAGGTTAGTTGTCCGAGGGTCGTTTGAATCCTAGTTATATATTATGTATATGTATATAGATACAAAAGGTTTTCCTACATTCAAGTCCATACCCTTGGGTAGCAAGGGTATACAAACATGTTCATACATTGCTAGTAAGCTACCATAGGGGTAGTTTAGGAAGATACTATTACTAGAACGATGAAACATACAATGAGTCAGTTCATACATGAGTCAATACATACTATAATGAGAAACAAACATGAAACAGAGTGATGAGAAACAAACATACAGGCTAGACAGAGAAAGAACATACAATACAGCTAGCACACAATTCACATAACATTTACATTAATACATTTATGTGAGCCATTAAACAGGGCATGGCACTACCTGCCATGACTGTTTTTGTATCAGAATCTCCTTAATTGGGGAGCGCATGAGTTTGTGTATAGATCTATACTGGATTGACTATCCTACACCTTTCTGTTCGCTACAGTGGGACTTGCAAGTCTACGGGTGCCAAACGTCATTTTTGTGGCATCTTACATTGTCACTTTACTATTAAGTCGGTAGCAAGATACAGGCCGATCACATGTTACCTTAAAATATACAATTAACTTAAGGTAGTTAGTACAACAGTAGTTTCATAATAATACATTAAAGTACTATAACATTTTCCCTTTACATTTTACTTTGTGATTTCACACAATAAACAATAATGTAAAAACTATATTTTTGGTTAATGATAGTCGGATTTGGGAAAATACTCACTTTTAGAAAGGATACACACACAGACACTAGATGCCTTGGTAGAAGGCTACTTTTAGTAGGAAACATAGGGTATTCTAGGATAGTTCAAACAAATACAAAACTTTTACAAACACACAGTACATCTTACAAATGCTTTCATACAAACACAGACACTAATATACTTATGAACTCACCAGCTCTAAAGCTGATAAACTCTTTCAAAATAACTTGTATTCTCAGGTCACCAGTAGACAGGTACCGGAGCCAGGTTTTGAGAAGATGGAGCTCGTTCAAGACTCATCTTATATTTTGATGTATATTGTTTTGGTGTCTTTAAAACTTAACGGAACACACTTGTATGAAATTATATTATTAATGCAATGGATGATGTTGTTGCTTGTTTACTACTTGCATTGTTGTGATACTGTACATGACGTCCTCCACCCCAGAACGTTTCCGCCGTTCATTTGGTTTTGGGGGTGTGACAGATTGGTATCAGAGCATTGTTTATAGTGAATCGAGTGTATCAACCCATAAAAGATATACGAACTATAAACACAAGCGGGATTTAAAATACTCTGATGAAGAGTTTATACTTTAAATAATAAAATATTTAATAAAGTATACATACCTGCATTCATACTAAAATCAGTGTCACTAGGACAGAACAAAAGTATTACGATTGGTGGACAGCATAAGCATACTTAGAGACATATGGTCAACCCTGGGAAGATGTAGCCTGATCAACTACATTATCCGAGGAGTGATTAGCATGTGCCTAAGTGTGGTTGTGAGGTTGCACCAAGTCTAAAAACTTACCAACACTTCTACAACAAGAACAGTAGAACAAAACATTAAACTTAAAATACTATAGGTGTATTTTGTGTCACTATAATTACTTATTTGAGAACTAAAGGTCTTTATTAGTATATCAATGGTTGTTTAGTGGATACACTAAAGTTATATGTACTAGGATGTTATAGACTTAGAATCTGTGATCTTTGCCTTACTTCCTGTTCCTTGTTTGGTTGTGGGCTTAGGGTTAGGGTTACTTATTCGAAGGTCTATCCCGTCTGCATGACATATAACTGGTATGCTTTAAACAAGTATTGAGGCAACTGATAAAGATCATCTTATAATTATTTAATTAGTTAGTTAGTTTAAATTAGTTATCTCTTATATCCCTTTTCCCGCGTAGATTTAATGGCTGGATTTTATCTTCCCGGAGACCCGTACTTTCCCAACCACGACAACGCAGAATGGCTGGAAGACGAACCAGAAGATAATCATCCAATTCCTTTAGATGATTATGAAGCTGAAATTTTTTCTGATGGTTCCGACTCGGAGCCAGAAGTTAACAACCAACTCCCAGCTGTTCAAAACCCAAACCCTCGTCCTGCATTTCAAGGACCCACACCTTTGTGGGCCACAAACTTGAATAGGTGGAGTCAGGAACAAGGTCAACCTTTTCCTTACAATGGAGACAGAAGTTTCTACAACCTTACTGAGGGAGGTTCAGCTAATAGGGTCCTACCTATCATGGTTCGTAGGATTGCTCGGAACACCGAGCAGGGTCGAGCATCTATCGACCGGGTAGTAGAAGTGGATGCCAATTCTGGTATTAACACTGTTCGCATTCGCCAGCTGGAGTCCGCTCACGAAAGGGCTCATGTTAGCAATGCAATGCTTCAGAGGGAACTTGCTGAAACCCGAGCCGAAGTCAGGGAACTTCGAGCTCAGCAAGCAAGGTCTGATAGGCGTGTGAGGGACATAGAGCGTCTCCTATCGGATTCAAGGACTCACTCAAGCAGTTCTCGTCGTAGTTAAAATTTTACCAACTTCTCTTTTGGGTATAACTTAGTTATGTAAAAGCTTAAGTCTAATTTCCTATCCTTATAAATCTTAGACCTGCTAGGTTTTGATTTGGTAGTATGCTGTCAAAATTTTCCCATCTTGGATGATGTAAGACCTACTTCTAGGTCATTTTTCCCCAAACTCATTACATCTGTAATTCCAATATCTTTGACAGATATAAAAATCTAATGGAAATTATTATCCAAATGCTTTCATCTTCATTCAAGTATTCCATTTAATTATGCTGTTGGACTATGGAGAGTTAGTCCATGAGTCATTCTCATCAATTTTCATGTCAAATTCTTATCAATATCTTGTTCATTCTAAACTTTCAGCTAAAAGATGCCTCCACGTAAGTCAACAAGACGTAATCCTACACCACCTATTCCTCAATTTGATACAGCAGCCCTCAATGCTGCTGTAGCTGCGGCTGTGGCAACAGCCATGGCTGAATATCATTCTTCAAGTTCCACTGGAGGAGGGACTCCTATTCCAACAATACAGGTTGAAACCCCTATGCGCTCGAGAGAGTGCTCCTACAAAGACTTTACAAACTGCAAGCCATTATCCTTCGGAGGAACTGGCGGAGTCATTGTACTCTCGCAATGGTTTGAGAAAACCGAATCGGTTATCGCAATCTGCTCCTGTCCAGAAGGGAGCAAGGTGAAGTTCGCTGCTTGCACCTTTGAAACCAGAGCCCTAACATGGTGGAATAGCCATGTTAAGTCACTATCTCTTTCAGTGGCAAATGATATGGGCTGGGATACTTTAAAAGACCTCATGATTGAGGAGTACTGCCCGAGGGGCGAGATCCAAAAGCTGGAGGAAGAACTTTGGCGCCTAACCATGAAAGGCACCGACATCGTAGCATATACCGCCAGGTTCTGTGAATTGGTGGCCCTCTGTCCCAACATGATTCATACAGAAGGAAAGAAGATCGAGAGGTATATATGGGGGCTGGTGCCACCATACCAGGGAAATGTATTGTCATCACGCCCTACTACATTTGATAGTGCCAAGCGACTGGCACAGCAGCTAGTTGACCACAGGGCCCGTACCCCGGCTGCAACAACCACCCTGGCCATCTCAGAAACCGCCAGAACTGCAGAGTCCAAGCGGAAATTCTGGGAGGACAAGAAAAAGAAGAAAGCTGCGAAGAAACAGCAGACGGTGGCAATTCATAGTGCGACAGCACCTGCCACTGCTGCTATTCCAATAAAGCAGTATTCTGGAAGTTTGCCTTTATGCAACAAGTGCAACTACCATCATATGGGAGCCTGTCGGGACATGCAGTGTGTAAACTGCAACAGGAAGGGGCATACAGCCCGTTTCTGTAAATCTCCGGCAAGGCCAATCACCCAAGTCCCCGGCGCTGGAGTGGGCCAATCTTGCTACAACTGTGGCGATGTGGGCCACTACAAGAGGAACTGCCCCAAGGCAGGGAATGCCGGTTGAGTAGGAAGAGTTTTGGCTATAGGCCATGAGGAGGCGGTTGCCGACCCCACACTGGTCACTGGTACGTTTCTCCTCGACAACTCTTATGCTTGTATACTATTTGATAGTGGAGCGGAGAGAAGCTTCGTGAATCAAAAATTTGCTTATTTGCTTAAGCAAAAATCACGAGCACTCAAAGAACCGTTCACAGTAGAAATGGCTAATGGGAAGACAGAGAGCACTAGCTGCATTTACATAGGGTGTACCTTACTTTAGATAGCCATTCATTCTCGATCGATCTCATGCCAGTCTCAATTAAAAGTTTCGACGTCATCATTGGCATGGATTGGTTGAGTCTTCAGCGTGCCGACATCATGTGTTACGAAAAGGCAGTTCGCCTTAATCTTTCGTCTGGCGAAACCCTAGTAGTTTATGGCGACAAACCCGGCACAAACCTTCGTATCATCTCGAGCATTCAAGCTCAGAAATTCTTGCGAAAGGAATGTCGCGCATTCCTTGCTCATGTGGTCGATGTGAGCCAAGAAGCGAAAGACATCAAGAACATTCCAGTAGTACACGACTTTCCCGACATCTTTCCAGAAGAGCTACCAGGATTACCTCCGCAACGACAAGTCGAGTTCAGAATCGACTTAGTTCCAGGGGCTACCCCCGTAGCCAAATCGCCTTATCGTCTAGCACCTTCAGAGATGCAAGAACTATCCTGTCAACTTAACGAACTGCTCAGCAAGGGCTTTATAAGACCAAGCTTCTCACCTTGGGGAGCTCCAGTCTTGTTCGTCAAGAAGAAAGACGGATCTTTTCGTATGTGCCTCGACTACAGGGAGCTCAACAAACTGACCGTCAAAAATCGTTATCCTTTGCCTCGGATAGACGATTTATTCGATCAACTTCAAGGGGCGAATTTCTTTTCCAAGATCGACTTAAGATCCGGATATCACCAGTTACGAGTGCTAAGGGAGGATGTTCCAAAGACAGCCTTCCGAACTCGTTATGGACACTATGAATTCGTAGTGATGCCGTTCGGATTAACAAACGCGCCCGCTGTATTCATGGACTTAATGAATAGGGTGTGTCGTCTTTACTTGGATCAGTTCGTCATCGTCTTCATCGATGACATACTTATCTACTCTCGTAGTAAGGAAGAACATAGTCAACATCTGCGACAAGTCTTAGAAACCCTGCGCGCGGAGAAGCTTTATGCGAAGTTCTCGAAATGCGAATTTTGGATCCGACGAGTCGAGTTCTTAGGGCACGTGGTTAGCGAAGAGGGAATCCACGTAGACCCATCCAAAATCAAAGCCATTGAGAGCTGGTCAGCACCGAAGACGCCAACAGAAATTCATCAATTTCTAGGCCTCGCTGGCTACTATCGTCGATTCATTCAGAACTTCTCCCGCATTGCGAAGCCTCTTACAACACTTACCTAGAAGGGCGTATCCTTTGACTGGGAAGAAAAGCAGGAGAGAGCGTTCCAAACGCTCAAACGAGCCTTATGCACTGCACCAATACTATCCCTCCCCGAAGGGATAGAAGACTTCGTTGTCTATTGCGATGCATCGAACCAAGGTCTCGGATGTGTTCTGATGCAGCGAGGTAAGGTCATCGCCTATGCCTCGAGGCAGCTAAAAACACATGAGGTCAACTATACGACGCACGATCTTGAACTAGGAGCAGTTGTATTTGCTTTGAAGATCTGGAGACACTACCTGTACGGTACAAAGAGCACAATCTTTACAGGCCACAAGAGCTTACAACACATATTCGATCAGAAGGAGCTCAACATGAGACAACGACGGTGGGTCGAGCTACTCAGTGACTACGAATGCGAAATTCGTTATCATCCCGGCAAGGCCAACGTAGTAGCTGACGCCCTAAGTCGGAAAGAATATTCTGGTCGTAGAGTCAAGTCATTGACTATGACTATCCATTCGCATTTATCCACACAAATACAGGCGGCTCAGCTCGACGCTTTGAAGCATGAAAATGTGCCCAATGAATCCCTGCGGGGGATGGATAAGAACTTGGAAGTCAAAGGTGGCGGAGCTTATTATCTCATGAACCGGATCTGGACCCCGAAACTTGGTGGTTTTAGAGATTTGGTCATGAAGGAGGCGCATAACACTCGTTATTCCGTTCACCCAGGTTCAGATAAGATGTATCTGGATCTTAAAAAGTTATACTGGTGGCCTAACATGAAAGCAGAGATTGCTACCTTCGTAAGTAAATGCCTTACTTGCGCAAAGGTCAAGGTCGAGTACCAGAAACCCTCAGGTCTTCTTCAACAGCCTGAGATCCCAGAATGGAAGTGGGAGCGGATCACCATGGATTTCATAACCAAGTTGCCCAAGACAACGGGTGGACTTGATACCATATGGGTCATCGTCCACAGGTTGACCAAGTCCGCGCACTTTCTGCCTATCAAAGAGACAGACAAGATGGAGAAGCTTACAAGAACTTACATTAGGGATATTGTACAATTGCATGGTGTCCCTATATCCATTATCTCAGACAGAGATAGTAGGTTCACTTCCAGGTTCTGGCAGTCGCTACAAGGTTCCTTAGGAACTAGGCTGGATATGAGTACAGCCTACCATCCGCAGACAGACGGGCAAAGTGAGAGGACTATCCAAACCTTGGAGGACATGTTGCGAGCCTGTGTGATTGACTTTGGGAAAACATGGGATACTCATTTACCCCTTGTAGAATTTTCCTACAACAACAGTTATCACACAAGCATAAAGGCTGCTCCATTCGAGGCCCTCTACGGCCGAAAGTGCAGATCCCCTCTGTGTTGGGCTGAGGTGGGTGATACCCAGTTAGCTAAAGGACGAGTTCCTGAAAGCACTCTCACAGGTCCGGAGATCATACGGGAAACGACGGAGAAGATCGTTCAGATCCGTGAACGACTGAAAGCCTCCAGAGACCGACAGAAAAGCTACGCTGATAAACGAAGGAAACCGTTGGAATTCCAGGTGGGCGACCATGTTCTATTGAAGGTCTCACCCTGGAAGGGCTTGATACGCTTCGGAAAGCGTGGAAAGCTAAATCCAAGGTACATTGGGCCTTTCGAGATTCTTGCCAGAATCGGCCCTGTAGCTTACAAACTTAACTTACCGAGCGAACTCAGTAACGTACATTCTACCTTCCACGTCTCGAACTTGAAAAAGTGCCTGTCCGACGAGACTCTTGTAATCCCACTCGACGAGATCGAGATCAACGAGAGCCTCAACTTCGTGGAAGAACCGGTAGAGATCATGGACCGGGAGGTCAAGCAAACGAAACAAAGCCGCATCCCGATAGTGAAGGTTCGCTGGAACGCCAAGCGAGGACCTGAATTCACTTGGGAGCGAGAGGATCAGATGAAACTGAAATATCCTCGTCTTTTTAATTAGTTCCTTGTAACTACTTAATTGCTTAAATTCTAATTTCGGGACGAAATTCCTTCTAAGGAGGGGATGATGTGACAACCCGAAATTTCTATTCTGTACAACATGTCAATTCAATAGAAGTCAAATCAGTTATAGTTAAATTTTCAGACTTTTTGGATTAAGTTTGTTTATTTTAGGATTTACACTTTAGGAGATACCAGGAGAGAGGATGCCCTAGGGTTATAGTGCATCACTGTTATTCCTAAACTTCAAGAAATTGGAGTTACTACCGGGAATAAAATATTTTCAGCCAAAAACCCAGAAATTTGGGGTATATATATGACACTTGTCATTTATTATCATTTTTCCAAATTTCTCAAGAACAAAAGCAAATCCTCTCAAGTATCATCACGGGATTTATTCCAGATCTCGATCTAGTAAGTGTTTTCAACCATTTCAAGTTAGTAGATCACTTAATCTAGTGTTTTAACACCTTTCTAACCGTGAAATCATTCCAAAAGGTTGATTCTTCCATTTACACCAAGAACACCAAGAACACACACTAGTGTTCTTGGCATTTTGGCTCATTTCAAGCTTCCATATAGTAAGTACTTCTATCCTAGAGTGTGTTTAAGCTTGCTATACTTCATTATAACATGAAATCATCCAAGAAACACCAAGAAAATGGTGTTTACGGTCCAAGAACATTCTTGAACCGTAAACCCATTTTAAGGGATCGAAATGTCCCTAGTCCCTTCCTAAGCCTAGGTAACTAACTTGGATCCTTACCTTGATGTGTTAAGGACTTGAAATCATCGAAATACCAACATCCATAAGAGTTTACGGCCGTAAACTCTAGGGTTTATGACCGTAAACCCAAAGGGATGTGGTCTTTGGGCCGTAAACTCCAAATAGGAGTGAAATGGTGCCCTAGCTTCTTCCTTAGGCTTATACTTCAAGAGGAAACACTTCAATGGACTTAGAAACGTTCAAATCAACAAATGGTCAAAAGAGGGGGAGTTTACGGCTGTAAACTCTAGAGTTTACGACCGTAAACCCATTGGGTTGAGGTCACAAAACCGTAAACTCAAGTTAGGGTTTCTTTTGAACCCTAAACCCTATAGCATTGTTCGACAACACTTAGATGCATTCCTTGAGACTTATAACACTTATATAAGGTGTTTAACTTGTCTTAGGATGTCTTAACTTTGCTAATTAGTTGTTTAAAGTCTAATTAGATACATATATGTTGTATTTATATGTTAAATAGGATCATTGTGTGTGTACAAGTCTTCACTTGACACCTAGCAATCCTATTTCTTCAGTTCATCCAAACCACCAACTACAGGTGAGTTCATACCCCTTAATTAACCTTTTAAATGTTTTAAATGCTTTTATGGGGGGGGGATACAAGTTGAACAATTATAGTTATTATATCAATCACATGTGATTAATAACTACCAAACAAATGGTTTTCTTACTTTTCAAACTGGTTATCAAACTGTTTTACCTCAAACTGTTTTACCTCAAACTGTTTTACAAACTCTTTTATTGTCAATACATTTATCAAACTCTTTTAACTTATATTATGTGTATCTATATAAATATAGTTATATAAGTAGGATTGGAAGGACTTAGGACTGCTAGTCTACCCTGCTTCCTGTTCTTGTTTGATTGTGGTCTTGGGGTATCAAGGTTAGTTGTCCGAGGGTCGTTTGAATCCTAGTTATATATTATGTATACGTATATGGATATAAAAGGTTTGTTATCAACCTCTTTTAACTTATATTATGTGTATCTATATAAATATAGTTATATAAGTAGGATTAAGAAGGACTTAGGACTGCTAGTCTACCCTGCTTCCTGTTCTTGTTTGATTGTGGTCTTGGGGTATCAAGGTTAGTTGTCCGAGGGTCGTTTGAATCCTAGTTATATATTATGTATATGTATATAGATACAAAAGGTTTTCCTACATTCAAGTCCATACCCTTGGGTAGCAAGGGTATACAAACATGTTCATACATTGCTAGTAAGCTACCATAGGGGTAGTTTAGGAAGATACTATTACTAGAACGATGAAACATACAATGAGTCAGTTCATACATGAGTCAATACATACTATAATGAGAAACAAACATGAAACAGAGTGATGAGAAACAAACATACAGGCTAGACAGAGAAAGAACATACAATACAGCTAGCACACAATTCACATAACATTTACATTAATACATTTATGTGAGCCATTAAACAGGGCATGGCACTACCTGCCATGACTGTTTTTGTATCAGAATCTCCTTAATTGGGGAGCGCATGAGTTTGTGTATAGATCTATACTGGATTGACTATCCTACACCTTTCTGTTCGCTACAGTGGGACTTGCAAGTCTACGGGTGCCAAACGTCATTTTTGTGGCATCTTACATTGTCACTTTACTATTAAGTCGGTAGCAAGATACAGGCCGATCACATGTTACCTTAAAATATACAATTAACTTAAGGTAGTTAGTACAGTAGTAGTTTCATAATACTACATTAAAGTACTATAACATTTTCCCTTTACATTTTACTTTGTGATTTCACACAATAAACAATAATGTAAAAACTATATTTTTGGTTAATGATAGTCGGACTTGGGAAAATACTCACTTTTAGAAAGGATACACACACAGACACTAGATGCCTTGGTAGAAGGCTACTTTTAGTAGGAAACATAGGGTTTTCTAGGATAGTTCAAACAAATACAAAACTTTTACAAACACACAGTACATCTTACAAAACATCTTACAAATGCTTTCATACAAACACTGACACTAATATACTTATGAACTCACCAGCTCTAAAGCTGATAAACTCTTTCAAAATAACTTGTATTCTCAGGTCACCAGTAGACAGGTACCGGAGCCAGGTTTTGAGAAGATGGAGCTCGTTCAAGACTCATCTTATATTTTGATGTATATTGTTTTGGTGTCTTTAAAACTTAACGGAACACACTTGTATAAAATTATATTATTAATGCAATGGATGATGTTGTTGCTTGTTTACTACTTGCATTGTTGTGATACTGTACATGACGTCCTCCACCCCAGAACGTTTCCGCCGTTCATTTGGTTTTGAGGGTGTGACATATATATAGAGGGGGAGACTTGTCACACCCCCAAACCAGAATGGCAGAAACATTCGGGGGTGGGTGACTTCACGTAGTATCATAACAGTTGAATATTTGTAAAGAAAGTAAACACAACCATCATAAATATAATTTAAAAGTTACATTGTTGCATGTAATACATGTTTCAAAAGAATATTACAAATATGATGATTTAAAATGTTTTGATAACTGACGCCTTAGCGTTCCTTCTCCAAAAGCTGATGTTTTACCTGTATTACTGATTCCCTGAGAAATACAAGTAGTTTTGAAAAAGTGTTAACAATTAAGTTGGTGAGTTCATAAGCATTTTTGTAGTAAAATTGTATGCCTTTCGGTAAAAATAACTGAGCGTGTTTCTAGAAAATCCAATATTTTCCATGTATGTGTAGTAGTTTGAAAAAGTTCCAAAAAAAAAACTGGGATGCATAAGTGTCTTCCGTACTAAAAATGGTGTAAGTGGATTTATGCATATATAATGTAATTACTGAATGCATTTAATAGTCTTGTAAATCAAAGATATTTTGATACTCCATGTGAGTTTTATAACCATGCTATTGATCCAGACTGCCTGTAACAACGTTCTTCAGGCGTTGCAGTGTTATGAGGTTTGTCACCCCAAACCTGCCGGTCTAACTGTAGCTAACAGTTTAGGTGCGAGATTGTCAATCCCGTATAGATCTATACACAAGTATCACACTCTCCCTACAAGAGATTATGTTTATAATACATGACTTGAAATGCGTACTTGAGAGTACGTTGAAGTCGGATGTCTCACAAAACTTAGTATCAATAGATTTACGGAATGAAAAGTCTACATTTCTTGTAAATGAAAGGGTTTCCTTTTTACAGTGTTTATGTAAAGATGTCATGAATAACTTTTAAACTATACCCATTATAGTTTTTTCAAAAGTGTGTTCCATTTGGTGATAAAAATTCGGTGTAATACCAACTTTGCATGTAAGGTGTAACATTGGTAGTAATGTTGTTTAACATTTATAAACAAAACGTAGGTAATATATTTGAATCGATGCGTATTTAAAACATAAGTTTTTCTCGTGTTTCACTTGTATTTCCCCCCCTTAAAACATGAAAAGACGTGAAAATGTAGGGGTATGAACTCACCTGGAAAGTGTGGTGATTTGAAAAAAACGAGATTTTCTCGGGCAGCACTCCGACCGGAAAGTGGTGAATTTTTCGGGACTCTCGGGGCTTCGAACTTCCGTTAGAGCTTGGATATGAAACCGGGATGTCGGGATAGTCTCTAGAGGGTAGAAGTATGAAGTTTGGGAGAGAAGGTGGTAAATGAGCAAGTAAAAGTCGGAAGTCTCGCACGCTATTTGTAGAAGGGCTGCCAGGCTTCGTACGTTGGGCGTACTCCGGACTACGCGGGGCGTACCTCGTACGTTGGGCGTACCCTCGTACGCGGGGCGTACGTCAGCGATGACGTCACCGGTCGCCGGTCTTCGGACGGAACGGAACTAGAGGGTATAGGGGCAAGGTGGCCGATCCGAGGTCGTGCATTGGGTACGCTGGGCGTACTCCGAAGTACGCGGGGCGTAATCCTTCGGATAGGCCTCGAAGTGTGTGCCCAAAACTTTGAAAAGCCGTAACTTTCGCATACTAGCTCCGTTTTCGACGTTCTTTATATCCACGCGTAGGTGAGAATATACTCTACAACTTTCGTTTAGACTCCGTCGGCTAATTTTGATTTAAATTTTAATATTATATTTTTAATAGGCCGGGACAGGATAAATCCGTTAAAAATTCATAACTTCTTCATCCGATGTCCGTTTTCATCTGTCTTTTTACCGTTGTACTACTATTGTCGAGATCTTCAATTCTCATTTAGGTTGCATCGGATAATGATCTCTATTTCGAGTTTTTAGCTGTCTACTACTATATCCGAAACTTAGAAAAATTATAACTTCCTCATACGAAGTCAGATTTGGGCGTTCTTTTTATACATGCTCACGGTTTAACATAATCTATGAATTTCGGTTAGATACTTAAGCCTAAAAAGTATTTTATTGAAATTTCACTTTTTACGCTTAACAGTGTTTCACTAGTTGTGTCGCGAATTTTCGATTGGTCATAACTTCTTCGTTACAACTCGGATTTGAGTGTTCTTTATATTTCTGAAAACCTTGACCCAATATCTAACATTTTATGTATCCCAATTGAGACTTTAGAACACTTTATTTTTGATGCTATTTTTATTGATTCTAAAATAGATTATAACATTTGACTTTTTGAACAATACATTGACTTGGAATATCGAGTTCTCACAAGACTTCCTTCATTTTCTATCCTCTGTCCCTCTATCCCTCTAGAAAGGAGCCTTTCTCTCCCACCCTCGACCACCGTCGAAGTCACCGAAACCACCGCCTGGCGCCGCCGCTGTCGGCTGTCGATCGAGTCTTTTTCCGGCCAATTTTTAGGCAGCTTCCAATTGGAATTCTGGAAGAGGACTATTCCTTTGGTCAAAAATATTATTCACCGGCGAAGCACTATTCACCGATGAAACACTATTCATCGACAAATTTCCGGTGAACTTTTTGTCCAATTTATTGGCGAAGCTCTAGCCAGTTTTTCCGGTAAAACACTATTTACCGCACAAACAATATTTACACGACACTATTCACCGGACTGCGAAACTGTTATTTTCAGATTTTTCTTATATCTCCAGTTTATCGCATACGCTTCAACGAAGTGAGTGTCACAATACCAAATACAATTGTATACCAAAACTCTGTTTAAACAATAAATATAATAGAGTTGTATTGAAATAACTCTATCACAATACCAAATACAATTGTAATACTATAGAACCTTACATTAAGGAATGATTACAATAATGCATAATACGGTAGATAATTTTCGTAGAAAATTATCAAATCAAGTTAGGGTCATTATAATGACTCAACATCATGAAATTCATGTGAGCCTTGTATTCATCAAACTAAGTATCACAATACTTAGAAAGATCTTTGGCTTATAACTGTTAATTCCTAAGGAGCTGGAGAATTATTTCTAGATCTATACGGCTTGACACCCCCACCTGTGGTTGCTAGCTACAACCTTGATAGTTAAGTTACACTGAGTGATAAGTGTCTTTTTATCGTTTTGACGCCCTGATGAAGCGTCGGGAGAGGCAGATCAGTCTGAAGTAGCTTGATTATAGGACCTCATAGTGAATATAATATATATATATATATATATATATATATATATATATATATATATATATATATATATATATATATATATATATATATATATATATATATATATATATATATATATATATATAGGAAACTTGAAAAATCTACATACATATAAGGAACATCTTTTTATCAGGAACTTTGGATAAGAAGATACATTATGAAACATATAGGAAACTTGCAAAACCTATATACATATAAGGAATATCTGTTATTAGGAACTCAGTTATGGAAACCCAATATAACAAGATACATTATGTAGGCTAGGAAACTACCTATATACATCAAAATAATACTTTTTGGCCTCGAAAAGTACTTATCAACTCTATAACAATCATACTTTAGTGAGAAAATTAGATTTGATACAAAACTTCACTTCATAGAAGAACTCTGTGAAATCAATTCATTCATTAACTATTTGCTAAGTGTATGATTTAGAGTTGAATATAGCTAGGATTTTATAAACCTTAGAATGTTTTATTCAACCTTATTCCTTGTTCCTTGTTAGGTTGTAGGTTTAGGGTAGAATCATCTGTTCGATCGACTGTTAAATCTTAGATTATATAGAACTTGCATACACAAGGTGGTTGTAGAAGGACCATGTAGGATCAAATGAAAAACAAGTATCCTAAACTTACACTTTTAGTAACATAGTTTCAGTAGAAAAGTACACTTTAAGTAACATACTTTTCGGTAGAAAAGTACACTTTAAGTAGACAAGGTTTTTGGTATAAAAGTACAAATGATTCAAACCTGTTAAGTCACCAAGTTTTTATTTGACACTCTTTCAAAACACATGTATTCTTAGGAAAATAATAGAAGGATGATTTGAATTATGAAATGAATTCATTGAGTCACCGTTTTCTATAGATTAGTTTCAGTAACATCCCGTTGGAGGGTTACTTATGTATTTTAGTTTATGTAACTTTAAACAAATAGCAATGTAAACCCTTCTTCAGTAATAATATTATCGATATTATGTTACTCACTGTGATTGTTCCATGTATGCAAATGATTGTGATTCATTATGTCGTCTTACATATCGACGTTATTTCCGTCGTACGGGGGTGTGACAGATTTGTATGAGAGTTATTGGATATATAGAACTAGTACTCTATACTTAGGTTTATTCCTATAGACCTACAAAAAAATAAGTATTATTAATTAACTTACCGATAGGCTACTTACGGGAACGGTGATAGGACAGACATGTCGCATGAGTTACTGGATTTTAGAATGGCCATATGCCAAAATAGTCCTCCCATGGACTGTCCTAACAGGTCGAAGCCTTATCGGCTAGCATTGGGGTGTAAAAGAATAATTCATAATACTCGAGAACACAACAAAGACAAGATAGGGAGTTATATATAAGAATCTGACCCGCGATGAGAACATATATGTACAAACCAAACATATATGATAAAACGTTTTATGTTAAATACCTTAGCTAAGTTTCATTGTACATGGGCCGAGCCACAACTAGATATAGTCTGATTACCTATGTTTAAATTATGGTTAGACTGATGCAGAATTGAACTTGGATTCGGTAGTAGATAAACTAAAATGCTTAGAGACTCTAGGAAACTCATATCACAATTCAAGACATGAAAGAAATTGGATACATGTGACACCTTAAACTTGATAGTTTCCTTCACTCGTTATTCTTTTAGGATTCCACCGTTTTGTAGTATTATATAATTACCTACACATAGTATCCAACATAGGGCCATTCTTCAACAAACCAACATTTATTCAACCTATTGTAGTACTATTTCATATACTTAGAACGATATTTTCAAACGAATCATACTCTTAGGACGAAATAATGTCTTCCAAGAGATCAAAGAGTGATTGTCTAAAACCGACACCTTCAAGTTAATGATTGCACATCTTAATACTAATACCTTAGTCAAACTATAAAGCCAAAAAGAAAAATGCCTCTGAGCAAAGAGGAGCTGGAAGTACTATCCATAGAAGTAATAGTGACGTTCCAAGGGCATGAACCTACTAGGAATTCATGAACTACCAATCCAGATCATTCTATGACAATGAAATACTTTTGCAAGTGGCCATCTGGATTATAAATATGGAATCGATATTCCCTATCACATCATGTGTGGAGAACCGTCGTGTAATGTTTGCCACATACACCTTTATGGATGCTTCCCTTTCCTGGTGGAACTACTAAACAAAGCGCATGGAATTTGACTGAGCCTATGCTACAACTTGGGAAGAACTAAAGCTAATACTCATAGAAAAGTATTACCTCAAAGAGAAAACCCAGGAACCATCTGTGATAATTAGACGAAATCTCAAAATCATTTACACAAAGACTCGGAAGTATCTACTATCTCAAAATCTTAAGTTTGTACATGACTTATAAATCATACCATATGATTTATTATGTTACTTGCTAATGAAAATTATTATTTCCTAGACGTTCACCACTGTCTATATCAGTATAATATGAGTCTTTCACAAGTGGGAGATTGAAAGGTCTTGTTTGCTCAAGAGTCATATTAATGTGATATTGCTAAATAACATATGATACTAATGGGTCACACTAACAACAACTTGATACAATTGATTATTTATTAGAAATTGATTTTAATAAATATTCAATAAAACTCTTATAATTAAAATGGAAATTATTTATTTCTAGGAAATAATAATTTTCATTAGCAAGTAACATAATATATCATATGGTATGATTTATAAGTCAAGTACACACTTTTGGACTATTTGAATCCTTTTATCTTTTTCCTAAAAGACAAAGTTTATATTTTATAAACTTTGATTTTATAAAATTTAAACATAATCTTCTCTTTTTCCTCACTATGGCCGAAAGTTGAAGGCTAGAGGAGGTGTATGGGTTTTTTACTTGTTTAATCAAAAGTACTAAGCCTAAGAAGCATGCATGGACACACTCATGACAATAGGGGCAAGGTTGATTAAAGTTCAAAGGACTAAGGGTTGATACCTTCACTTTATGCATATAAATAAGAGGCTTGCATTCTTGAAAATGTGCTCATTCCTTCTTCCCTTCTTATGGACGAGAGCTCTCTAGGAGACTCTTCATCTCTTCTTTGATTTGATATATTGAAGATTACTTGAATATTTTTTTCTCTCTTGAAGTTCATATTGGTTATGAACTTCAAGATTAAGAGTTTAAGAGTTTTAGACTAGCATCTACATCAAGTTGAGTCATTGTTGGTGTCTCAAAGGTTCCACATTCTTCATCAACTTCCAAGCCTCCTAAGAGGACCCAAAGAACTTAAAAGGTTGTTATTTCTTCATGCTTCCTTTGGTTGGTGTTTAATCTTTCTATAACTTGCAAGAAGATCCTTGGTGGGTATAAAATGTTTATGTTATTTCAAAAATTAAAGTCTTTCTTTTCCATATTTTTCTAGTTTATGAAATAATTTTTGAACTAAAACCCAACAATTGGTATCAGAGCCACCTTGGAAGTTTGGTTAGATTTTTGATTTTTGGAAATCTTAGTTTTTGGAGAATATGGATAACTTGTTTTTGTATAAAAATAAGTTCATACATATTTTCTATGAAAACTTTATATTTGTTACTATGTGACAAAAGTTTCATGCATCTTTTGTCATTTAAAGTTGTCTTAGAAAAACAAAGCTTGTTTGATATGTATATTGATGTATATGATGTGCATAAACTAGCCAAGGACCAATGTGTTGTTATGTTATTGTGTTGGTTATTTTTGTTATAAAATGGTTTTAATAATTTATTTATTCATATGGTATGTAATAATTAAATAGAGTAGTTTTCTTGGTTTATTTTGGTAAAGTAATAGATTAGATTTTAGAAATAATTTATTTGTACAAAAATGTAACAAGAAATGAAGTTGGAACCGTTTTTGAAGACAAAAGAGAAATTTACTAGTCTAAAAGGTGTGCAAGATTTTCAGTGACATTTTTCTGAAAAGTGTCACTAATGTTGTCTACAAAGGGTTATTGGACTTTTAGTAACAGTTGTTGTCACACCTCCAAACCGAAACGGTGGAAACGTTCGGGGGCGGAGGACGTCATGTACAGTATCACAACAATTTAATAATAGCAATCAAAGCAACAACAACAATTGTATTACTAGTATAGTGTTTACATTACATTGAATTATACATGATTATCTTCAAAAGTAAATAACAAGTAAAACTCAAAGCTACTATGCTCCGTCTTCTTCAATCCGGGCGTGTACCTGTCTACTAATGTCCTGAGAATACAAGTAGGTTTTGAAAGAGTATCAGCATAAAGTTGGTGAGTTCATAAGCGTTTAGTTTTGGAAAACAGTTCTTTTTTCTTTCGAAAAGTACGTTATGTTTCTCCATAAAATCTTATATTTTCTAATGTAATGAAGTAAAAATGATTCTTACAAGTTCTTCCTGCGAGTACTTAGTGTATACTAATCATATGCAATCCATATCGAACAAACAATCAATTGTGTGGTTATGCCCCAAGCCCACAACCAAACAAGGAACAGGAAGTGAGGCGGAGTCCACACATTCCACTAGTTGTCGGATCCTCATGTACATAATCCTGAAGTATTCACTAGATACTTGCAAAGTTAACTGTATCGTTCCTTTGATATCTGTTAAAAGTGTTCCTCAAGAAAATCCATTATTTTCTTATTGTATGTATGATTAACCAATTCTTTTTATAACTACTTAGCTCATACTAGCTATGTATAAACCAATATCAAACAAACGATTGATTGTGTGGATCTGCCCTAAATCCACAACCAAACAAGGAACAGGAAATGAGGCGGAAACCACACATTCCATGGTTTGTTGGATATTCTTCACACATACCCTGGATGCATAAACTAAGAAATTACAGAATTATTAGTAATGTTCATTAGTAAAATGAATAATCGCTTGTTTATAAAGTACTTGTTGGGTATTTTGTGTTGCGTCATGGGCTTTGTTTTTGTATATCCGGATTGGGCCTGTCCATCCGTGATTATTGATTAGGGTTAAGCTATATATAGTGCATGCATGTATGCCTTAGATACGATCGTCATTATTATTATTATTGCTTTTGTAACCCTAAACACCTCTACACTCAAAGTTCTTAATCGAGCTCTACTGAGGTGTTAAAGCTTAATCATTCAACATCAGTTAAACCATTCCTGTGTTCTTTATTACTTTATTTATTGCTTTTCTGCTTAGAATCAATCGATCCTACTAGAACTTTGTTCTATCAATTGGTATCAGAGCGGGAGACTGTGTAATCAATACACATTCCTTCTGTTTGAAGAATTCTTTAGGGTTTCCGCTTTTATCGAATATAAAGAAGTCGTCTTCTTCCTGTCGACGGTAACTCGTGTGTTTGATAAAACCCTAATCTCAAGTTCACAGGTCTGATTCTAGCAGTTCAAAGGAAAGGCTCATCATGTCTCACGACGATTCTCAAACTAATCCCATCAACATCTCCAACAACATTGGATCCACTACAAGGGTTCCCATTCTTTACACTCAAGACTATGAGGTGTGGGCGCATCACTTTGAAGATTATGTAGTTGGATCTAAAGATAATGGTTATCTCATCTGGGAAGCTATCACGATTGGGCCGTTTGTTCATTCTGGAACGAACAGGACAGTGAAGACTCAAAAAGAATATAATCTGCTCATGGCGGACGTAGAGAAGATTCCACAAGATGAAAAGGATAAGCTGCTATGTAACGTGAAATCCATGAGAATGATCAGATTCGCATTGCAATCTGACAATTTTCGTTTAGTCGGTTCATGAATGACGGCTAAAGAAATCTGGGATAGGTTAAAAGAACTATACTCAACCGATGAGGATCTAGAACACTCGATCCAAACCTTGTTGCTCTCAGAATTTGGAGCTTTCGAACAGAAACCCGAAGAGAAACTGATACAGACCTTCGATCGCTTCAATCATCTCCTCAGCAAGATGATCAAGCATGGCATTGAAAGAAAAGTGATTGAGCAAAAGGTGACCTTCATGAATGGTTTAAGACCAGAATGGATGGCAGTGGTTTCAACAGTGAAAGCTCATGAACAGTTTAAATCATACTCGCTAGCGAAACTGATGGGTATTCTTAAATCCCATGAAAGCGTGGTAACCAAGGAGGCAAAGGTAGTTTCGGGAATGGGATCGTTGGCCCTTGTCTCAAAAGGCAAAAGTGTAGCAGAAGAAGAGAAGGATTCAGATATGTATGAGTGTGACCTTACTGGCGAAGACTATGCAATGATGGTCACCAACCCAAAGAAGTTTGCACGAAAGAAGTTCCCTGTCAATAAGAACCGAAACTGGCAAGGAAGTTACAACTCTGAGAAGGTGAAAGAAGAAACGAAGAACACCTCTCAAAAGGATGACGACAAGAAAGAAATCAAGCTTGTAGGAGACTCTGGATTCGACTGCAATTATTGTCATGGCAAAAACCACTTTGCCAAAGATTGCATGTTGAGGAAGATGGCTGAGAAAAGGGACGGTGAAGATGATGAGGCGTATTACATGCGAAAGTTGGAAGAAATAAAGAAAAAGAAGGCAACTAATAGTTCAATGAATGCCTTGATTGTGCAGGAAAATGTGGATGAAGATGAGTTCGGTGGCGGTTAAGTCTGGTCAACCGATTCTGAGGATGAAGAAGTGAGAAAACCCACACATGGAAGAGCTTACGTGGCGAGAGAGGAAGCTACTAGTTCGGCTGGAAAATGTTTGATGGTTACTGCTGGAAGACCAACCGAAGGTGAGCATAAGGAGCCGAACCTGACTGAGGACAAGTGTTTTGCAGCCAAGCCCGTGAGTGAGGATCAACGACTGTGATCGGCTGATCAAAAAGGTACAATCCATCCTTGAATCACTTAAAGTTCCTGTAACAAATTATGAAGAAGAAGTAAATGAACTCAAATTTAAATTTTTTAACTTAAGTGGTAGTCTCATGCAAACTCGCTTAGCGAACTCTAACCTAACTAACCAACTCAGCAGGGTGTCTTCGAAGAGTGAGGAGAGAAGGATGTGGATTGAGCTGAAGGAGACGGAGTTAACTAGGGCTAGGGATGAGATTATTAATTTGCAACGAGACAATTTAAAGTTTTTGAAACAACGAAATGTTTTTTTCTTGATTGATAAACGCTTATATACGAATATTACTCAGTTGCACTTAAATTGTGAAATAGGGAAAAAGATTCACAAGATGATCTTGCCCTTCCTTGAATTTAAGGAGGATGAGGTCATCGCTGAGTGTGAATCCGTAATGTCCTCAGAAGAGACTTCCATCACTTATAAAATCGGACTAGACAAGATAGAGACCTTTATTGACTCTAAGGAACATAAATGTATGCTTAAAAATCTTTTAGATGAAAATGATAGGTTGAAAATTAAGTCTGAGACCATTCAAACATTTGACTCGTCGAACGCCAAATTAGTTTCAGAACATAAAATGAATATAGAAAACACGTCTGAATTTGATGAGGAAAGTGAGATGAGCCAAATCTCGGTGGAAGATGTGGTTGATTGCTCTGAATTTTTGAAGAGCAAAACCGAGAATGAAAAACCACTCATATCTCAGAACTCGGTTGAATATGCTCGCCTGTCAAAGGACAAGTCGAAGAAACTCAAAGAGAAAACAATGGTCTATCAGAAAGTTCAAACAGTGCCAAATCAAGTATATGTTGTTAAAGGGGTCACTGAAAAACAAACAGCAGAATTGAAAATCTTGGTCGACACAGACAATGCTGAAGGGTGCGACGATTACTTTTGGTCCGCCCCTATCGATAATGCAGACGAAACCGTCGGCTTATCGGAGCGAACCTCCTGGAGGGTAAAAGGTAGATACGTTGCTGAACCCATCAACAGACCCTCAAGTTTTGACAAACCAAGCTCGAGTGGAACAAAAGCGATACCAGAAGAACCAAAGAATACATCCTATGTATCTTCCAAGACAGCCGAAGCTCAAAAGGGGAAGCCAAAATCAAGCTTCAATATTCATAAATCTCAAAAGCACCTGGCTTAACAGAAACGCCAAAGAAATCAGAGATACATGAAGAATCTGAATGAGCGAAAACGCTTTTGGTAGTCTCAAAACCCTAACCACGTTCCTTTCAAGAAAGAGTCAAATGTCAAAGAAAATGACAAGCCAAACCGAAAGGAAAGTTTTTGTCCAAGCTCCTATTATTCCAAAGCTCAGAACCAAACATCCAGTTTCGGTTCCAATACCAAAGCTCAGAACCGAACATGCAGTTTCGGTTCCAACACCAGAGCTCAGAACCGAACATCCAGTTTCGGTCACAACGTCAAGGCTAAAAATCGAAAGTCTAGCTTCGGTCCTTCTTGCTGCCAACGAAAGTCATATTCAGTGAAGGACATCAAAGGAAAGGGAAAGCTTGATTCGAATTCTGACATCTATAATAAGAAAAAGTCAGCTAACCCTAGGACTCAAAAGAATATTCCAAAACCATTTAACAACAAACCATCTGATACACCACAATTTAAACAAGATAAAAACAAAATCAAGGTGTATACCATCAAAAAAAAAGACGAAACCACTCTAATAAAAAGAACTTATTTGGTTGATCTTTCTGTTGCTATTCCTGTTTCTGTAAAAGACTCACCAGGGCCCAAGAGACTTTGGGTTCCTAAATCTGCTTGAATTTTCAGGTTATAAGTGACGAGCAGTTCGATGACGAATGGTACATAGACAGTGGCTGCTCACGTCACATGACAGGAAGGAGGGAAGAGCTGAGGGAGTTTCGGTCCCTCAAGGATGGTGGATGTGTGAAGTATGGGAACAATTCTTATGGCACAGTCAAAGGATATGGAATGATAACCAACGGAGAATTCAAAATTCGAAAAGTGGCTTACGTAGAAGGATTGCAGCACAACCTCATAAGTGTATCTCAATTGGTTGTGGGAACCGGTTTGAAAGTTTCATTCGATGATGAGGGATCAGAAATTATTGAAAAGCAATTCAAAAGATTCATGTTGAAGTCTGAACGCAAGGGAGAGATGTATCCTTTAAATCTCAACCCAATTCAAGGAAAACCAGCAATATGCCTGCTATCAAAGGCGAACTCTAATGAAAGCTGGTTATGGCATCGACGCCTATCACACCTTAACTTCAAAGACATTAATAAGTTGGTGCTTGGTGATCATGTTTCGAGACCTTCCTCTTCTCAAGTTGGATAAGGAACACCTGTATGCAGCGTGTGAGATGGGAAAACAAAGCAGAAAGAGCCATCCTACACGTATCAATACAAAGATTGTTGAAGCTTTTGAACTTCTGCATATTGACTTATGTGGACCTTCGGCTATCGAAAGCATCGGTGGTAGTAAGTTCATTCTTGTCATAGTAGATGATTTTTCACGCTTCACCTGGGTTTTCATTCTTAAACAGAAATCAGACGCGACTCCCAAGTTGAAGGCGTTTATCAAGCAAGTGGAACTAAAGCTGCGAAAGATGGTGAGGAATATTAGAAGCGACAATGGGCTTGAATTCAAGAATGAAGATTTTGCATATTTTCTGGCTGAAAAGGGGATATCTCACAACTTCTCGGCTCCCTATACACCACAACAGAATGGAATTGTTGAAAGACGAAACTGTTCCTCATGTGAGGCAGCCCGAACCATGCTGAGCTTCGCTTCTCTTCCGCTATACTTCTGGGCTGATGCAGTTGCAACTGCATGCTACACTCAGAACCGATCCTCACTTAACAAACAATTCTCTCTCACTTCGTATGAGATTCTGAACAATCAGAAGCCCAACGTTAAGTTTTTCCACGTGTTCGGTTCAAGATGCTTCATTTTCAAATCCAAAGAGAACCAAAACAAGTTCGACGTCAAAGCCGATGAGGGAATTTTTCTTGGTTATTCACTCACTTCAAAGGCATATAGGGTTTTGAAATAACACTCCAAGCGTATTGAAGAAAACTACTATGTAACCTTTGATGACAACTACATGAAGAAAGTTAAAACAAGCGAAAGTACCATGGAGGAAATATTTCCAGAATCAAGACAAGTCTCGGTTCCCATTTCCAACTTGTTTGAAGAGTACATAAGGCTATTTGAAGAACCTGAAAAGGCTATACACTCAGAGGCGAAAGCAGCCGACAACAAAATCGACAATCTGAAAAAGATCATCGATGAAGCTGCAAAAGATATGGAAAATGAACCTCCTAAACCAACTGGTGGTCAACCCTCAAATGACCCTCCAAACATCAGCTCAACGTTCAAGGGGGAGGGTTCATTTGTACCAAAAAAAACCGATTTGCCTTTCGAGGGGGAGAATCCAACTCCAACCCCAACCCATGATAGTCCAATCGAGGGGGAGAATCCAACTCCAACCGAGGGGGAGAATCTTGAACCTGACATGGGATACGCTTCGCCATTTGAGGGGGAGAATGAGAATACAAATGACGAAGGTGATCAATCAAACTTCGAAGAAGAGGTAAATGCAGAGTTAGATCCTATCTATGACTGTAATTACCCTCCTCTAACGAAATGAACTAAGGATCATCCCAAAACACAAATAATTGGTGAATCATCTAAGCGAGTTCTCACACGTTCTCAATTGAAAGAGAAACAAACTGCCTTATTCTCTCATGTTGAATTATGCATGTTCAATTCGTTTGTCTCGCAAATCGAACCGAAGACGGTTAATGCTGCACTTGATCACGCTGATTGGGTACAAGCAATGCAAGATGAACTCCATGAGTTTGAACGTAATCGAGTTTAGAGGCTGATTCCCACTCCAAAGGATGCTTCTGTGGTCGGCTTAAAATGGGTCTTCAGGAATAAGTTGGATAAAGCGGGCAACGTCATTCGCAATAAGGCTCGGCTGGTTGTGAATGGATATTGCCAAGAAGAAGGGATAAACTATGAGGAGACCTTCGCTCCTGTAGCAAGGTTGGAATCAGTTAGAATCTTTCTGGCATATACTGAACATAAAAACTTCCAAGTTTTCCAGATGGATGTGAAATGTGCTTTCTTAAATGGAGAACTAGAAGAAACGGTGTATGTTGAGCAACCACCTGGGTTCGTGAACGAGAAATACCCTTATCACTGCTATGTGTTGGATAAAGCTGTATATGGTCTGAAGCAAGCACCAAGGGCCTGGTATGAAACGTTAACTCGCTTTCTTAAAATGTCGAAATTCAAGCAAGGTTCGGTTGACCCAACCTTCTTTCGAAAGAAAGAAGGCGAACATCTAATGATAGTTCAGATTTATGTCAATGACATCATCTTCGGCTCCACGAATCCTAGCTTAACGGCTGAATTTAGGAAGTTGATGGAGACTAAGATTGAAATGAGTGCAATGGGTCCAATTAATTTTTTCCATGGATTGAATATAAGACAGGGACCAGAAGGCATTTTTATCAACTAGGAGGCCTACACGAAGAACTTGCTGGCGAAGTTCGGTATGACGGGAGATTCGAAGGTGAAGGTTCTTATGGCGTTTGGCACAAAGTTAACACCATCTCTGGAAAAACCTGGTGTTGACGTAACACTCTATCCTCAAATGATAGGGTCTCTTATGTATCTAACAGCTAGTAGACTAGACTGTATGTTCTCTGTTTGTTATTGTGCCAGGTTTCAAGCAAATCCAAGAGAACCTCACATGGTGGCATTGAAAAACATTTTCCGTTATCTGAAGCGAACCTCTTCTCTCGGTCTTTGGTACCCTGCTAGATCCGGATTCTTTGTTCAAGCCTTTTCTAAGGCCGATCTTGGAGGATGCGGTCTGGACCGAAAGAGCACAACTGGAGGATGTCAATTCCGTGATGGTAAACTTGTTAGCTGGCAGTCCAAGAAGCAAACTTGTGTGTCTCTTTTAACAGCCGAAGCTGAGTACATAGCTGCAACATCCTGTACCTCACAAGTGATTTGGATACAAAGCCAACTAAGAGATTACAGACTGAGTATGAAGAAAATACCTCTCTATTGTGACTCTGAAAGCGCGATAAGAATATGTCACAATCCAGTGCAACACTCAAACACAAAGCATATTGCACTAAGATACCATTTCATCAAGGACCGTGTTGAAGATGGAAACGTGGAAGTTCATTTCGTTCGGTCCTCTGATCAACTAGCTGACATCTTCACTAAAGACTTACCAGAAGCAAGCTTCAATAAAATTTTACAAGGTTTGGGAATGATGGAAGCAGAGTCGGTACCGAACCCTCAAACCTCTCTCTAAAAATTAGACAAGCGAAATAGAGAGAACGCTCGGTCTATTTCGGTTCCAGATTTTTCGGGAACCGAAATGAACTGAACGCTCGGTCTATTTCGGCTCCATAATTTTCGGGAACCGAAATGAACCGAACGCTCGGTCTATTTCGGCTCCATAATTTTCAGGAACCGAAATAAACCGAACGCTCGGTCTATTTCGGCTCCATTATTTTCGGGAACCGAAATGAACCGAATGCTCGGTCTATTTAGGCTTCGGAATTTTAGGGAACCGAAATGAACCGATCGCTTGGCTTATTTCGCTTCATTCCTTTAAGGTTTGATTTCAGCTGGATACTTTGTAAACTCTCTTTTAAATCTTTTTCTTGCTATGTTTTCTCTGTTATCTTTATTCCCAGAGTTTTTAACATTAATTTCGTTTATTCTTGTTTCTTTTTCTGTATTTATTATTTTTCAGAAAACTTCAAAATCCAAAAATATTCTTTCTGTTTTCATTTTTTTGTTTTTTGTTTTGTTTTTGTGTGTGGTTTGTTTGTCTTTGTTTATTCTCTTTACTAGGTACTAAGTATATCGTTGCTACATAAATTAGAGCTAGGGCAGGTACGACCATTTTAATTTGAACTAGTTAAGTGTCCCTAGAAGCATGCTGTTGCATGTAGACCGAAGCCTCTAAGACTATGAGTAAGACCTTAATGATTCGATCTATACCTATCGTTTCTTCCCAATCAGGCTGCTAAATTCACTCAAGTCATGAGCTACCTTACTCTTCTCAAATGAGTTAAGAGTTTTCTGCTTTGTCACTTTTATATAGCAGGGGTACTTTCGGCTCCTTAACCACCTCCTCTACATTCTCCATCAACTTTCGTTTCACCAAGGTAACCCTTGAGACTCTCAGATATTACCACTGAGGTTTATGGTTACACAAAATCTGTGTTTATGATCTTAGGTGCGTACACCACGTGCTAAGTGAGACCTAAATTCCAACACCAATAATGAATTGACGGTGAATATTTATATTCAAGATCTCACTTGTTACCTAACGAAATCTCATTATATTTTTTGAGTGGTCTTTATGAAATTGTCTAACACCAAGACATTTCTTCCCAAAAAGATCCAGTTTGGTTTTTGTTTTTGAGATTTTTATAACATCATTAGTCACAACAAGTTCTATCCAACCAAATTGTTCAACAGACTACATCGGTCTCACAAGTACTTGATCCAAGTTTCGGTCTTACGTTAAGTATCGATGTTCGGTTGAAGATACGCCACCCTTTAGACCCATTATTTGAAAAGAAGCCTTTCGATGTTTATTTATAAACACTCGATCGTATTTTCTCGGGGAACCACACAAGCACTTCAAGTCTCTCTTGACTTTGAAGAAAGAGATTCTTGCCCGGAATCATTTGCTTCATGTCTTATTAAAGACATCACTCATATCCTATACACATTTTGCTTTATTTCTTTATTTTTGGCACACACCTACACGAAAACTCTTTGTGATTTTCCAAAATTCTGGTTGATGTTCCTTATGGCTCGTTTAAAGTTTTTTTTTTGGAGCGAAAGTGGTTAATTTGACATATGGAGCGAAAGTGAATTTGAAAAGACAATATGTGGATAAGATTTTAAATCACGTCATCGGATAATCATTCATATTGGGCGCGTGAATTTGAAACGGTTCTTAAACCCACGCTTGATGACGTTTATCTGGGGAAACCAACCTGTCAAATCGCGCTTTTTCAGGCGACGTTTCAATGATCGTATCATCATCAAGGAGATTCTTTCTCTCTCCTGGCAACGGTATATAAAGGGTTTCTCGCACTTATTGTACCTTCTTACCTTCTTCAAACTCTGTCAAATACAACAGGCGATCTTCAATTGTTCATCTTCTTCCTTACATCAACAATGGCGGAATCATCATCTCTTCAAGAACAAACTACTTCATCGTCATTGCTTGTGATCAAACCTAATCAGAACCTGATCATTCAACTAAACCCCTTTTAGTATGAATCGTACATGCTCCAGGTTTTCGAATGTCTCAATTACTCCCCACTAGTTATCGCTCTTACGCAGGTGGAATTTGTTCCCATGTCTCTGCTGTTACAAGTGTACACTATTGCGTCTTACGACGAGAACAAGGAGAGGATCTATTTTCAAATCTTCAATTACAAGGCATCTATTTCGAAAGGCCGATTTTGTTCCCTGTTAAGGCTTGCCGTGGATGCTTCTGTCACCTCTCCTGATTTCATCACCACAACCCAGTTGTTTATGATGCTTTATGAGATGGGGTATACTGATGTCCTTACAACAATGACAAAGGTTAAGAAGTCCTGTTTACTGCCACAATGGAATGGGTTACTTACTCTTATCAACAAGGGTTTGGCAGAACGGGTATCCGGGTCAGATGGTACTAGTAAAGGTTTTTTAACCATTCTCTATGGCCTCTACAATGGGTTAAACCTGGATTATGGCTCTATTATTTGGTCGCAACTGGTGCAAAGTCTCAACTCCTCAACGAGACATTCAGAGATTTCCTGTGGTCGTTTCTGGACCATCATCACCCGACGGGCCATTGACAACTTACAGATTCCAGTTATGAAAGATGCAATGCTCACCTCTATGGCTACTTTTCATACAAAGAAGATAATCTTCTCAGATGCCACCAAGTTTTCTCACATTGGTTCGATACCTAAAACAATGTACAGGTGTGTGTCGAGCGAAAGTCATGTGATGAATGACTACCGGAAGCTTACTCCCAAGGGCCCAAGAGAACTGACTCCTGAACAGCAGGCTGCCTTAGATGCTATGGAAAAGCCAGCAAAGCGAGGGAAGAGGGCAGATACCAAGAAGGTGGAAACCGAAGGTCCTTCTTCTAAGCCTGTCAAGTCTAAAAAGCGAAAGGATGAAAAGGATGATTCTTCGGCTTCAAAGAAAATCAAGAAAATGGCAAGGAAATCAAAGAGTCCTACCCCTTCAAGCTCAGAACATGATAAGGAGCAATCGGCTGATGAGGAAGAGGAAGTTCAGCATGGCGGTTCACCAAGAGGTAATACACCTCCTCGTTCTCCAACTCCTACTGAACAACTCAATGACAAAATTCCACCTCCTCCTCCATCTCCACCGAAGACTACTGTTCCAGTTTCGGTTGCTCCAATTCCACTAATTCCTACAACTCAACCTACCACTACTGTTCCACCACCACCACCAGTTAGTACAGTACCAATATCTACAACTCTTTTACCACCTCCCATTTTTTCATAAGCAACTACCACAACTACTCCTATCTTCACCACTACAACCGAACCTCCAGTAAACGTCAACATATCTGATACGGGGGCTAATACTGAAACCGAAACCCATGTTACATCCAAACCTCTTTCACCCTCACCCCCAACTGATTCTGCTCCTACTCTCAGTGGTGACAATTTTTAGTTTGACTCAACCTATTACAGTCCTTATAGACTTCCCACTGATAAAGATGAAGAGGCTCTAGTAACCAAACAACAACTGCAGAGTCTCGATGATAAGCTTGATCGATTGCTCGCCTCTTCTTCGAAGTACAATGATGTTATGCTGAAGGCTTTCCTGGACACTGCTTTTAAATAGTATACAAGAGCAATTGATAAATCAACGAAGGCGGTTGAAGTATCTTCTTCTTCATGCCGGAAGGCTACAACCGATGTTGCAGAACTCATTTACAATTCCCAGATCTTTCTTGAATCCCTTAAGGGTCATGCTGATGCGAATGCAGCTAAGGTGAATGTATCGGTTGACTCTCTCTCAAAGTCACTTCAAGGGGAGCAAGCCAAATTCGAGACTGTTCATTCTGCGATTCAAGCTGAGAACACTTCTCTTCTTAGCTCAGTGGATTCTCGTCTTGAAAAGCTCCATGCTGATTTACCAAAGGAGAACAAATTGATGGAAGATCTTGCTGGTCAAACCACTAATGTTGAAGTCCAGAAGGTTCAACTGGCTCAAGTCGATCGGGGAATTTCTTTGTTGAAAACTGAGCGTGCCGTTTTTCGAAGATGTGCTAGTGACGTTATTAATATGCTGCACAACGTTCTTCATGCTCATGATCCCATTCTTACACTAACCATCCGGAATCACCTGACCTCCAAGCTTCTTCCTGCAGTTAAACTTCTACGTGAAATGAAGGGTGTTTCAGAGCGATTGGTTACTTCGAAACAAGGGGGAGAAGGTGCTCAGAAAACTACTCCTATTAAACCGAAGGTCACTGTCTAAACAGAACCGAAGGATAAAGCTTCGGGTTCTGGTAATCAAGAAAAGAAGAAAGTTCTTGCTGATGATAGTGATGAAGATCAAGAAACTATTGCTGATGTCCTGAAATGGAAGAAAAGGATCAGGAGTTAGATGAAAACCTTCGGGTTGCAAAAGAAGAAGAAGAGAGGGAGCGAAAGAAGAAGGAAGAGCATGATGCTCTAATTTGCAAAAAGGCTTTGTTTCCTCCTTGGACTAGGGAAACGCTGATCAAAGAATCGATAGAGTTTCCAAGCATGTTCTGGCTGGAACATGTAGCTTCGTTTGATTGTGAGAATACGAAGGACTCACAGTTTGATATGCCTATAACACGAAAGGCATTTACTTTTCACTGTTTTGATTCAACAATTCAAGTTCCCTCACCTCATCCTCAAGTTGATCGTGAACTTATTGATTTTTATCTCAAGTTCGGTTAGCCGCAGTATCTGACTAGGAGTGCACAGAAGATTACAACAGTCAAGGTGCTGAAACCTTCGAGTGCAGGGAAATTTATTAATGTTAATTTCAAGATAACCCGAGGTTCAGACAACTCGGTTTCTATAATTTCCCTGGCAGATCTTCCTAACTTAAATCCTCGTGATTGGATCTTATTTTACAACATTTTTCTCACTAATGCGAAGGAGTATGAGCCGATCGTAGATCATCTGAAGAGGATGTTGGCTTCCTATGTCCATGAAGTTGCTACAATGGATCAGGAGATTGCTAGTGTTTTGAAGAAGAAACCAACTGTGAAGCCAACTGTAAAGCCTGGAGATGTGAATAATATGAAGTTGGGTCAAATTGATTCTACACATCTCACAGTGATGTTCACAATAGGCAAAGCTAACATATTTCTTTTCGCTCTTGTTGATAAGCATCTGTTGTCAACGGACTGCTTGGAGCACATAATCAATATTATCCATCGGCGCAAGCACAACAATGAGTCAGACAAGAAGAACTTCACTGACATGCTTCGGTGGTATATTAAGTTTCGTCATACTCTACTGGCCAGTATACCGAAGTTGTTCAAGACCATCAAGAAGTCTTCTATAGCTCAACCAAACTGAGCTCTCGGCTCCATTGACGCAAAGGGGGAGATTGTTGGGTATTTTGTGTTGCGTCATGGGCTTTGTTTTGGTATATCCGGATTGGGCCTGTCCATCTTTGATTATTGATTAGGGTTAAGCTATATATAGTGCATGCATGTATGCCTTAGATACGATCGTCATTATTATTATTATTGCTTTTGTAACCCTAAACACCTCTCCAGTCGAAGTTATTAATCGAGCCCTTCTGAGGTGTTAAAGCTTAATCATTCGACATCAGTTAAACCATTCCTGGGTTCTTTATTACTTTATTTATTGCTTTTCTGCTTAGAATCAATCGATCCTACTAGAACTTTGTTCTATCAGTACTAATGTTTACCCTGGAAAATCCTATATTTTCCTAAGTGTATGTTATGTATGTATTCTGTACGAAAACCTATGTATGAAAACCCTTGTATGAAACCATTGTATAGTAGTCTTATTACATAAATAAAACTAGCTGAATGTGTGTTGTACGGTATACTGAAAGTGTTATTAATACCCTCATGTGATCACCAAGTACATACGAGTTATAAAATCTAGATAGAACAAACAGTCGATTGGGTGATCCCGCCCTCAGCCCACAACCAAACAAGGAACAGGAAATGAGGCAGAGATTACACATCCCACTGTAATTCGGATGTTAATTTCATATTACCCTGGTGTATATACTAAGTTATCACATAGTTACTAACCCTTAATGTTTGTTCGTTAGGTTTATTATTACGTGAACGAGTCATTGTTTCACCTATGGGTTCTTATAACCATACTATTGACGATCAACAATACGACATACCAAGACTTACGTCGATAAAAATGATGTTTGTCACCCTAATGGTCATGGTGCGGGATAGTCACTCCCGTATAGATCTATACACAAACTCATGCTCCCCTTCCGAAGAGACTCTGGTTACAAGGTGTCTCACACTGCTGGCTCTCTCAACGAATTCACGAATAATACGCTGAAATCCCTTTTTGTTATGAACCTTATAAAATAATATCTTTTATTTCATAAATCATATTTTTATTTCGTCTGTTCTGAAAACTGTGTTTGTAAAGTTTGTATCTTAACATGTTTTGTAAAACCAATTTCAAGTCTAGTAGTGACGATGTTTTACTATGTATGTAAGTTCTATGTTCAATGTATACTAGTGATAGGAAAAATATAATAAACAAAAATTATATTTTAAAAACAAGATTACTTGTGCTTTTACTTGTATTCCCCCCTGAAAACATTATAAACTCAGAAAAATATAGGGGTATGAACTCACCTTATGTGTTTGATTTGATTGAAAGTTCGCGTAAGGATGGGGAGTTCCACGAATGAATTCCGAGACACAACGAGTCCTAAATGACATATAATGGCATATATAGTCATGTAATTAGTGTCTTGGACAACTAACATGCAAGGAAACACCCTTAGGGACTAGGAAACACTTGGACTAAGTGTTAGAATCACATGTGATTGACTAGAATGGGGTTTACGGCCATACATGAGTGTACGGCCATGGAGTGTACGACCGTACACCCATGAAGGAAACATGCAACAAGGGTGATTTGATCCATGGGGAAGCTAGAGGGTCTATTGCTCAACAACAATATGAACTAGGTTCTCACTTTGGAGGCCCTTTTGGGGTGTTTTGAGGTGTGTATGGGCATACAAGGGTGTACGGCCGTACACTACTTTTGTTCTGGCAAATTGGTCGTTTCTAAGGTGAATATCAAGCATTTCTAGTAGGTAACAAGCATAGGAAGCCGTTACTCACGATTTGGAAGCTTGAAGAGGGTTTACAGCCACCAAGAACTAGTGTGTGTTCTTGGTGTTCTTGGTGAAAGATGAAGATCTAGCCAAAGATGAAATTAATGAGATGGAAACATGGATTCACCACTAGATAAAGCATTGTAGTAACAATTCAAGGTGGGAAACACTTACATATTTAAAGATCTTGGTGAGAAATGTGATGATAGTAGAGAGAGAAATACGAAATCTAGGCTTGGAAGTGTAAAAAGTGTTGGGAAATGGCTAAGTAGTACTTATATAGGGGGAGTGTACGGCCATGAGGGGGTGTACGTGTCACACCCCGCTAAAGCGGAAACACGGGGCATGACAGTACAAAGGGTTTCATAGCAAAAGTTAAAAGACAACACCAACCATAATATTAAAAATCATTACAAATTTACAATAGAATTGAACAACTTTTAAAAGAATTACAATGTAAATTGAAATACAACACATGCGAATGCTCCTAAAAATGATGTGTCCCTAAGTGCCACTTACTTGATGATTCCTAAAAAAGCATGTAAAACAAGCGTCAACTATAAAAATAGTTGGTGAGTACTCACAGATTAAAATAATAATATTGTTTCATGAATCGAAATCAAGTTTTGATAAAAGTTTCCATAAATAAAAGTATATTACTAAAATGAGTTTTCAAGAATTGAAATAATATTCGCTGTTGCAAGGAGCAAACAATTTCATTGCTAAGACAAGTATATAAGTTTTCAGTAATAAAAGTTTGTTGCTATAATGAGAAACAAAGTTCGTTGCTATAATAAGCATAAAAGTTTCGCTGCTAAAATAAGTATACAAGTTTCATTGCAAAAATAAGTATACAAGTGTCGTTGCTAACATGAGAATACAAGTTTCATATTTGCATAAAGATTCGTATGTGCATCAAGTTTCCATTCATGAGTTCACAACCCAAGCCTAATGACCGAGTCGTGCCCTATTGACTACTATGAGTTCACAACCCAAGCCTAATGACCCAAGCCTAAAATGGTAAAATGCACTCAAGCGAATCGTGTGAGTGAGGAGTTGTCTACCTCCTGATAGCGCTATCCATAATAACCATAGGCTCAAAAGAGTTAATGAGTTGTGTCTAGAGATTCCAGGGACTTAACCGCGATACAGTCCTCATGAATTAAAGTAACATACACATACATACGAAATATAGCAACCAAGTTTCATACAAGTCAAAATAAATACAACGAACATAAAAAGTTTAGGACATGCTTTTCCACCCCAAAACATTTAAAAACCGAAAATAGGGGAGTGGTGAATACTCACAATGCATTGAGAAGATGCAAATGATGCCTTGATCTAAGTTTCACTTGTACCACTACCGAATTCTACAATAATGATATACACTAGTGAGTCTCTAATCGAAATCTAACACTAGTATACTTACTACTACAATAGAATTATGTCAATATTGTGTCAAAATTAATATTGATAAATTACAAATATTTTTCTGTGAAAATTAAATTTCAATGAATCAATTGTTATATAACAATTTAATTGGAAAATTCACATTATTGAAATGCTAATATTTAACATTTTAAGAGGCGTTCCAATGATTTAATATTCAAAAACTAAATCAATTTAGTTCTAAAATTTCCCAAACTTTGCATTTCAGTTTTAATTGAAGTCAAAGACCTTAAGATAAATTTTCTTGAATTTTTTATTTGTCTAACTAATTTTCACGATTTTAGTTTCTTGAATAACCATAAAATCATGAAAAATACTAAACAGTTAAAAAAAATTACCAAACTTCAGATTTTCGTTCTAACTACATTAAAAGACTTCCACATAAATTTTCATGGATTATAGATATGTATAACCATTTTTATTATATTTAATTCTCTAAATAGATAAAAATTCATGAAAAATAGTAGTCAGTTAAGAAAATTCCCCAAACTTTTTATATTACTGCCATTACACATACTTAAGCTGAGAAAAATATAAAAATGGATTTATAAACTGTTTAACCCAATTTTATGATTTTTGTGCATTTATTATAATAACAATGGAGATAAATAGAAAACAATTTCCAAAATTACCCAAACTTTTTGTGTTACTGTTATTAAACATTCTTAAGTTGGGAAAAATATAAAAATGATTTATAAACTGTTTAACCCAATTTTATGAATTTTGTGCATTTATTCTAATAAAAAAATGGATTTAAGTCATTTAATCTTGGGAAAATAGAAGAAAAATAGCATACAGAAGAAAAAAATCATCAAAAATTTTACGTAGCATCCTAATATATTATAAGGTGTTCGGGTAAATTTTTCATGAATTTTGGACGAGGACAAATATTTTTCCCATTATTAGTCCATTATAAATACAAAAATCGGGGAAAAATAGTAATGCATTATGAAAAATTCTGAAAATATTTTTATAAGTCTTACACATAGGGTATCAGCTGTGAAAATTATTAGATAGCCTTTTCAAATTGTCTAAGGTGGTTTTATGATTTATTGGGGCTAAACAAAAAGAAAATTTAAAACCATGCTAATCAGTAACCAAAATCGATGAAACTTAATGAGAAGTCATTATTTAGCATAGGGGTCATCCAAGAATTTACCTAGGATTTATAGACCTCATAAAGTAATTTATATGATTTATTTCCCTATATTATTGCAATAATTATAAAAATTCGAGAAAAATGAATTATTTTCTGAAAATTTGTAGAACATCTCATCTTGTTGGTGGGAATATGGGAAAAATCGGATTTGGTCAAAAAATGAGTTTTTGATATTTATTTGGAAATAAATCATACTATGATGATCTAGCTTCTAAGCTTGAAGATAATAACATGCATGTTTGTTTGAAGACCATTCATGAGTTGGAAATGTTCAAAATTTGTTTTTGGAAGAAAACGTTGGATCTATGTGGTGTTTTTCAACCAAAACATGTAGAAAATTGCATTTCCTTGATTTTGACTTAGGTTTAGGTCATGGGACTTCACCATCTACAACATGCATGTTGTTTTTGGATGAAATCCTACCACCATCATCATCAAAACCGTGAGTAGGTGCAAGTGTTCATGATTTTACAATAGAATGGAGTAGAAGATGGAGAAAATCCATGAAAAACAAGTAAAACTTGAAGGAATGGTGAAGTAGAAATCGATTTTACCTTCAACAACACCACATGATGATGAAGATTTTGAGTTTAAGATGTGTTCTTGGACTCATTTTCTGGAATAAAATTTGTGAGTTGAGAGAGAGGAAGAATAGACAGAAGATGAAGTGAAGGAGTGTGAGAGAGAAAGTGAAGTATGGAGAAATTGACAGGAATTGATTGAGTGTGTTGGGAGGAGGAGAGAGAGGAGAGAGAGAGAGAGAGAGAGAGAGAGAGAGAGAGAGAGAGAGAGAGGAATCTAACTTTTCAATGGAGAGAGGGTCTCCATCATTTAAATTTTATAAAATATAACTTTATTTTATAAAAATATCAAGTTTTTTTATAAAATATGCACCTTATCCTAATTTTCATTCACAAAACCTTAATTTTTGGCTTAGAAAATAAAGTTAAATACTAATGACTTAAATTTTATTTCTCCTTGGTTATATTTTACTAATTTGAGTTATTTTAAATTGATATTATAAAGTCCATACCAAATTATATGGATTTTTAGGTGTTAGAGTTTATAAATTTGAGTTTTTAGGGTTTTTAGGGTCTTGAGATTTAATGAATATTTGGATATCAAAATGAATTGAATTATTTGAGATTTCAATTTATGTTAGAGTTTCATAACTCTTTTCTAGTTTAAAATAATTTTTGTAATTTATTTTTATCGATTTATTGGCATTCTATGTAGTGGTTTCGAGATTCAAGCGAAATTGAGGAATAGAGTATACTAGTCCTAGTCTTCAACTTTGACTTAAGTTTCTATAAGACTTTGACCTAATTTCTACTTTTAAGTCAAGTGCATGATGTGTGCATATGATTCATGAAAAGGTGTTCAAGTCAAAGAGTGACCTAAATATGGATATTCACTACAGTTAAGTAGTTGTAGAATTCACATATCAATGTGAAATCTAAGTATACTATCCATTGATTCTAATTGTTTCCAAGTTTCTAGTAGGTTATAACTTAGTTTCTAGTTACTAAGTCTAGTATGTGTCGTGCCTAAATGTACAACTAAGTTTATCAAATCTAGAACCGACTCGAATTTTGACGGTTGTCACAGTACGGCCGTACACCCATGTGTACGGCCGTACACTCCTCCTGAAGGAGTGTTTGGCACGAAATGCAACTTTACGACTTTATTAACTCATCCCTAAACCCAACCTTGGTTGTACTTAAGCTTAGAACACTTAAACGAACCCTAAACAATGCTAAAAGATAGCAGAAACGAGTCTGACACTCGGTTGAATTGAATGGCTGGACTTACAAGGCAAAAATTTTCGGGTTGTCACATCATCCCCTGTTAGAGGGAATTTCGTCCCGAAATTCAGACACTGAATACGAATCATGAACGTGGAAATAGAGGTGGGGTATCACAAGTGTCTCATCGGATAGACACCTCTCTAGGATCGGTAGGGTACTTGGGTTTCATAAAACCCTCACATTCTCCAGTGAATTCAGATCCTCACTGGTTGTTTCAGCGGATCATCACTGTTGTATCTGTTGTTCTGGTCTGTGAATGGTGTGTAGATTTAGCTTGCACAACCATGTTCATCCAACTGATAGAATGCCCTTTTGTAGTTCTGAACAGCCTTTGCCCTGAAGTTCATGGTAGGACTCATACCTGGTTCATCTATCATTTTCTCATGTACACAAGTCATATATAATTAAGATTGATAAGACGGTCAGATGGGTGACTGTGCCCCAAGTCCACAACCAGACAAGGAACAGGAGATAGGGCGGAAACACACATCCTAAGTCCGTAGAATCTTAATTATATACCACATCCGCGTGTACATTTAAAATCGATATGCTAACCGTATATGTCCCTAGCCTCTGTCCTTGAACTTGACTTGTTGTGCGAGTGGTGGTTCCACGATGGTCTGTTGAGGGTGCTTAAGGAAAGTTACGGGTGGATACCATACTCCTCGCATGATTATTTTCGGGGGTTTGAGGCGAGATGAAATTTCGAGGTTCGCATCTAGTTTATCGTTATGAGTGACGAGAGTTTTGTTATTCCGTCGGTTTAAGGCAAAGGGTCTCTTCGGTGACACGTGGGTTTGGTATAACGCATCACCAGTCAGACTAAGTGGGATGACGTCGTCGAATTGCGTGCTAAGTTAGTTTGGAGAGAGAGCTTTGTTAGAACATCGGTGCATCTGGGTGTATGTTTCTGGTGCTTTCTGTTTTGATCCTGATATTACTACTACGATAGTTTTGTATTACTTTACGTGTGTATTAACTGAAAAATTGTTCTAGTGACTGATACTTGATATTATGGTCCCTATCAAGTCCCTTTATAATCGCTTGGTGTCTACAAGTCATATATAATTAAGATTGACAAGACGGTCGACTTAGTGACTCTGCCCTAAATCCACAACCAGACAAGGAACAGGAAATAAGGCGGAATCACGCACTCTAAGTCTACTGGTTCTTAATTATATATGGCCCTAATGTTTACATCAAGTCATTATAGCTTACCAGAAAGAGTATTTAGCTTCTACATAACTATGTGCTTAGTTTAGACGAGAAAGAAACTATTATAGTTAGGATTTGTTTGGGAAACGTACCCCTGTTCTCAGGTGGTTGCGGGGTAGACTCTCCTGCAGTGATCATTAGCACCCGTCCTTCTACATCAAGGTTTCTGGCCAGTGGACAATCTCTCCTGAAGTGTCCCGTTTCACCGCATTCGTAGCAGGTCTGACTTGTTTCCTCAAATGGGACCTGAGAGATTGGTCGTGTCGGTGCTCTACAGAAGCGGATGGTATGTCCTCTTTGGAGGCAGTTCTTGCATCACAACTTCCGACACCTTCCGATATGATGGAAGTTGCACTTATTTCATTTGTGGAGGGTTCCAGCATAACGACTGCCTGTTGTTGAAGTGGTTGGTGTCGTGGCAGCATATGTTGTGCCTGTCTGTTGTCCCTCGGAGGGTTCTTGTGTTGATTGTCTCCTCTTTCTGCTCTCTGACCTTTGATTATCATCGCCTCCTTGGGTTGACCCGTGAACGGGGTCCATTATGTCTTGGCGGATCCCATAGTCCACCAAGGTTCGAGCCAGGCATTTGGCACTGTCGAATGTAAGAGCTTTCGCTGCTATTACATTTCCTTGGATTGGAGAAGGCAGTCCCCAAATGTATCTCTCTACCTTCTTGCTCTCTGGGGTAACCATCTCAGGGCATAGCGTAGCTAAGTCGCTGAATCTATCTGTGTAGGCTTCTATGTCTGAGCCTTCCATGGTGAGGTTCCATAGCTCATCCTCTAGTTTTTGCACTTCGCCCCTCGGGCAGTACTCTTCAAGCATCATCTGTTTTAGATTCTCCCAGCCCATTGCGTTTGCTATCGGAAGAGTCAATGACTTGACATGGCTATTCCACCATGTAAGGGCTCTGTCAGAGAAGGTGCAGGCAGCAAACTTCACATTGCTCCCTTCCGGGCACGCGCATAGCACAAAAATTGATTCTGTCTTTTCGAACCATCGCATTAGAGCGATAACTCTGCCACCACTTCCTCAGTATGACCCAGTTGCCTTTCAGGTGGCAGTGACAACCGCAGTGACAGTTGTTATGACTCAAATCAATGCAAGTGGTACTGGTGGATCGGGTAGTGGAACCAACGACTCTAACCACGGACACACAAGGGAATTCTCATACAAAGACTTCATGATTTGCGGACCCAAATCCTTCGATGGAAGTAGGGCATGGCCGTACACACATGAAGGAAACATGCAACAAGGGTGAGTTGATCCATGGGGAAGCTATAGGGTCTATTGCTCAACAAGAATATGAACTAGGTTCTCACTTTGGAGGCCCTTTTGGGGTGTTTTGAGGTGTGTACGGCCATACAAGGGTGTACGGCCGTACACTCCTTTTTTTCTTGCAAATTAGTCGTTTCTAAGGTGAATATCAAGCATTTCTAGTAGGTAACAAGCATAGGAAGCAGTTACTCACGATTTGGAAGCTTGAAGAGGGTTTACAGCCACCAAGAACTAGTGTGTGTTCTTGGTGTTCTTTGTGAAAGACGAAGATCTAGCCAAAGATGAAATTAATGAGATGGAAACGTGGATTCACCACTAGATAAAGCATTGTAGTAACAATTCAAGGTGGGAAACACTTACATTTTTGAAGATCTTGGTGAGAAATGTGATGATAGTAGAGAGAGAAATACGAAATCTAGGCTTGGAAGTGTAAAAAGTGTTAGGAAATGGCTAAGTAGTACTTATATAGGGGGAGTGTACGACCATGAGGGGGTGTACGGCAGTACACTCCTCCTGAAGGAGTGTTTGGCCCGAAATGCAACTTTACGACTTTATTAACTCATCCCTAAACCCAACATTGGTTGTACTTAAGCTTAGAACACTTAGACGGACCCTAAACAATGCTAAAAGATAGCAGAAACGAGTCTGACACTCGGTTGAATTGAATGGCTGGACTTACAAGGCAAAAAATTTCGGGTTGTCACAGTTGTTGAATTTTAGCCTTCAAGAAGTTTTCCTATATTTTGCAAGCAATGGGTGTTTACTCAAGTGGGGGCTTCTACAACAACATTACAATAAGTTTTTTGGTCCCCTTATATGTCCCTTTAGGAATGGACTTGGCATTTTGGTTGGCTAAAAAAATATCATTAGTTGTCTATGTTAATGCACATATCTTTGTATGCATGTTTGTGTTGTTTATTTTATGCAGTTATTTTGTGTGGTTGATAAATTACTTTTTCACATGCTAAAATAATTTTGGACAAAATAAACATCACATGGAGTTTGGGTTTTCAAAATTGGACATAAGATGTAACAAGTTATTATTTAAAAAAAAAAATAACAAAACACGGTTTTATATAATCGTTAATTACGACAAATTTGTAAATACTCCATTACAAGTTTTAAAATGGTGATTTTTGTAACTTATACAAACTCCATATATATAAGTAATGAAATGAAGTTTTATTAAAGATATAAAAGGTTCAAATGTACTCAAAATTAATACTGGTTATTAAAATTGAATTGCGTCAAATTATATAAAACTAGCTTTTTATATAGAGCCTTTAAAAGTGATTTTCTTTTGAAAATTGATATCGTGGTTTATTATATGCATATAATAACCATGATATCATATGTTTTTAAACTAGAATTATAAAACATATAAAGACCCTTTTTACAAGCCTCAAATCTATACAATCTTTTTCAAGAAACACTCGCACATCTCTTGTATGCACTAGTGAGATAAAGGATACATAACCACTCAGTGTTATCTGTTGATGGTCGGGGTGTCTTCGCGATTTCTATAACCAAGTTATAGGCCGATTACACAAGTTTTTCAAATTTGATGATTTGATCGGAAATCTTTTGTGATAAAGGATACCTAAGCAAGAGAGTTCCGAGGCATAGATGGGATCAAACATTTTAATTAAATTTGTTATTAGAGATCCCATAAATCTAGGAATTATATAGCAAGATATAATTAATAATCGATATCTACCGAGTTGAACTCAAATGGATGGGATAAAGGATACTTAACCATTTATTTGTTTTGCAACTTGGATCCTAGACTTTGATAATTAATGTTTTTGGAAAATAAAAGGGTATTAATTATTAAAGATTAAATATTGAAAATACAAAATTAATTTTGTTAAAATTTTGTAGTTAAATAATTCATTCTCGTTATCATGAATTGTCATTTTCTTTAATGACTTGATGAAACAATAACATTCAATAGATACAACTTCAATGAATAGGTTCATGTCTTAAGAGACAATCTCGTAAGAGATATAAAATTTTATACACTTAAAGGTCCTAGTCCTAAACTATTTGCTTTGAGAAATAAACCTGAAAAATGATACCTAGTAAAGGCATCACTGTGATGCTAACGATGTTTCTAACATCATGCTAGGAATAGCTATTCATGACTTCTAGGAAGTCTTGGATAATTTAAACATATATCTGATGATATAACATGTCAAGCAATATTCCAATAAATACAATAATATTTTAATTAAAGCTAGTTTAAACATTAGAATAATGCAAGGCTAAAAGAATCACCTAGTGTGATCTAAGAGGCCCACGTTTTATGGAATGAACACCTTTAAGTCCAAGAAATCTACTAAAGCCCACATAGATGGATATTGCTTCTTTTATGAAGAAACTTGACACTGGAAGAGGATTTACTCCTCTTATTTGGAAAGAAAGTTTGGAAGAGACTAGTACTTCTATTATCTACTACATAGAACTCATACTTTTCATATAACACTTAGGTACTTGGTACTTAAATGTTAATCTAATATTTGTAAATGGCTTGCATATATTTATTGAAGAGTAACCAACTGAGCACAACCAAGTTGGAACTACACTCTCGGAGTTTAGTTTATTATTTATGCTTAGGATATAAATTACTTGTAATGTAAAACAATATTTGTTTTGGAACAATGGATGTTTTAATCATTACTTAATAATTACTTGTAATGTAAATTACTTCCAAATTTATGTCTCAGTTATTTTATTCAAATATTTGATCATTACTTAATCGTTTTTCATAACGATAATATTCATATTCTGAAATGATTAACTTCTATTCATGAGACTAGATCTCTTAATAGTATTATGAAGTAAATATCAACATTTTATAAATAAAATTAAGTTCTATAAATATCAACTGAAAATTGTGTTAAATCAAACTCATCTTTGACATTGTTATCTTTATTATATAAATGGCATTCACATATTCCAACTTCAAGAAAGAGATCTTTGAAGACAAATAATGTAGTTTATTTGACATATGTGAACCTTATTTATATGTAAAGGATTCCTAATGATATTTTCACTAAGGTGTAGAGAAAATAATTAAGGAACTATACACTTCGGTGTATGACTTCCTTTCTAATGAATGTTTGAAATTAAGCACAAGATACCAAATCAACTTTATTAACAACTATAGTAGTTTTAGTTATATTTTACATGATAAAGCATAATTGTGAAATCTTTGTTGAAGGTTTCAAAAGTTGAGATACAAACTGGTAAGAACCATCTAAGGCCTTGATGATAATAAGGGATGTATTAAATCTTACTTGGTATGATTTACCTTCTAATCGGTAGAAATATCCTCATATACACTTTTTGGGATAATACTTCAATCACTATTAATTGTATGTTGAATACAAATAACAACTAATTAGTAGATTAAACACTTTATAAGATTTAGTATGGAAGGGCTTCATCTTCATCTTACTTAATGTTTTATGGATTTGAAGCCAATGTTGGACTAAAGCTTCTAAACCCAAAATCTACTAAATACATATTTATGTAATACTCTAAATGTGGCTTAATTATCATATACAAACCCACCAAGAATAACTTCTTTTATTCTTGTGTAAGCTAAGTTAGTAGAAAGCAAGCTTTTAATGACAAAGCAAGTGGGAGGTACATGGAACATGAAGCAACTCAAGAACCATAAGCTTATGTAGTAATAGTTGGCACTAGTGTTAACACAGATTGTTAAATTTGAATAATAGGTATTCACAAACACAAATTGTTCACATTAATGGTAGAAATCATCTATGACTTGAGAAATGTGGAATCTCTCATTGATGAGCTTTTATTGACGGTTTCCTGGAAAATCCATCAAATACCAAGATGCTATGTCAGATCTTGAATCTGATAAATGACTTCGAGTCATGAACATGAGATGTAATCCATGTATAAGAATCAAGTATGGGCTTAATTAAAATTTATCCCTATAGCAAGGCTAGAAGGAGTAAATAATTCTTATAGAAAGAATAAATTACATGTATAACCATACATATTTAAATCAAGACTTGTTATAAAATGTTTTTCTCATACTCATGTCATTGACTATGATTTTCATCATACTCATGACATTGATTGTGATCAAACCTTTTTCACAAGTAGCTATAATTTGATCAACAAGGATATTATTTGCTATAAATTCATATTCTTAATATAAGATATAGTAAATAGATTTCAAGAAAGACCGCTTTTCTTAATAAAGATCTACTGGAAGATGTCTATATAGATTAGCTTGGAGGTTTTCTTAATCCATGTTATCAGAACAAAATGTGTAGAGCTTGAGATCCACTTGTGGATATAAAGAAAACATCTAAATGTTATAATCATCATTTTATGTAAAACCACAAGGTGTGTTTTTATATCAAAATAGAACATGTGTGTTTACTAAGAACTAGTGGGAGCATAGTGAAATTCCTAATCTTGTATGGATGAGACATACTTAATCATTTGAAATCACATTCGGACTAGGCAAGGTCGTTTTCACCTTGACTCAGAAAGTGTTTCTAAAATGAAAGACTTAGGAAGGAGAAGACACATTATTGGAATGTAAAATATCTAAGGGATAGATAAAATGAATGTTAAAAGTTTTATGTCCTTATACATATATTGGAAATATCTTGAAAGGGATCAAGACACAAGATTATTTTGGAGAATTCTTGGAATTGTCATATGGCACCATTTTGAGCGAGCCTCAAAAGTACATAGTTCATAGGTTTGAACTAAATGAAATAATTTATATTCTATTTGCTTGGCAAATGAATTCATCATTTACGCCATAATATGCATAGGACATAGTATTGATCATGCTGTAAGCATGACATAGGATAATAGTTGAATACATGGTTAAGTCATTGGATGACTAAGAGAGCATTCTAAGTGTACTTTAGAAGAACTAAGAGAATGCATATGAGACAATCAGTTTAGAAAGGATCTTTATGGGAAGAGCTACACAAGATGTTAATTTCTAAACAGATATAAATTATTGTAAATTATAATTGGATTTTGACTTCATTATGGAATAAAGGGAAAGTTTTGTTGGAATGAGGTCCAAGAAAAACATAATGACACAATCTACTACAAAACAAGAGTACACTACTTTAGAAGTTGAATTCAAATATGATTGGATGAATGGGATCATTGAAAAACTATGTTGATTACTGCCATTCAAGAATCACATAAAATCTTTATGACTTCGAGAGTATACTTAATCAAGCTAAGAGACTATATGTCACGAAAGAACATCAATCATATTCTCCAAGATATTTAACTATACCTAGAGTCAAGTTAAGTATGGAGATGATAATATTCACAGAATTCACACAAATTAAATTTTGTCAGATCCATTGATAAAGTCATTATTTTGAGCTAAGTATGAATGGTCACACTTCAACTATAAGACTTTATTATTCTAGAAATGGGTTTTTGATTTGGATTTAGTATTTGGATATTGGAACAATAACAACAAATATTGGATAATGTTATGATATATTGGGATATAGTCATCACATTAATACTTGTTGTGTTCTATATTAACATGTTTAATCCATGAATAATGTTATTATTATAAAAGTTTATAGTCGGTTATAATTATGGGAGCAATTATAAAGTAAGACTTATATGAATTGGATTGGTTGACTCTCACTAGATGAAAGTAGGCAAGCGGTTGTAACCAAGTTTCATAGGTACTTCTCAAAGAACTAGTATTAAACTAACCCGCATCAAGATCATCTCATGGATCGCAGTCATGAATGATACTTGATTAAAATGTACTATCTTTGTATCCTTAACACGTGAGATACATAATGGGACTTGAGTGTACGGAGTACTATGCTTTGATATGGTCAAATGTTGTTCCTTGACCAAGCAGTTATAAAAGCTATTTTCAGGTATGGTGTGAGCTATGCAAGAGGCTTATGTAATCAATATGGGATTTGTTCTTCTTATGTGTTGAGAGTTAGACATCTAAGGTGCCTTACCAAAAGTTGAACGACTAATGAGATTGATCGTGATCCAAATATCATGTTCAACATCATGTCTGAAGCAAAGGGATAACTGATAAACTTAACTTATACACCAATTGTAGCTTTGAGCTTTTTAGGAATTGGGCGTTGATAGTGTTGGGTTTTGTATACTACAACATCCTATGGTGTACATACAACCCTAATTTCTTTGGATCTATTTTTTCTCTAATTATACATGCAATATTGTTTCCAAAGCATGAAGCCTATAACTAGCATACATTTGACATAAACAACATAGAATTGAGTTATAGAATTACCTCTTTGTTGTAGCTTGTAGTTTTGGCCTTTAAGAACTTAGCACCTCAAATGTGATGCCTTAAATGGTTCAAAAACACCATGAACAAATGGAGGACTTTTGAGAGAGAATATCCTTGCATAAAATCGGCTCAAATGAACTCTTAGAACATATGTAGTAACCGATTTTAGCTATAGGGTGACATATATATATATATATATATATATATATATATATATATATATATATATATATATATATATATTGTAGGATTCTATGAGTCATGGTTAAACCCTAATCCATACGCTTGGGCTTATTATCAATGATCCATGATCCATATGGACTAACTCTTTATGGATTCTTTCATAAACTTAGTCCATCATGTATCATAAGCCCAAACAATATATATATATATATATATATATATATATATATATATATATATATAACTAATTTACAAAACTAGTCCCTATTAATTTAATTAGTCTCTTTTGATCACTAAATTAATTCCAAATTAATTCTTGATCAATACTAATTAAATAACATGATTTCATATTAATATTACAACTTATAATATATTAATAAATCATAAATAACCTCTTCTCAAAAGTCCATCCTATCAAATTGCTCTGGTGAAGGCAACCCAAATGGACCATGCTACTCTTGGGTCAAGTACATACCAATTATAGTTATGGGCTTAGACACCTAATCCAACAGTCCTCCTCTTGGATAAGTCTAATAACTATTATTGCAAGTACGACTCCAAAATCCCGACTAGCAATCGTAGCTCTTAAAAGCCGCTCTCGAACTTTGACCTAGTCAATGACGCGTCCATTAGATAAGGGATCATATATTTCTCCATTCTACAAGATATCATATGGACTGAGACATGAATTATAATCATTCTCTCTGTCCATCTGTTGTTTCCCAATTTCCGATTTATGAGGACTGACTAACTGAACTAATCAAATCAGTCCAGGCTTGGCCAAGCACTTAGGGTTCTCATCACTAAATCATCGAGGGGCCCACATATATCGCTTTTATCCACATTGGGTAAAAGGAATGGACGAACTTCGACTCAAATGCTTTCTTGTACTTACTCATCAAATCTCACACAACAATATATTTTAGAACACCAAGTTACTGGTGCGTTTACATATGTCAATGTGCAACCAACTTGTAAATTACAACTCGCATGTCTTGTTTTCAAGAATATAACATATTATCGTCTCACAATCACTCGTGATAAAACCCATGAAGTGATTCAGATGAGCGTGGGTTTAATCCAATACTTGAATCTTATTCCAGGAGTACTCATGAACACTGCATCAAACTTGTGCTATGTCTAAATCACCTAGACAATCTACAGTCAGATTCATGACAGTCTTGCCTCAATACCTACTTCCAAAGTGTGATCGACTGTGGATAGTTTGAATAACCTAGTTATTCGGGAAGTCAAAACATGCAAAGTGAAACACAAGAATAATCGAATCCAATATGGTCTCAAAACTTTTGTATATAAATAAAACACCTTTTGTTTAATCACCATATTAATTAGCCATTATTCATTGTATAATGTTTCGATTTATCAACTTCACACTTGAATTAAAACAATAGTTATCCCATGCTCCAAGAATGTACACTATGTTTACCTATGGTCCTTTTGTGAAATAGATCATATGTAAACATTTCCAATGACACTCATTTCACAATTTCAAATCCTTATTCGTATATGTAAGAATACCAAATTCATGCCATTTGCTAAAATCTGTTAGATTCTAAACTTATATGCAATGATCCTCTTGTAATGACTATGCAAAAAAGTCATAGAGATTTGGCAACAGACATTAGAAAGTATTCCAATGGAGAGCAATTCCATGGAAACGAAGTCTCATATTCAAAGTACATTCCTTTGAACATCCTTCTTGCATTAAGTTTTCTAATCTTACACATATTTTATTATTAACTTCCACCTATGGTAACATTTCCATATTCTCATTTTGACTATCACTTCTGAACAAGAGTTACCTCTTCTCAGAGTCTGTCAATATGGTCCTTCCAAAATATACACTTTACTTCCAACTGTCAATGAGCAACCAATCTTTGTTAAACCTCAGATTGTCCTCGACAATTGCTTAACCATTTTAGTCATATCTGGTTCTAGTCCCTTTTCCCTCTTAACGCCCTAGGCATTTAAAAATTAGAACAGATTAATATTATAGCTTATGTAATCAATCCTATATCCGAAGCATATAGAATACGATTCATAATGTCTCATATAAAGACATGATGCTTTTCCAGTATTTCGCTATAATATTTCCACATATAGATTTTCCTTATGTTGAATCATTTCAACATAACATCCACATATGTCCATGAATAAATTCGATTAAAATCTCAATCTAAACTTTTAGATTCGAAATGAAGTATGAATTCCTCACCCTTAATTATAGCAAAACAACTTTTCAAACCCTACAACTTTGCGAATTGAAACTTTTTGTTTACTATAATTAACATTGCTAACTCGCAACACTTACCATAATAATTACGCTCCCACTAGCATAAAAATTATTATCTTACTAGCATAACACTTATGCTCCCACTAGCTTTGACATGTACCCATAAATCAGCTGGACTTCTAGATATCAATACTTGTTGACTTTCTTACCAAAGTTCAGATTTCTGATACAAGATGCTTTGATAAGACTTTATCTAGGCTTTTCAAATTCATACACCTTTCCTTAGATAGCTCACATATGTGTCTAAATAATTTTAGAACTTACAGTCATAAGTCTGAAATGTTTAGACCTTTTGCCATTTCTCACAATTCGAACTATGAATAGGGATGTCGTAATCATAATTGAATTTGAGAATGCAAATATCACACTTGATAACTATTTAAAATCTACTTAGTGAAAGCGTTTCCTCACAATCATTTTCATGAATTGGAGAGAAACCTTATGACACTTAGATTTTATGGTGTATATGTTCCTATCCATGTGAATTTGTCATAACCATAATCACAAGAAAAGGTTAGTGACAAATCTAAACTCATATGGACTGAACTTGTTCCATGTTAATTTCTTGCCACCTGGCAGCACAAGTGCCTACCGTTGCTTCCAAGTTGTTATGCAAACAATTAAGAACTCATAGAACTCACATGGATAGTCAACATGAACTGGAATGGGCACAGAAACAAGAATATGTCAACACGATAGGTTACAAACCTCAAGTCGTGAGCTAGTTGCTAAAAATAAGTTCATTCTTGATTAGTTCTTGAAACTCCCACTGACCTCTTGACATATAAGATTCTCTTTGTCAAGAAACATTACTTGACAGCAAATATTCAAGAGTTAGTGCGGTTTCTTATCAAGACAAACACTTCACACAATCGGTCTTAGTTGTTCTTTGTCTTATCCAAAACATCACAACTTACCAATTTCAAATGTTCAAGAGTAAGAATCATTTTACTCTACATTTGATGAGTGTTATAAACCTTTCTTAAGACCATGTCACTCAAGTTACAATCTTAGAGTATGACTCTAAGACCTGCTTTTGGAACGTAGTATGATTTATCTTCTTGATTTAACCATTTCAACAATTCATGATTCCTCTTCTTAGCCATACAATTGCACTAAGATGTCCTTAGAGGATCAATTGTGATATGGTTTCATAATCACTAAGATGACCATAAAACACGATACTAAAGTACTCTCCCTTCTTCTCAGATTGGAGAAACTTTTATATGTCTGCATAATTTGATTATTCTTATTCGTTCTGCCACTGATTGAAACTTTTCCAATGATTCAGAATTACACTTAATCTTGTAAGCATAACCATATTTACTAAACTTTAGTAAATCATAACGAATAGTCTTATCGTTCTTTGTGGTGGACCTGATCAGCGCACAACTAAGTGTACCCGATCCCTTAGTCCTTCACTAGACTCACATATACATGTGACACAAGGAATTAGTCTTGATTTCCCAAAGATGAAGTTCTCATTCATCACACAACACAAGTTGCATGATTCCAAGTTTCTATCGAGCTGAACCTTGGGTGATGAGAATCTTTCATTATTTGGTAAATCTTCACACAACCACAAACGAAAGAATCAAATCCATTTTCCAATATTGTTATCAATAGAAATATACAAACATCAATTTTCACAAATGCCATTGCAAGGATAAATATAAAACAAGATAAAATCAAAATTTTATTTTATTCATAAAATGCGAAAAACTTTTCCTTACAATGCAATTACAAATGAAAACTATGTTCCAAAATATTTCTAAACAATCTATCATAACTCTTAAGTAGCAACTCAAAAATCTGATCATCGAACCATGCGATCGAAATCCATCTCTTCACGATCAGACTCAGCATACTCTTCCTTTAAGCTTCCTTTGATTCTACAAAACATCAAAATGTAATTACATTACATCATGTATTAAGAATCTCCAAATAGGAACTTAATAGAGTTAGATAGTGGACTTACCTGAAGCAGAGCCAAACTTTTTGACTATACCATCCTTGCGATCTTTCCGGTAAATATAGCAGCTTCGCAACCAATGCCCCTTCTTTTGACAACAGAAACATATGGACTCTTTGGGAATGGAACATGGGACTCTCTCCGACTTAGCCTTTCTCTTTACCATTTGGTCAAATGACTTGACCATGGCCGATCCCTTTCCATTGGGAAGAGAAAGCTTTTTTGGACTTCCAATGTTACCATTGTCAATGTCCATGGAAGTTTTGGAAATAGATCTTCCAATCAAATTTGCATTACCAGTGCGCCAAATCATTCTTGATTCAGCAGCAACAAGCAAATATGTTAGATCAATAAGGGTCACGTCGCGGTCTATCATATAGTAGTCTTTAACAAACGGACTATACTACTCGGGAAGTGACTGAAGAACCAAGTCAACATCCAACTTCTTCGACACAACTACTCCTAACATTCCCAACCTGTCAATATGTGACTTCATCTCCAAGATATGTGCACACACAGACCTTCCATCTTGGTGTTTGCTAGCCAATAGGGCTTGAGTGACCTTGAACTTTTCAAGTGTTTGAACTTGTGGGTTAGGGAGAATTATTGGAGGAGGTGGAGGAAGTGAATTTCCACTGCAGCACGAAAAAGGGATTAATCTTTCACCTTGATCGTCTTGTGGAATATCATCTTTATAAATAAAGGATTCAGGAAGACCATAGTACTCTGAACTAGACATCTACAAGGGAGAAATTCAATTTTAGTTGATTTAAGTCCATAATATAACACCCAAATGAAATATTAAGGCTAGGATACAACACAATATTTTACAATTCGGAAGAGGGATGTCGTAATCCAATTGCAAAATATTTGAAGGTAGGTAAACGACGATTTACCAATTTCCACCATGAAAACGAAATTGATTATTAAGTTTTAAATGAATTGAAATTCCTAGATTCTTTGAGATTCATTGAACTTTTCAATGACATGTTTAAATCTCGATTGTGCCCTTCAGGGTTGTGACTGGGATGTCGAGGATCACAAACAAGGTGTGAATAACCATGCAAATTAGCTTGTTACTCTCGATGTCATTTATCACCTAATCAATGTGTCGGTTAACCACACACGCTCCATTGATCTACGACAAACATCGAGATACCCTTTGCCACCCTTGTTAGTCCAAGTTAGTGTGCCGGTTAACCACACATGCTCCACTAACGACTTGGCAAGGTGCAAAGTGCAATTTCATGGGTTAGCACCAAATTCCCATTTTTCCTAAGTAACTAAGATTAGGAATTTATAAGTATTTAGTTACTTCGTATTTTCATTATACTTTTAATGAGAATTAATGTCCTATCCTACCCGTTCGGCTAACGATACTCCACCAGTCAAGGAAGCGGTGCGTGAGAGTGGACACCCATTTAACCACCATTTTATAGACAGTAACCTTACACCCCCTTTATAGACCGACTTCGTGAATGAGGCCTACTAACGGTAAGACTGACCATTTACTTATACATATATAATATATTAAAAATTTATTTTTATATAGTATAAGGGTGTATTTTACACATTTAAAATACTTGGTGGTTTAATCTTTTAATTAAACTACTCTCTTAATTTAATTAATCTTAAACCATGTTATTATGGATTTATTAAACTTCTCTTTTAATTAACCACTTTAATTAATTTAATAAATTCGATAAGGTGTAACTGAATTATTCAAAGCAGCTAGGTTATTAAAAATTCAAAATTAAAATTACTTAATAAATTTTTAAGTTATGAACCTAAGAGTTTCATCTTTTGAAACCTTTCAATAACAAGAGTTAATTTTTCATAATTTGAGACTTTTCAAATACCAAAACTTGAGGACAAGTTTTGTAACTCTTTAGAACCTTTTGGTTTTCCATAACTTATGAGTTAATGTGGTTTTTATGAAAAAACTTTTCATGTTCCATAACTTGAGGACAAGTTATGGAGGACTTTAAAAAACATTTAAGATCAATTTTACCAAACAAAATTATCATATAGTTTTTCATGATCTCAATTAACTCATATAGCAAGGCAATTCATATCAAATAATACAAATAATTATCTTATTATCTTAAAATTTGACAATTTTCCTTTAATTAGATGAGGATCATCATTACCAAATCAGAAAATACATTTTTTATGATTACAAAACAGTTTGTGGTAATGATCCTAGTCCAACTCTGGCGAAAAACTTGAAATTTTGCAACCAGAAGCACCAACTCGTCGAGTGTATGAACCTGACTCGTCGAGTTGGCATTTTACTGAGTGGACTCGTCGAGTCAGCCAGTGGACTCGGCGAGTTCATCATTCAGAAGCCAGAAAATCGATTTTTTTCAACTTTGAAAAATTAACAAGCATCAAATATAACATAAAACAATCCTAGTCTCTGATACCACTATTGGGTTTTGTATACAACAACATCCTATGGTGCACATACAACCTTAATTGATTTGGATCTAAGTTTTCTCTAATTATACATGCAATATTGTTTCCAAAGCATGAAGTCTACAACTAGCATACAATTGACATAAACAACATAGAATTGAGTTATAGAATTACCTCTTTGTTGTAGCTTGTAGTTTTGGCCTTTAAGAACTTAGCACCTCAAATATGATGCCTCAAATGGTTCACAAACACCATGAACAAATGGAGGACTTTTGAGAGAGAATATCCTTGCATAAAATCGGCTCAACTGAACTCTTAGAACATATGTAGTAATCGATTTTAGCTATAGGGTGATATATATATATATATATATATATATATATATATATATATATATATATATATATATATATATATATATATATTGTAGGATTCTAAAAGTCATGGTTAAACCCTAATCCATACCCTTAGGCTTATTATCCATGATCCATGATCCATATGGACTAACTCTTTATGGATTCTTTCATAAACTTAGTCCATCATGTATCATAAGCCAAAAACAATATATATATATATATATATATATATATATATATATATATATATATATATATATATAACTAATTTACACAATTAGTCCCCATTAATTTAATTAGTCTCTTTTGATCACTAAATTAATTCCAAATTAATTCTTGATCAATACTAATTAAATAACATGATTTCATATTAATATATTAGAACTTATAATATATTAATAAATCATAAATAACCTCTTCTCAAAAGTCCATCCTATCAAATTGCTCTGGTGAAGGCAACCCAAATGGACCATGATACTCGCGGGTCAAGTACATACCAATTATAGTTATGAGCTTAGCACCTAATCCAACCGATAAAATGGTACAAACAGTCGTATGATCTTAGGGGCAGTGAAATGTTGCTAGACGTTCACCACTGTCTATATCAGTCTAATATGAGTCTTGCACAAGTGGGAGATTGAAAGGTATTGTATGCTCAAGAGTCATATTAAAGTGATATTGCTAAATAAAATATGATACTAATGGGTCACACTAACAACAACTTGATACAATTGATTATTTATTAGAAATTGATTTTAATAAATATTAAATACAACTCTTATAATTAAAATGGAAATTATTTATTTCTAGGAAATAATAATTTTCATTAGAAAGTAACATAATATACCATATGGTATGATTTATAAGTCATGTACACACTTTTGGACTAGTTGAATCCTTTTGTCTTTTTCCTAAAAGACAAAGTTTATATTTTTTAAACTTTGAGTTTATGAAATTTAAACATAATCTTCTCTTTTTCCTCATTATGGCCGAAAGTTGAAGGCTAGAGGAGGTGTGTGGGTTTTTGACTTGTTTAATCAAAAGTACTAAGCCTAAGAATCATGCATGGACACCCTCATGAAAATAGGGGCAAGGTTGCTTAAACTTCTAAGGACTATGGGTTAATACCTTCACTTTATTCATACAAATAAGAGGCTTGCATTCTTGAAAGTGTGCTCATTCGTTTTTCCCTTCTTATGGCCGAGAGCTCTCTAGGAGACTCTCCATCTCTTCTTTGCTTTGAGTTATTGAAGATTACTTGCATATCTTTTGCTCTGTTGAAGTTCATATTGGTTATGAACTTCAAGCTTAAGAGTTTAAGAGTTTTGGACTAGCATCTACATCAAGTTGAGTCATTGTTGGTGTCTCAAATGTTCCACATTCTTCATCAACTTCCAAGCCTCCCAAGAGGACCTAAAGAACTACAAAGGTTGTTATTTCTTCATCCTTCCTTCGGTTGGTGTTTAATCATTCTATAACTTGAAAGAAGATCCTTGGTGGGTATAAAATGTTTATGATATTTCAAAAATTAAAGTCTTCAATTGCCATATTTTTCTAGTTTATGAAATAATTTTTGAACTAAAAACCCAACAAAAAGGAGCATAAATATCAAAAACATACCTTATGTATGCGACTACCCGATGTACTGTATGAAGATTTCATTCTCATTAAATTAAATAGTTTTAGAATGTTTGATTTGGCTCTATTACGCAACTCTCGTCTGAGTGTAACCGTTGTAGTGCAAGATCTTACAGTCAAAAGACTATTTAATTGTAGTGACATATAATTGGATTCAAATAGAAATATTAGATTCACCACACGATTCTGGAGAATGTATAAATGTCAGTAGGAACACGACTAAATGTAAGAACGACATATCACCTACAAACTGATGGTTAGAGTGAAAGACCATACAGACTCTAGAAGACATGCTCTAAGCTTGTCTGATAGACTTTGGTAGATCGTTGGATACTCATATACCCTTAGTTGAGTTTTCCAATAATAATAGTTATCACTAACATCACAACACCTTTTGAGACTCTTTACAGATATAAATTTAGATCATTAGTATGTTGGGCAGAAGTAGGTGATACCTAGCTAGCCAAGTAACATGTGGGTGATACACTACTTACTGGCCCCGAGATCCTACATAAGACAACAAATAAAATCGTCCATAATAGATAGAATCAAGGTTGTACATGATCATTATAAGAGATATGCTGACAAGAGAAGTAAGCAATTGAAATTTTAAGTAAGTGATCGTGTTATACTGATAGTATCTCTTTGGAAAGGAGTTATATTATTCAGAAAACGAGGCACGCTAAATCAACAATACATAGGACCCTTCGAGATTCTAAAGAGAATAGGTCATGTAGCAAATAGACTCAAATTGCCTCAGGAACTCAAGAATGTACATGATACCTTTCATGTATCAAATCTTAATAAGTGTTGGTTTGATGTCACACTTTCTATCCCTTTCGAAATAATGTAGGTCATTTCTAAACTCCATTTCATGGAGGAACATGTAGAAATAATGGATCGAGAGGTCAATATATTAAAACAGAATCATATTTCCATAGTAAAGGTACGATGGAACTCTAAGCGAGGACCTGAGTTTACCTGGAAAATGAAAGATCAAGTACCCTCAACTATTTATTAATACTAAGATAGAGAGCAGTATAAGTTCAAATATTTGGACGAAATTCTCTTAACCGGACGAGAATGTAACAACTGTAGAAATTAAGTCATCGTTAAACGAACAATGTTAACCTAATCACTGTTGTAATAGACCTAACGGGTACAAAAGCTATCATTTTCTAGTTTATAGGGTATTATACATTAAAATACATCCAAAATATCAATTAAGTCTTGAAGTGATATAAGTCCCTCATAAACAAACAATTTCAGTATACATAAGGAATGGGTTAATGCATATGATTGAAAAAGATATATGTATTAAACATTATTATGTGGTATCAATAGGTTCATCATCTACTCCTTGAAAATAGGAAAATTTGGACATAAAGAACGTCGAAACGAAATTTGTATGCAAAGGATACGACCGTTTTAAGAAAAGAAACAACCGGGTAACAACTTACCACATGTTATGTGTCAAATCCCGACCTTTAAACGATAAACGAGATGTCTTAGGAAATGAATTTTTATTCCCATTCAATTTTCCTACGAGTCTCATTCAATTTAGGAATTTATCTTGTTCCTTACTTTTTCTACCCGAAATTACCACGGGTTATTGTAGATAATGTTGAATGGCTAAGGTTCGCCTTTTCCCTAAGTTAACTTCGAATGACCTGTAAAATCATTTCCAAGTTTCGTATCGAAAAATTAGTTATATATTACGGATCAGGTTTTGATGTAGTATTTGATTTAGTAGCTAGCGTTTTCTATCTCGTGGCGTATTGACTCTTTTACAAAGTAAAAGTTCGCAACTGTAAACGGGTACCCTCCGAAAAACACTTTCAAACGCTTCGTTAGGATAGCTATGCTATTTCTTCATGACTATTTTTCCCGAAACGTCTGTCACCTAGTCAGATAAGATATCTAGCTTTATTGTGAACCGTTGGATCGATTTCGTTTCGGACTATAATATCAAAATCTCAAAAAATTTATATAGAGGGGGAGACCTCCTTCATTTTTGCACCATTTGCCCCTCTCTCCCTCTCCATCGCAGATTTTCTTTCCCACCCTCGGCCACAGTCGAAGTCGTTGGAACCACCGTCGGCCACCTAGCATCGTTGTACGCCGCCGCTGTCCGCCGTCGCCGGAGTCTTTTTCCAGCCAATTTTTGGGTAGTTTCTGATCATAATTCTGGCAGAGCACTATTCCTCTAGTCAAAATGTTATTTACTGGCGAAACACTATTCACCGGCGAAACACTATTCACCAAAAAATTTATGGTGAACTTTTCGACCAATTTACTGGCGAAGCTCTGGCAAGTTTTTCCGGTATAATATTATTCACTGCAGAACACTATTTACTTAACACTATTTACCGGACTGCAAAACTGCTATTTTTTAGATTGTTCTTATATCTCCGGTTTCTTGCATACGCTTCAACCAAGTGAGTGCACGACCCCATTTTAAATCTTTTATCGTATTTTTTTGAGGGGGGGGGGATACATGCAATAAACTGTATTATTCCTATTATACTTATAAAAATCGTATTAACACTATATTAAAACTCTGTTTAAACAATGTATACAGTATAATTGTATTGAAATAAGTTTATCGTAATACCAAATATAGTAGTAATACTATAGAACCTCGAATTAAGGAATGATTACAATAATCCATAGTACTATAGATAAATAGCCTGGAAAATTATAAAATAAAGTTAGGGCCAATATAATGATTCAACATCACGACATTTATGTGAGCATTCTATTCATCAAATGAAGTATCAAAATACTTAGAAAGACCTCTCGCTTATAACTGTAAATTCCTAAGGAGCTGGATAATTATATATAGATCCATACAGATTGACACCCCCACATGTGGTTGCTAGCTACAACCTTGATGATTGAGTCATACTTGGTAATAATTGTCTGTTATTATTTTGATGCCATGATGAAGCGTCGAGAGAGGCAGACTAGTCTGAAATAGCTCGTTTATAGGACCTCACAGTGAAATATATATATATATATATATATATATATATATATATATATATATATATATATATATATATATATATATATATATATATATATATATAAACTTTAAAAACCTATATACATATCATGAATGTCTTTTTATCAATAAATTAGAATAAGAAAGATACATTATACATATATACGAAACTTACAAAACCTTTATAAATACTAGGAATCTCTATTTTCAGGAACTCGGTTATGGAAACTTAGGATAAAAAGATACATTATGTATGCTAGGAAACTACCTATATACATCAAAATAATACTTTCCGGTCTCGAAAAGTGCATATTAACTCTATAACAATCATACTTAAGTGAGAAAAGTACATTTGATACAAAACATCACTTCATAGAAGAACTCTACAAAATCAATTCATTCATAAACTAAGAAATCATGTTGGTATTCCATACTTGCTAAGTGTATGTTTTATATTTGTATATAAATTGGAATCTATAAACGTTAGAATGTTTGATTCAGCCTTATTCCCTATTCCTTGTTTGGTTTTGGGTTTAGGATAAAAAAATTTATTCGATCCGCTTTCAAATCTTAGATTATATATAACTTGCATACACAAGTCGGTTATCGAAGAACCATGTAAGGGTCAAGTAAAATACAAGTTTCCTGAACATACACTTTTAGTAACATACTATTGGTAGAAAGGTACACTGTCAGTAACATACATTTTGGTAGAAAAGTACACTTTCAGTACACATAATTTTTGGTATAAAAGTACAAAGGATTCAAACCTATGAACTCACAACATTTTATTTGACATTCTTTCAAAACACATATATTCACAGGAAAATATAAGCAAGATGATTTCAATTATGTAATGATGTCATGGAGTCAGTCTTCTACAGATTAGTTTCAGTTGCCTCCCATTGGAGGGTTACTTATGTATTTCATCTGATGTAACTTTAAACGAGTAGCAATGTAAACCCTTTAATAACAACATTATTATCGATATTATGTTATACGTTGTTTTTTTTCTTGTATGCAAATGACTGTGATTTATGATGTCGTCTCACCGCGTGACGTTTCCTTCGCAAGCTGGGGGTGTGACATTTTGGGTTGTATGCAAGAATAATATAAAAAAGAACTGAAAATATATTTATTTTGGGGACTTGTTTAATTAATTGTTTAAAATATTAATTAATTAATTAATTAGTCAACATGGAGAATATGGAATATTCTAGAGTGTTTTGATTCTTGGATAATTACCAAAAGTCTAGATACCTACTAATATATTTGGTAATTATCTTTAACATTTCAAACCACCTCTCTCTAAATAGAGGGGTCAAATCTCAGTTTTGGATGGATGAAAACTTAGCCTTCTTACTGCAAAAGTTAGAACCCTTGAGAAAACCTTAGAAAACCTGAAGGCTCGATGCCACTTCGTGACACTTCTTCTTTCACGACGTAGCAATGAACAATATCGTCAAATTGAGATATCATTATGTTGGTTCGTGGTGGTTTCTTCATATCTGCTAGAGTTTTGCATCTTGGGTGTGATTACAAGAGAGGAAATCTCTTTGGGCTCTCTAGTCCAATCAATTAGTCTGTCTAAAGAAGAAATGTACAACAAATCTAAGGTATGTTTTCTATCTATTGTGTTCTATTAACTTGCATAGGTTAGTTGAGTTTTAGACCCTTATGTTTCGAGTGTTAGATCAAATTGATTGTTGTTTTTGTTGCCATATTGTTTGTTCCAATGAGGCTCGAAACCCATCAATAGTAACATTTCAACCAAACCCACCCATGCACCCGATAATCATGTATATTCTAATGATGCATACTCTCAACGCTACACCCAAATATACGCAAACCCCATAACACAAACCCTACCTCCCCTACGTACCCATACACCCATACGAACACCACATTAAATTAAATGGATTGTACAATTTCATTATCATGAAGACAATGTATTGCATTAATATGTTCGTAAGATTAATTGTTCTTATTTATACACATTAGATTATTACAAAGTAATTTAAATATATCTCATTAATTAATACAAAGTTTTTTTAAACCAAAAGTTTTACATTTTGAAATATTGAATAATATCTACCAAATACTTTGAACTAGTATCTATCCACCATATCGAAATCATGATGAAGGGTTGTTGACGGTTCCCTCCTGTACCGTTTCTTTGAAATTTGGTTCTGTAATTCTCCACTTCAATTATGCCATTCTCCAAAATTATTACACATTGCTCAAATAATAACAGGGCTTCGTTTGTGAAATTATTATATTACATGTACATTTTCAATATTTCGTACGAATGCGAATACTTCCAATCCCCTATATCAAGTCATAGCCATATTATTAAACATAATATTTTGTTCTTTAAATGTATGCAAATTTAACATAATGAAAAACACCGCTAGAAACTGGATGTATGAAAGAAAAGATAAATGCAGTTGTGTATCTTCTGTTTTATATAGAAGGTGTGCAAAAATTCAGAGACTTTGATACCGGTAAATAAAGGTATATGGATTAAGATTTAATCATATCTCTATGTAGCAAATGTTGTAACATAACATATGTAAAACGTCATACGGTAAAGAATCATTTTTACAAGTCATGTTTTGTTCCAAATTACTGGTTTTGGGATAAACATGGCGGAACACCCTTTGATGACAATACGTATTTAGGGGCAGATTATATATACATAAGTTTCAATGAAGATCATGAATCTATTTATAGAAAAATGGTTATGGATGTAAATGGCTCCGGATCTTATTAATAGTAATCCTGAGGAGGAATCAAATGCATAAGATAATTTTTTTATATGCTAAAGGCAGCCAATAAAGAGTTTAGGTCTTGATGTAAAAAAGTCACAAATCAGTCTGTTATAGCTAGAATATTGAATATAAAATCAGATTATCACATCCCTGAACAATGTTATCATGCTATCTGACAGTTGATAAATGATGGGTTACTGGAGGAGAATAACATGGTCAGTAGTTTATACGAGAGGAAAAAGGTAAATGTAGTCACTAGGTTTACCTGTAGAGGTGATTGACTGTTGTAGGTATATATATATATATATATATATATATATATATATATATATATATGATATATTGGAGGAGAGATAAAGATCTTGATTGGTTCAAATTTTGCAATGCAGATAGGTACAAATCGTCAAAACGTTTGTCAACACATTCATGTGTACCTTATAAGAGAATGCATTATTTACCTTTGAATCCAAGGTTGAAGAGATTTTATGATTCATAAGTCACATCCGCATCCATGCAATGACACTCCGAGGATCATGGACATGTTGCATGTATAATGGTTTGGAAGCACTTTCACATAATTCATCCTTCGTTTGTAGCTGAAATACATAATGTTAGATTAGGAATATGTACAAATGGTTTTACACCAAATGGAACATTTGGAAAACAATATTTATCCTTTCTTATAATTATAACACCTTATAATTTTCCACCTTCTATGTCTATGAAAGAGCCTTACATGTTTTTTACCGTAATTGTACAAGGACATACACAGCCTAAGCATAAAATAGATGTATTTCTACAATCGGTTGTTGCAGAATTGGAGCAGTTATGGGAAGAAGGCATATTATCTTATGATATATCTTTAACACAAAATTTCAATTATGAGCAACTTTGATGTTGAAAATTAGCAATTATTTAGCTTATGCAATGTTCTTATAATGGTCTATAGCAGGTAAGCAAGCATGTCCACATTGTAAGAAATATACACAAACATTCAGGTTGAAGAATGGTAATAAGATGTCATTGTTTGATTGTCATAGAAGATTCCTTCAGAATAATCACCCATATATAAAGGATAAAAATAAGTTCAAGAGAAATCGTGTAGAGATAGAAGGCCCTCCTCCAACTAAGAATGGTGAAGAAACTTTAACGGAAATTGAACAATTAGGTTTGTTAAAAGTGGCTGAACTAAATGTTGATGATGTAAACAACTGATTTGGCAATCTAGGTTGGAAAAAGAAATACATATTTTGGTATTTACCATATTAGAATACAATCCTCATTAGAAATAATATTGATACTATGCTCTAAACAAGAAGCAAAATAAATCCATATGAGAATGGGTGGAGAAACTACGTTTCCATGATGGTTATGTTTCAAATTTGGGGAGGTGTGTGGATTTGACAGCGTGTAGACTATTCAGAATGAAAAGCCATGATTGCCATGTTTTTATGCAATGATTGGCGCCAGTTGTATTTTTTGAGATGTTGGCAAAACATTTGTGGGAAGCATTAACATATTTGAGTCTTTTCTTCAAAACATTAACTGCAACATTAATCATTAAACAAGACATGGAAAGGATTGAAGCCGATATCCCAATAATTCTATGTAAATTAAAGACCGTCTTTGTTCCTGGTATTTTTAACTCAATGGAACATTTACCAGTACATTTTCCATACGAAGCGAAGATAGCCAGTCTCGTCCAACATCATTGGATGTATTAATTTGAAAGGTTTGTTTGTTAATTCAAAATGTATGTTACTATTTTTTTTAAGTTTAACTCTAATTTAAATAGATATGTCAATCAGTTGAAAAAAGATGTGAAAAATAAAGCTCGAGTGGAAAGGTTCATTGTTAATGCGTACTTGCTTCATGAATCATCAATTTTTTTCTATCATTATTTCGAGACTGGGGTTCCCACACGTAACAAAAAGTTTACTTGAAATGACGATGGAGGAGATGAGCAACGTGATGATGACAATGAAACTTTAGCTATATTTTCATATCATCGTCGTTAATATGGAAAAACGAAGACTAGACTGTTGTCTAATAAGGAATTCAATGTTGCCCATTCTTAAATATTCCTTAGCGAATATAAGATTAAACCTTGCATCTAGTAATATATACTTCACTTTTAAGATCAACAATAATAATCATTTGTTGTTCAATTTCTCTAAATAACATCTACAGGCTTTTTTTTATTACATCATAGTAACTTTGATCATGTAATTTAAAGGGTAGTACAACAAATTTGAAGATCACTTGAAATATTTTACTGGGGATATAGATGAATAGGATCTTGTAGTTAAAGTGGATAAGAACTTTGTGGTATAGTTTAAAAGCTATGTGGGTGTTAATTTTGTTTTTTGTTATGGTTAAAATTATTAAGTGCTTCACCATTTTTCATATAGGCACATAAGAACAACATAAATAACAAGTATATATTTGACATTTCCAGAATGCCATTGAGGACAATGAAATTATATAATGTATACTTTGTCAATGCTTAGAAGTTTCACATGGAAACTCACGGTCGGAACAAATCAACAACGAATACCAGAGTGTGTATTAGTAGCCTAGGACGTGATTATTTTGGCAATGTAGTGAAAATTTTAGATGTCAAGTACCCTGGTTACTTAAGGAAAACCACAGTTTTGTTTAAATGTCATTGGTACGATCCAACACCTAACATAGGAGTTAAGGTTTACAAACAATATAACTTGGTCAAAATAAACGTCAAATTAGAAAACAACAAGTTCAAGCCATTTGTTTTAGCCAAGTCAGCCACCCAGGTGTGGTTCATTCCTTACCCAAGTTTGAAAAAAATATAACTTGGATTGGTTAGTTGTATTCAAAATTAAACCTTGTGGTTACGTGAAAATGATCATCAAAAAGGCGTTGCTTTCCAAGAAGATGAAGTTGTATCAATTGAAATCATTATACCAACTGCATATATAGATGACTATGACGAGGACATTTCAAGAAACAATTCAGATGATGAAAGTAACTTTGATGAAGAAGGTGAATTTCATGACGACGACAATGATGGTATTCATGACAGCGAGGTTAGTTATGAGTATAGTACATTGAGGAATGATGTAGAAGAAGAGTAAGAAGAAGAGGAGGAAGAAGTCACTGAGTAGCCATTTAATGAAGGTAAATGTGCCCTAATTTTACTTTTCATTGAATATATTTGTCTCCAAGTTTCCTTACTAAGTGATTGGTTTCTTACATGCTTATTTTGTTACTTTTTGCAGATTTGTGGTTGGGGCATTAGATATGATTCTTTCTTTATGGATAGTTATATTGTCTAATTTTTAGTTTTTGTATGTGAATTTATTAATGTGATGTTATGTATTAGTGCCCTTGGAGAGAATTAAATGTAATTTTATCATTCCTTACTTTTCTTTGTTTACTGTTGCCCCTCCATTTGAACAAGAGATTGAAACCACTAGAACCAAATAAAAAAAAAGTTAAATACTATAATAAAAAAATCAATAAAAGTACATTGCCATTAAAGTTTAATGAAAGTATACTTGTCCACATTGAAGCAGCCTTCATCCTACTATTATACTCTATGTACCTCCAATATTAATATTATAACCACCAAAATATAAGCAACCTATATCAAATGACTGATTTGCCCTTTTGGACTAATGATATCCTCTTGACCAAAAAGACAAATTAAACAACCTCATATCACACTATAATTAACTTGGTTTTCTTCAATGTTTCAACTTTCTATAGATTGGTTTTCTTCAATGTTTCAACTTTCTATAGATTATATGTTTTAGTTAAGTTTTATATGTTTTAGTTAAGGTTATTTGATCCTTCAATGTTTCTACTTTCTATAGATTAGTCCAAAAACAATACATTAGTCCAATAAGTTAATCAAAAGAGTTTCAAAAAGACTCCAAAATTTATGTTGTATTACATCCAATATACAAATCATATTATATTTTAACAAAGACTAAATAACCTTAACTAAAACATACAAAACTTACATGCTACAACAGTTTCCAGGCTATCAGATTCTCATTTGCCATGTCCATGGCGTATTCCATTTTATCTTTGGTAATTGTGATATTTAGCATTTGGTTTATATCTGCAATGCCTTCATCAATTGTTGCCCTTAGATCTTATGTAAGCAAAAGATGGCTAAAATTTTCAATCCTCTTTGAATGTGAGTTCATTATGAACCAGGGGTAATTGATCGACACATTCTTACTCATGTTTTCAAGGTAAACATCTCCAATGCATGAAAGTTATGTGCGCCTACCGTCATTTTGAAATCTACCAGAACATTCTCATCCAAAATTGGAGTCACTGTCAACCCATGATGCTCTTCGGTATTCATATAATACTAGTCTAGCAGGTTGATGTTTATATACTTAATATAATCAATAGTTGGTTTTGTAAAGGTTTTACTTAGAGAATGGGTAAAAAATTTCACCATAAGATTTTTGTGAATTTCTTGTCATTCCCCTTCTCATACTCTATGAGACGAGTGTTTTTTGGTCGTTCCATGGTGATACTCCATATTTGAAAGACTGGCTTGGTCCAGGGGTGGGCGATCATTATTTTTCCATGGATCGATGAAGGATTGTTCATTGAATTGATATTCAGTTTGTGGTTAATGTATATAGTTATGGGTTTTGATACAAAATAAAAGAGAGTTTTTCATAAAAACCACAATGGAAGCTTTAAAATTCACAAGTAATTTTCGAGGTTATTTCAAAACAAAACCACCAAGGATTCTTTTAAGGAGGTTAGAAATATATTTAAACCAACCATATGGTATTTTATAATGAAAACCTTTGGAGCGTTTGAACCCACTTTGTTTTTGGGTGTTTATGAAGATGGAAAGATCAAAGAAGATGATTTTTTCTACAAGTATCCACCATCAAGAGTAAGGTACAAAGAAATGATAGTTTCTTCTAGTATTAATTTGTTCTTTAAGCCTTTAAGTGCTTAACAAAATAAGCACCAAAGGAAGACACAAATTAAGCACCACACACAAGTGTAAAACTTCAAATATGAGAGAAGAGAGAGAGAGAGAGAGAGAGAGAGAGGGTGAAGGCATAGAAAGTTAAGATATTTAGGAGGAAAAAGAAGGCCAAAAACTATCTAGTTTTATTCATAAGACTCTCTTATATATATATCCCATGCATGAAAAAAGGCTACACCTGATTTTATTCTAAAGTAATACCCTAGAAAGGAAGCATGGGAGACAATGTATGGAGGTTGACAAGAAACCTCCATGTTTCTTGAAAACTTTTGGCCATATGGTCAAATAAGGAGACAAAGGTTAGGCTATTTTGTCTAACTAAGAAAGCCAACTAATTAGTTCAGTCATGGTTATCCAAAGTGTCCAAAACATTTGTACATGACTTATAAATCATATCGTATGATGTAATAACTAGCCTGTCTTCTCTTTTATTATTATTTTCTATAAAAAAAATAACTTTCGTCTAATTAAATACAATAGTTGAATTTATTTATTAATAATCAAATACTTAATAAATATTAAATAATTACCAACTTCATTAAGGTGTGACCCAATATGATCATATATTATTAGCAATATCAATGAATAATGATTCTTGACCATATAGATCCAACATATAGAAAATGTGAGGGTGATCAGTTTTGTAGGAGAAGATGTGTTTATGGATGAATAATTGAAGCTGAAGAGACATTGACACAGGTTAACTAATTATTAGTTCCGACTATGTAGATGGATTGAAATTAGAACGAAGGCTGGTTAATGATGAGTAATAACTATCTTGTATAATACTATAGTGTAAAGAATATTTTTCATTATATGTTATGTTTTTAATAAGACTATACAAATTTATAACTAATTTTTTCTTAAATAATACTATCTACATAATTACATGTAATCAATTTTTTATTCAAAATTAGAATTGAAAATTTGTTAATAAAGTTTAGATTTATTAAAAAAATACTTTTCAACTTGTTTACTGCTTTTGGTTGTCGGCTTATACCTTATGAATATAATTTAGTTAGTGGTGGGGTTTAGAACCATAGCGGGTGTATATGGTATAGGGGTTGGGACCATAGCTATGAATTTGAACTCCTTAGCAAAGTTTCTATGAAATTTAATTTCGTAGCGAAATTACTAACAATGTAGCTAGGATTTTTTCCATGGCAAACATATAACGGAAATAAAATTTTGAAGCATAATTCCATAGGTAAAACTATAGCGGATCTGAACAAACCACCACGAACCGATGCAACCTCAAATCGATGATAATGTTCATCTTTACATCGTGACATAAGAGGTGCCACGACGTGGCATTGAGCTTTTGGGTTTTCTCAAGGTTCTAACTTTTGGAGTAAGAAGGCTAAGTTTTCATCCATCCAAAACTGGGATTTTATCCGTCTATTTTGGGGGAGGTGGTTTGAAACATTAAAGATAATTACCAAACCTATTAGTAATTATCTAGGCTTTTGGTAATTATCAAAGAATCAAACAACTCTAGAATTTTCCATAGTTTCCATGTTTTATAATTAATTAGCTATATTATTAATCAAATAACTAAACAAGACCCTAAAATAAATATATTTTTCCGTAGACCTATTGTTAGCAATATACCAATAAATTTTGATTTGGTAGCAGTTTCTATAGAAATTCCCATGTTTGCTATGAAAAATTCGTTCTATAGAAAATACGGTAACATATTAGCTGTTGAATGGAATTCTATATCACAATCCGTTGCACAATACCAACATGAAGATATTCCAAAGCAACATTCCGTAGCTGTTTTGGAATTTTCTTGTAGTGAAATGAACTTCACAGTCTGCATCACACAACTGACTGATTGAGACGAGACTGTGTGATGCTCGTAAGTTAGGGAAACACGTTTTAAGTGATTTTAGTTATAATTGTATCATCCTGATGTTAAGGTATATTGAACATTAACCATATGCAAGAATAAATATTGAATTTTAGCCCCTGAGTATATGAAAGAGTACAAAATAGCCCATAGTCGCAAAATGCTAATTCGGACTAGGATTAGTACTCCGAGCGTACGTTATGTACACTAGGCGTACTAGGGCATGCCCTAGTATGTTGTGCGTACACCTCGTACACAGGGCGTACGTACAGAAAATGTAAACCCTAAATTTTATGGTTTGGTCTATATATAAACATCATTATCTCTCATTTCTCATTCCCTCACCAACCTCCCTCTGTGAAAATCGACCCCAAGAAAATCCTAAGTGAGAAGAGTGCATTTCGAGCCTATTGGTGTACTTTGGTAGTGTTCTTGAAGAAGAAGAAGAAGAAGGTGAGAAGAGATTGAAGTTTGGAAGAATCTTGGATTTGAGATTATTTTCTTGTCAGCAACCTCTAGGAGTTATAAAGTTTACAACTTGATCACTCCATCTTGTAGATCTAGCAATTTCTTCATTTAGGGCACTTTTGGTCCCAAACACGGGCGAATTTAGGGGGGTCCAGGGTGGCACCGGCAACCCCTGACTTTTTCGGCGGCAATGGAAAATTTTTCAAAATTTTTATTTTTTCTACTATCGTGCAACCCCTACTGTGAAATCATGCATCCGCCCCTGGTCCCAAATATGGTGATTCTTGAGCATGGCATGCTCTTGACCGAATATTTTGTCCTTTCAGGCCTTATGGGGGGTCTTGATGGTTAGTTTTGTTTCATGCATGCTATAGAAGGTCATAATGCATTAAGATGTTGGGATTTTGTATTTTAAGCACTTAATGGACATGCAAAGTCATAAAGTTGGAAACTTTACGACTCATGATGGTATTTTAGCCATGGATCTGCAATTGGACGTGTTAAGTCGAAGGAATAAGTGCTTAATAGCCTAAGAGGAGGGTTGTTGTGTACGTTGGGCGTACCGTAGGGTACGTTGTGTCACAAATAGCAATTTAGGGCTAGGATTTCTATATTTGTAGAAGATAATTTCTTTGTGTAATCTTGTAACCCTACCTTTGGTATAGGCCAAATTTCAATACTATACAAGTTTATACATCCAAATCTAAACCAATAAGCTATGTTCACTCAACTTTGGGCCCTAATGGGCCAATAACTCCTCAACATGATCCTTATGGTCCGAAAACTTATATTTAACATTGTTTTGGGCCGTAAGACTCTTATTGGGCCTTATTGGACCGTGAACATCTTTCTTAAACCATAGTGGGCCAAATATCTCCATCAGGTATTATTTTGGGCCGAAAACCCACTAATGGGCTTTGTAAGGCCAAAAATCACTATTGGGCCCCTATTAGGCCGAAAACTCTTTCACTTAATCTTTTTGGGCCGAAAACCCATATATGGGACCTAATGGATCGAAATCTTTATTGGGCTCTCTCACCTAAACCAAAATTTTCATTGGGCCAAATCCATTTCATTTGGGCCTAGTTTTGGACAGAAACCATCCTTGGGCCCGAGCCAAGCCAAAAAACCAAGCCCAATTTCTTTCTCCCCCCCCCCCCTCCATAACCGATCGGCTTTAAATAAAAAAAAGAAAACAAATAAATAGTTTTGACTTATGTTGACACCTCAACATTACATGACATGTAACCGAGCAATTGTTTAGCATACTTCTAGGAGGAAACTATTTGTCCAACATACTTCCACACACCTCTCTTCTCTTCCCTCCCTCTCATCGGCCGACCCCCTTAACCCCCATCCAATCTTCATTTCAAACCCACACAATTATCTCATTTCTCTCTCAAAAAATCAAAGAACTCTCTTCCTTTCTTCTCTAAAAATCGTGAGTTGTGTGTGTGTGTTCAAGAGTTCCTCTTCAAAGATCATTAACTTGGTATGTCTATATCACACTCAAGTTGTTTTATTTCCATCTTACACTAAGCTTGTACCTCAAACTACTCTATGTTCGTGCATATGCTTCTCTAGAGCCCCTTGACTTCGAAAATCATCTCAAGGAAGCAAGCTAGGCCGAAAACCTCCTTCCTCTCCCTCTTCAAAACTGAAAAATCCCCAAGGTGAGCTTCATACCCCTATTTTTCGAGTTTTCTTTCTTTTGGGGGAGGATACAAGTCAAAGTCTTGTGTAAATCTTTGTGTATTTGCTTGCATGTGCATGTATTATATGATATGTGTGTGAAATGTTGTGATTTCATGTTAAAGGTCCATAAACTCGAGATGTTTGTACAAATCTCATGTTGATGGTGCTTAGTTATCTTAATATCTTTCTTGTTATCTAGATGTTTGTCAAAAATGGATATAAGTTACTTGGTGTAAATGGATTTTCTTGGTTTGTGTTAATGATCACCAAAAATATGTCTAAGAATATACTAAAAACCAATTTTTGGCAAGAAAACTTCGAAAATGGGAAAATATGTAATACCCCACTCAAAATGGGCTATTTTCGGCCATAAAGATGAAAATGGACTTTTTAGTAAACATGGGCCAATTTTGAACATTTTAGTAAAAATGGGCTGAAAATGGACTTTTTAGTAAACATGGGCCATATTTGAACATTTTAGTAAAAGTGGGCTGAAAATGGACTTTTTAGTAAACATGGGCCATTTATAAACATTTTAGTAAAAATGGACCTTTTATTGACAACTTTAGTAAAACCAGGGCCTTTATTGACAAATTTAGTAAAATTGGGCTTTTATTGACAATTTTAGTAAAATTTAGGCCTTTATTGACAATTTTGGTAGAATTGGGCCATTTTTTACAACAATGGTAAAAATGGACTATTTTTGACAATTATGGTAAAAAAATGGCTATTTTTGTCACTAATAATTTGTAGTCGAAATTATACACTCGTAACATTATTTATATCGTTAAATAATGAAAATCAATATTCGCGTAAATTCCGTTAAGGCTCTTGTGGGGCACTCCTTCACTCGTACTTGATGGGTTTTGAGCATTCTAACACTCCTATGGTGTGCATGCAACCCTATGTGCCTTGAATCTATGTTTTCACTATTATACATGCAAATATACAAAATTCCAAAGCATCATCCTAACTAGCATATTATGGAGCAACTATACTACAAAAGTCTAGTTTGATGACATACCTTTTGATAGAGCTTGAAGTCTTGAACCTTTAAGAGCTTAGCCCCAATAGCATAGAAGCGTCAAATGGAATCACAAAAAAACCACCAACAAATGGAATAACTTGAGATGAAGGTTACTTTGGTTCTCCCTATGAAATCGGCCCTTGCCCTCACTATGTGTACCCACTAGTCACATTTCATGAACCATGGGATCCTTTATATAGTGTGTCTCATTAGGATTACACCATGTAAACCCTAATGTGCATGAATTTCCATTTTCTTCATGATCCATGGGTTTTACCCTCCATGGAGTATCCATGGGTTACCACATGGGTTAAGCCCAACATGAAGGACAATGGATCACAAGCCCACATATATAAGAATGAATGATTTACATAATCAATCCCCATATATTTAATTAGTCTCTTTTGATCACAAAATTAATTCCAAATTAATTGTTGGTCAATACTAATTAAATAATATGATTTCATATTAATGTATTAGAACTTATAATATATTAATATAAATCATAAATAACCTTTTACTCACTTGTCTATCCAATTGTTCTGATGCCATGCAACCCAAATGGACCATGCTACTCTCGAGTCGAGTACATACCAATAATAGTTATGGGCTTAGACATCTAATCCATTATTCTCCCACTTAGATAAGTCTAAAACTATTATTCAAGTATGACTCCAAAATCCCGACTAGTAATCGTAGCTCTTAAAGCCGTTGTCGAACTATGACCTAGTCAAACGACGTGTCCATTAGATAAGGGATCATATATTCCAACATTCTAGATATCATATGGACTGAGACATGGATTATAATCATTCTCTCTGTCCATTTGTTATTTCCCGATTTCCGATTTATGATGACTAGCTAATTAAACTAATCAAATCAGTCCAGGCTTGGCCAAGTACTTAGGGGTGTCATCACTAAATCATCGAGGGGCCCACAAATATCGCTTTTATCCCTCCAAGGGTAAAAGGAATGGATATACTTCGACCCACATGCTCGCTTGTACTTACTCATCAAATAACACACAACGATATGTTTTATAACAACCAAGTTACTGGTTGCGTTTACATATGTCAATGTGCAACCAACTCGCAACTACAAATCACACGTCTCCGTTTGAAGAATATAATATATTATCGTCTCATGATCACTCGTGATAAAATCTATGAAGTGATTCGAATGAGCGTGGGTTTAATCCAATACTCGAATCTTATTCCAGGAGCACACATAAATGTTGCAGCAACTTTTGCTATGTCTAAACACTTTTAGACATCAACAAGCCCAATTCATGACAATCTTGATTCATACCTACTTCCAAAGTATGATTGACTATGGAGAGTTTGAATAAATTTAGTTATTCGGGAAGTCAAAACATGCAAAGTGAAACACAAGAATAATCGAATCCAATATGGTCTCAGAACTTATGAATATAAATAAAACATCTTTTATTTAATCACCATATTGATTACACATTATTCATTTCATAATGTTTCAAATAATCAACTTAATACTTGGATTAAAACAATAGTTGTCCCACGCTCCAAACATGCACACTATGTTTTCTAAACAATAGTTATGCCATACTCGAAGTATGCACACTATGTTTTTCTATGATCCTTACTTTGTGAAATAGATCAATTGAACATGATTCCAAAGATGCTCATTTCACAATCCCAAATCCTTACTGCAAGTGTAAGAATTCCAAATTCTTGTCACTGCTAGGAAGTGTTAGATTCTAAACTATCATGCAATGATTCTTTTGTAATGTCTAGGTACCAAAAGTCACAAAGACTTGACCAATTACAAAATATGCCTTTGGAGATTGTTACAAGACAATTCCATGGAAATCACGAATTCAAAGTACATTCCTTTGAACATCCTTCTTGCATAAAAGTTTCGAACTTTCTCATCTATTCTTCAACCCCCCATTATGGAAACATTCCATATTTTCCATACGACAATTCATTATTAATAGACTCCTGTCTATTCTTAATAATGTCAATATGCTCCTTCCATTACCATACTTCCAACTTTCCTTAAGCGACCAATCTTTGGCGAACCTTAGATTGTCCTTAACAGTTGCTCAACCACTTTAGTCATAATCGGTTCTAGTCCTTTTTCCCTCTTAATTCCCTAGGCATTTGGATGAATTTAGTGTTGGATTAGTGTCTAATTCCACAACTATAATTGGTATGTACTTGACCCGATTATTCTTGTGTTTCGCTTTGCATGTTTTGACTTCCAGAATAACTAGGTCGTTCTTCCTGAATGACGAAGTTATTCAAACCATCCACAGTCGGTCATATGTTGGAAGTAGATATGAATCAAGACTTTCATGGGTTGGCTTTTAGAGGTCTAAGATGTTGGACAAAGCGGTGCTACAACACTCATGAGTGCTCATAAGTTCTGAGTATTAGATTCAACCCACGCTCATTTGACTCACTTCATGGATTTTATCACAAGTGATCATGAGACGATAATATCTTATATTCTTCAAACCTAGAGATATGAGTTGTTACTATGAGTTGGTTATATATTGATTTCACGAAAACGCATTGGTAACTCGATGTTATAAGATGTGCCTTTGTGTATGATTCAACAAGTAGTAGAACAAGTCATATCAGTCGAAGTTTATCCATTCCTTTTACCTTCGGGATAAAAGCGATATCTGTGGGCCCCTCGATGATTTATTGATGACATATGTGAGTGCTTGGCCAAGCCAGGACTGATTTGATTTGTTCAATCAGTCAGTCGTCATGAATCGGAAATCGGGAAACAACAAATGGACTGAGAGAATGATTGATAATCCATGTCTCAGTTCATATGATATCTAGAATGGAGGAATATATGATCTCTTATCTGATGGACGCGTCATTGATTTGTTCAGAGTTCGACGGCAACAACTTTTAAGAGCTACGATTGCTGGTCGGGTTTTGAAGTCATACGCAATAATAGTTTTAGACTTATCCAAGTGGTAGACTGTTGGATTCGTATCTAAGTCCACAACTATAATTGGTATGTACTTGACCCGATTGGCATGGTCCATTTGGGTTGCATGGCATCATGCATTTGGATAGACTAAAATGAGAGAAATAACACTTAAGGTTTACTAATATATTATAAGTCCTAATATATTAATTAGATTATTTAATTAGTATTGATCAATAATTAATTTGGAATGAATTAAGTGATCAAAAGGAGACTAATTAAATATATGGGTTGATTGTGTAAATCATTCATACTTGTATAGTGGGCTAATGCTCTATGGATTATCAAGTTGGGCTAAAACCCATAGGATTCTCCATGGATGCTCCATGGTGTTTTTGTACCCATGGATCATGGAAATGAAAGGCCATGACAAATAGGGTTTACATGGTGTAACCCTAATTGTGACAAACTATATAAGCATCTTATTCTTGTCAAATTCGGCCACCATGAAAGAACTATGTGTGTATGGTGAGGGCTAGCCGATTTCATGAAGTGGTTCATTTCTCTCTAAGTTATTCCAAGTGTATTTGATGTTGTGTGAATCATTTGAGGTGTCACACTTGGGGCACTCGGTTCTAAAGCATCAAGGAATCAAGCTACATAAAAAGGTATGTCTTCTAACTTGTTTTATTACCCAAGTATCAAAGATTGTATGCTAGATAGGGTAATACCTTGAAATATTCATATTTGCATGTATAATAGTGAAAAACATAGATCCAAGGTATTTAGGGTTGCATGTATACTTAGGAGTGTTAGAATGCTCAAAACCCAACAGTAGTATCAGAGCCTAGGCTTGTTTTCAATTATACTTGATGCAAAGTGCTGAAAAATGCTGAAAAAATCGATTTTCGGGCTGTCTGGGCACTGGACTCACTGAGTCCACTGATGGACTCGCCGAGTCCATGAGGAAACTCATCCTACTCGTCGAGTAGGTTCATACACTCGACGAGTAGGACCCCCTGACAGCATATTTTTGAATTTTAAGGCTGGAATTGGACTAGAATCATTACTCTAAGCTGTTTTTGAACCTATAAACCTGTTTTTGATGTGGTAATGTTCATTCTAATCCAATTTCAAAGATAATTGTCAATAGATTCATGTTTTGTATTAGTTTAATGGTTAGTCTAATTACATGAAAAAGTTTGATTGAATTATCTTGTTCTTATGAGTTGCTTAGATTAATAGAAAAGTTATGTGAAATTGTTCTTTTCAATCCATTTTAATCTAAGAGTTGATTCTAAAATGTGTTTTTGTAACTTGTCCTCACGTTACATGAAAAGTCACATTTAACAATCATAAAACTCATAAATATTTCATAAGTTGTGCATAAAGGAAAAGTTACATTCTTTTAATAGTTTAAAGTCTTCCATAACTTGTCCTCAAGTAATGGAACTTGAAGAGTTTTTTGTATTAAAACTACTTTAAACACATAAGTTATGGAATTGAATAGTTTCGAATAGTTTCAAAACTTGCCCTCAAGTTTTGGAATTTAAAAAGTTTTCCCTTATGAATACTTTAATTCCAAGTTAAGCCCTTAGAATTTTAAAAGTTAAAAATTCAACCCTTATACTTTATAATATTATAAGTTAATAATATATATATGTATAAGAGCAAGTCAGTCTTATCGTTAGTAGGCCTCATTCACGAAGCCGGTCTATAAGGGGGGTATAAGGTTACTGCCTACAAAATGGCAGTTTAATGGGTGTCCACTCTCACCCACCGCTTCCTTGACTGGTGGAGGGTCGTTAGCCGAACGGGTAGGACAAGGACTAGAATTCTCCCTTCATTAAAAGTATTAATGATAAATACTAAGTAACTAAACTATTATAAATTCCCAATCTTAGTTACTTAGGAAAAATGTGAATTTGGTGCTAACCCATGAAGTTACACTTTGCACTTTGCTTAAGTCGGTTAGTGGAGCGTGTATGGTTAACCGGCACACTAGCTTGACTTAACAAGGTAGGCGAAGGGGTAACTTAATGTTTATCATAGTATTGGTGGAGCGCGTGTGGTTAACCGGCACATCGATTAAGAGGTAAATAGTAAGGGTACCAAGTATATTTGCATGGTTATTCACACCTTGTTTTGTGATCCTCGGCATCCCAGTCACAAAACTTGAGAGGGCACAATCGAGATTGAAACATGCCATTGAAAAGTTCAATGAATCTCAAAAGATCTAGGAGTTTCAAATCCAATTAAAACCTGATATTTCTATTTCGTTTTTTATGGTGGAAATTGGCGAATCGTCATTCGCCTACCTTCAAATATTTTATAGCTCGGATTACAGCATCCCTCTTCCAAGTTATAAAATATTGTGTTGGTTCCTAGCCTTAATATTTCATATTGGGTGTTATATTAAGGACTTTAAATCAACTATCTTGAATATCTCCCAAACGATGTCTAGTTCAGACATCTATGATCTTCCCAAATCTCTTGGAACTTCACTTCCTCCACCTCCTCCAATTATTCTCCCTAAACCACAAGTTCAAGGCCAGTCAAGCCCTATTGGCAAGCAAAGTCTATGTGTGCTCACATCTTGGAGATGAAGTCACATATTGGCAAGCCGGGAGAGTTGGGTGTCAAAGTCCTAAGAAAGTTGGATGCTCAATCACTTTCTAAGTCACATAGTGAGTTCTTTATGGACTACTATGTAGAAGACTATGACATGACCCTTAATGATCTTATTTATTTGCTTTGTGCTGGTAAATCAACAATGATTTGGAGCACTGGTAGAGCAAATTTGATTAAAAGATCAACTTCCCAAACTTCCATGGACTTTGAAAATGGTAACATTGAATATCCTGAAAAACTCTCTTCCCAATGAAAAAGGGATTGACCATAGTCAACTCGGTTGACCAAATGGTAAAGAGAAAGGCAAGTCTGAGATAGTCCAGTGCACCATTCCAAAAGAGTCCATATGTTTCTCTTGCCAAAGGAAGGGGCGTTGGTTGCAAAGCTGCCTTAACTATCTGAAAGATCATAAGGTGATTAAGTCAAGAAGTTTGAGTCTACTTCAGGTAAAGTCCACTATCTAACTTTGTTAAGTTTCTATTCTAAGATTCTTATTACATGATGTGACTGGGTCACATGTTGATGTTTATGAATCAAAGAAAAGTAAAGAAACTTAAAGGAAGTATATGCTGATTCTGATCGGGAAAATGGATTTCGATCGCATGGTTCGGTGATCAGAATTGTTGAGCTGTTGCTTAGGAGTTATGATATATTGCTTAGGAATAGATAACAACAAGTTTTTCATATGCATTTGCATTGTAAGGATAAGTTTTTTCCGCAAAGTTTTAAAATAAAATAAAAAGGTTTTAATTTTATATTTATTTTAAATATCCTTACAGTGGCATTTGTGAAAAATGGTTGTTTTTATGATTCCATTGATAGCAATATTGGAAAAATGGACTTGATTCTTTCGTTTGTGGTAGTGTCATAATTTATCAAATAAGGAAAGATTCTCATCACCCAAGGTTTCAGTTGGATAGAAACTTGGAAATCATGCAAGTTGTATAGTATGATGAATGAGAATTTTCATCTTTGGAAAAATTAATATTAATTCCTTGTTCACATGTATATGTGAGTCAAGTGAAGGACTAAGGGATCGAGTACACATTCTGGTGCACTGATCAAGTCCACCACAAAAGATCGATAAGACTATTCGTCATGATTTAGTAAAGTTTAGTAAATATGGTTATACTTACTAGTTTAAGTATAATTCTGAAACGTTGGAAAAGTTTCGATGTATGGCAGAACGAATGAGAAGAATCAAATCAGGCAGAAGGATAAAAGTCTCTCAAATCTGAAAAGATGGGAGAGTACTTTAGTATCATGTTTTATGATCATCTTAATGATTTAAAAATCATGTCACAATTAGTCCTCTAAGGACATCTTAGTGCATTCCTATGGCTAAGAAGAGGAATCAAGAATTGTTGAAATGGTTAAATCAAGAAGATGATTCATACTTCGTTCCAAAACAAGTCTTAGAGTCATACTCCAAAACTGTAAGTTGAGTGACATATCTTAAAGAAAGGTTTATAACACTTGTCAAATGTAAGAGTAAAAGTGTCCTACATTTGAAATTTGTAAGTTGTGATGTTTTGGATAAAACAAAGACCAACTTAGGCCAATTGTGTGAAGTGTTTGTCTTGATAAAGAATCCACACTATCTCTTGAATATTTGACAAGTGAGTCTTAAATGTCAAGAGGACAGTGGGAGTCTTAGAGATCTTGAAAAAACTTCAAGATCTAATCAAGAATAAAACCTGTAGTTCATCACTAGAACACGACTTGAGGTTTATAACCTATCGTGTTGACAAATTCCTACTTCTGTGCCCATTCCAGTGAAAGTTGGCTTTGCATATGAGTTCTGAGAGTTCTCAATTGGTTGCATAACAACTTGGAAGCAATGGCAGGCCCTTGTGCTGCCAGGTGGCAAGAAAGTAAGATTGAGTTCAGTCCATATGAGTTTGGATAAGAACACTTACACCATAAACAATCTAAGTGTCATAAGGTTTCTCTCCGATTCATGAAAATGATGGTGAGGAAACGCTTTCACTAAGTAGATTTTAGGTAGATAGCAAGTGTGATATTTTCATTCTCAAAGTCGTTAGTGGAGCGTGTGTGGTTAACCGGCACACTAACATGGACTTGTGAGGAATGGCAAAGGTCTGAACAATTGAGACTATGATTACGACATCCCTTTTCATAGTTCTGAAATTGTTTAGACACACATGTGTGCTATCTAAGGAAAGGTGTATGATCCTTATAAAGTTTTATCAAAGCATCTCGTATCAGAAATTTAAACTTTGGTAAGAAAGTCAATACATTATTGATTTCTAGAAGTCCAGCTGATTTCTGAGTACATGTCAAAGCTAGTGGGAGCATAAGTGTTATGCTAATAATTCTCATGTTAGTGGGAGCATGATAATTATGATTAGTATTGCAAGACAGCAATGTGAATTATAGAAAACAAAAGTTTCAATTCGTGAAGTTGCAGGGGTTGACAAGTTGTTTTGCTATAATTAAGGGAGAGGAAATTATACATCATTTCAATTCTAAAAGCTTAGATTGAGGTTTTAATCATATTTAGTCAAGGATATATATGAATTTTGTGTTGCAATGGCTCAACATAAGGAAATTCTATATATGGGTCCATTATTTGCGTTTTAAAATTCGATTATGATTACGATATCCCTTTTTCATAATCTGAATTATGAGAACTTGGCAAATAGATACAAAAATATTATAGTAAAAGATTGGTCTAGTATCATGCCTTTATGTGAGACATCATGAATCGTATTCCATATGCTTCAGATATAGGATCGATTGCATGTGCTATAATATTCATCCGTTCTAAATTTTCCAAATGCTCAAGGCATTAAGAAGGGAAAATTCTAGAATTAGAAATGACTAAAATGATTAAGCAATTGTCGAGGACAATCTAAGGTTTACCAAAGATTGGTTGCTCAGGGACAGTTGGAAGTATAGTGTTAATTTTGGAAGGACCATATTGACACATTCTGAAAAGAGGCAACTCTTGTTCAGAAGTGATAGTCAAAATGGGAATATGGAAATGTTTCCACAAGTGGAAATTATTCAATCTGTGTAAGACTAGAAAAACTTAATGCAAGAAGGATATTTCCATGGAGTTGATCTCCATTGGAATACTCTGTAATGTCTGTTGACAAGTCTTTGTGACTTTGTGCATAATCATTACAAAAGGATCAATGCATGTAAGTTGATAATCTAACAGATTTTGGTAAATGGCAGGATTTGGAATTCTTGCATTTGTGGTAAGGAATTGGGATTTTGAAATGAGAATCATTGGAATTATGTTCAATCGATCTATTTCACAGAGTAAAGATCATAGACAAACTTAGTGTGCATACTTGATGTATGGCATAACTAATATTTAGACAAACATAGTGTGCATACTTGGTGTATGGCATAACTAGTGTTTAGAAAACATAGTGTACATGCTTGGAGCATGGGACAACTATTGTTTTAATTCAAGTATAACGTTGATAGTTGAAACAGTATACAACGAATAATGGGTAATCAATATGATGATAAATAAAAGGTGTTTTATTTATATTCATAAGTTCTGAGACCATATTGGATTCGATTATTCTTGTGTTTCACTTTGCATGTTTTGACTTCCAGAATAACTAGGTCGTTCTTCCTGAATGACTAAGTTATTCAAACCAACCACAGTCGGTCATATGTTGGAAGTAGATATGAATCAAGACTTTCATGGGTTGGCTTTTAGAGTTCTAAGATGTTGGACAAAGCGGTGCTACAACACTCATGAGTGCTCATAAGTTCTGAGTATTGGATTCAACCCACGCTCATTTGACTCAGTTCATGGATTTTATCACAAGTGATCATGAGACGATAATATCTTATATTCTTCAAACCTAGAGATATGAGTTGTTACTATGAGTTGGTTATATATTGATTTCACGAAAACGCATTGGTAACTCGATGTTATAAGATGTGCCTTTGTGTATGATTCAACAAGTAGTAGAACAAGTCATATCAGTCGAAGTTTATCCATTCCTTTTACCTTCGGGATAAAAGCGATATCTGTGGGCCCCTCGATGATTTATTGATGACATATGTGAGTGCTTGGCCAAGCCAGGACTGATTTGATCTGTTCAATCAGTCAGTCGTCATGAATCGGAAATCGGGAAACAACAAATGGACTGAGAGAATGATTGATAATCCATGTCTCAGTTCATATGATATCTAGAATGGAGGAATATATGATCTCTTATCTGATGGACGCGTCATTGATTTGTTCAGAGTTCGACGGCAACAACTTTTAAGAGCTACGATTGCTGGTCGGGTTTTGAAGTCATACGCAATAATAGTTTTAGACTTATCCAAGTGGTAGACTGTTGGATTCGTATCTAAGTCCACAACTATAATTGGTATGTACTTGACCCGATTGGCATGGTCCATTTGGGTTGCATGGCATCATGCATTTGGATAGACTAAAATGAGAGAAATAACACTTAAGGTTTACTAATATATTATAAGTCCAAATATATTAATAAGATTATTTAATTAGTATTGCTCAAGAATTAATTTGGAATTAAATAAGTGATCAAAAGGAGACTAATTAAAGATATGGGTTGATTGTGTAAATCATTCATACTTGTATAGTGGGCTAATGCTCCATGGATTATAAAGTTGGGCTAAAACCCATAGGATGCTCCATGGTGTTTTCGTACCCATGGATCATGGAAATGAAAGGCCATGACAATTAGGGTTTACATGGTGTAACCCTAATTATGACAAACTATAGAAGCATCTTATTCTTGTCAAATTCGGCCACCATGAAAGAACTATGTGTGTATGGTGAGGGCTAGCCGATTTCATGAAGTGGTTCATTTCTCTCTAAGTTATTCCAAGTGTATTTGATGTTGTGTGAACCATTTGAGGTGTCACACTTGGGGCACTCGGCTCTTAAGCATCAAGGAATCAAGCTACATAAAAAGGTATGTCTTCTAACTTGTTTTATTACCCAAGTATCAAAGATTGTATGCTAGATAGGGTAATACCTTGGAATATTCATATTTGCATGCATAATAGTGAAAAACATAGATCCAAGGTATATAGGGTTGCATATACACTTAGGAGTGTTAGAATGCTCAAAACCCAACATTTAGAACACGAGAATATTATATTATATTATTTGCCATGTTCTCAAAATTCGAATTATGAAAAGGGATGCCATAATCATAATCAAAATTTGAGAACGCAATTAACACATCCATATATAGAATTTCCTTATGTTGAACTATACCAACATAACATTCATATATATATATATATATATATATATATATATATATATATATATATATATATATGTTTGACTAAATGTGATTAAAATCTCAATCTATTTTGGTAAAATTGAAATGAAGTATGAATTCATCTCCCTTAATTATAGCAAAACAACATTTTCAACCCCTGCAACTTCACGAATTGAAACTTTTGTTTTCTATAATTAACATTGCTAACTTGCAATATTTACCATAATTAATTATGCTCCCACTAGCATAATAGTTATTATTTTACCAGCATAACACTTATGCTCCCACTAGCTTTGACATGTATTCAGAAATCAACTGGACTTCTAGAAATCAACACTTTGTTGACTTTCTTACTAAAGTTCAGATTTCTGATACTAGATGCTTCAATAAGACTTTATCTAAGCTTCTTAAACTCATACACCTTCCCTTAGATAGGTCACATATGTGTCTAAACAATTTAAGAACTATGAAGAGGAATGTCGTAATCATAGTCTCAATTGTTTAGACCCTTGCCATTTCTCACAAGTTCATGCTAGTGTGCCGGTTAACCATACACGCTCCACTAACGACTTTAAAAATGCAAATATCACAATTGCTATCTACTTAAAATCTACTTAGTGAAAGCGTTTCCTCACCATCATTTTCTTGAATCGAAGAGAAACCTTATGACTCTTAGATTTTATGGTGTATGTGTTCCTATCCATGTGAATTTGTCAAAACCATAATCACAAGACAAGGTTAGTGACAAACTCAAACTCATATGGACTGAACTTGTTCAATCTTAATTTCTTACCACCTGGCAGCACAAGGGCCTACCATTGCTTCCAAGTTGTTATGGATCCAAATGAGAACTCTCAGAACTCATATCCAAAGTCAACTTTAACTGGAATGGGCACAGAAACAAGAACATGTCAACACGACAAGTCACAAACCTGAAGTCGTGTGCTAGTGTTCAGCAATAGGTTTAAGGAAAAGGCTGTTGTATATCAAAAACTCCAAAAGACTCCAAATCAAGTTTATGCAGTTCATGGAGTTACTCAGCAACAGACAGCCGACCTGACAACATTAGTAGCAGAAGATAATGCTGATGGCTGTGATGAGTTTTTCTGGTCAGCACCGATTGATAACGCTGATGAAACAGTCGGTCTATCCACGAAAACATCATGGAGAGTAAAGGGAAGGTATGTGGCAGAACCACTTAATGATCCTACAAGCTTTGATGTGCCCATTACAAGTGGTACCAAAACTCCTTCAGGCGAACTGATCATGATGTCAAGCGAAACCTCTTCGCAAAAGAGTGAAACTCATGCTCAAAGACCAAAGAAAAAGGCCAACATCCACAAAAATTCAAAACATGTGTTAGAACGAAAGCATCAACGAAATTTGAGATACAAGAAGAATCTCACTGAAAGGAAACAGTTTTGGCGTTCTCAAAACCCTAATTACGTGCGCTATGAAAAATCCTCTAAGTCAGAAGAAGAAGCAAAAGCAAACTCAACTTCTTGCGCTCAACATAATGAAAACAGCCGAAAGAAGAGTTTCGGTCCCCATACTCAAAACAACCGAAAACGGAGTATCGGTCCACAAACGCACAACAACCAAAAGAGAAGTTTCGGTCCTCAGACGGACAACAACCGAAAAAGAAGTGTCGATCCTCAAGATGAGAGAAACCAAAAGGATGGTTTCGGTCCTAGACCAACAAATGAGAGGAACCGAAGGGAAAGAAGTTTCGGCTCTCAACCAAGTAAGAGCAATGGCCGAATGCTTAACTCTGCTCCCAACTCTCATCTTTCTCATTCACATCCTCACTCATAGAATGATCGAAAGGAAAAAGGAAAGCTCTTTCCAGAAAATGCGAAGAAGACGTCGTTTAAACCCGATTTCGAGAACCGAAAGTCCGCCAACGTCAAATTCTCAAATTCTGAAACTGAACCTAAAGTACTCAAATCAGATAAAATCAAAGTTTCCACCTTAAAAAGAAAAGATGAAACAACCTTAATAAAAAGGACCTTTTTAGTTGATGTTTCTCTTACAATTCCCTGTTCTGTAAACGACTCACAAGGACCCAAGAAACTTTGGGTTCCTAAATCTGCTTAATTTTTGCAGGTAATTCGTGACGAGCAGTTTGACGATGAATGGTACATAGACAGTGGCTGCTCGCGTCACATGACAGGAAGAAGGGAAGAGCTGAGGGAGTTTCGGTCCCTTACAAATGGTGGAAGTGTCAAGTATGGTAATAATTCTTTTGGCACGATTAAAGGTTATGGTATGATCACCAATGGAGAGTTCTCGATAAGAAAATTGGCGTACGTTGAAGGTTTACAACACAACCTTATCAGTGTTTCTCAACTGGTAGTTGGTACCGGGTTAAAAGTTTCGTTCGATGACGATGGCTCAGAGATTATTGAAAAGAAGACGAACAATATTCTGCTGAAATCAAAGCGAAAAGGAGAGATGTACCCTCTGAATCTCAATCCCATACGAGGGAAACCAGCAATCTCCTTACTAACGAAGGCTCATTCAAACGAAAGCTGGCTTTCGCACCGAAGACTCTCCCATCTCAATTTTAAAGACATCAACAAACTGGTGCTTGGGGATCATGTTCGAGGTCTTCCTCTTTTAAAGTTCGATAAAGAACACATGTGTGCTGCATGTGAAATGGGAAAGTAAAGTCGACAGAGTCATCCTTCTCGAGTCAATACGAAAATTATTGCACCACTCGAATTACTTCACATTATTTATGCGGTCGATCTTCAATCGAAAGTATTGGCGGTAACAAGTATATACTTGTCATAGTGGATGACTTCGCTCGGTTTATTTGGGTGTTCTTTTTGAAGCAGAAATCAGAGGCCACTCCCAAGCTTAAACTCTTTATCAAGCAGATAGAAGTTCAACTACGGAAGATAGTTCGAAATATAAGGAGCGACAACGGGTTGGAGTTCAAGAACAAAGACTTTGAAGATTTTCTTGCAGAGAAGGGAACAACTCACAACTTCTCGGCTCCATATACTCCACAACAGAATGGAATTGTCGAAAGGCGAAACCGATCTTTATGTGAAGCACCCCGAACCATGCTGAGCTTCGCTTCTCTACCTCTATATTTCTGGGCTGATGCCATTGCTGCTGCATGTTTTACACAGAACATATCTTATCTCAACAAAAATTTCTCCATCACTCCTTATGAGATCTTGAACAACCGAAAGCCTAATGTAAAGTTTTTTTACGTGTTCGGTTCAAGATGCTTCATCTTCAATTCAAAGAAGCACCGAAACAAGTTTGATGTCAAAGCAGACAAAGGAATCTTTATGGGTTATTCCTTAACCTCCAAAGCATATAGGGTTCTCAACAAGCGTTCAAAGAAAATAGAGGAGACCTATTATGTTACCTTCGATGATAACTACGTCAAGAAACTGAAGACAACCGAAGGCTCTGTGGAGGAAATATTTCCAAAATCTAGTCAAGTTACGATATCAATTTCAAACCTCTTTGAGCAATACATGCTGCTATTTGATGAACCAGAAAAGGCTATTCTCTCTGAATCTAAAGCTGCAGACAACAAGGTAGATAACTTGAAAAAGATAATCGATGATTTTGCGAAGAAAATGGCAGAAGAAGAACCGTTACCAACCGAAAAGCCAGACACAAGCGAACCTCTAACATATAGTTCTCATATTTAGGGGGAGGGTTTGTCCTTTCAACATAACCAAAATTCATCATTCCAGGGGGAGAATTCTGAACCTGAGACTGAGGAAGTATCATCATTGGAGGGGGAGAATGCGAATACAAACGATGATGATACTCAGTCATAATTTGAAGAAGAAGTGAATGCTGAACTGGATCCCTCATATGATCCTAGTTACCCTCCTGTCAGCAAATGGACCAAAGATCATCCACAAAAACAAATTATTGGTGATTCGAAAGAAAAGGTTCTCACACGATCACAACTGAAAGCAAAACAAACTGCACTTTTCTCTAAAGTAGAATTTTGCATGTTTAATTCGTTCGTCTCCAAAGTCGAACCAAAGACGATCAAAACTGCACTCGATCACTTTGATTGGATACAGGCGATGCAAGACGAACTCAATGAGTTCGAGCGAAATAAAGTGTGGAGACTGATTCCAACACCAAAGGATGCTTCTGTGGTTGGATTAAAGTGGGTTTTCAGGAACAAGATGGATAAGGAAGGAAATGTGATACGCAACAAGGCAAGGTTGGTTGTGAAAGGTTACTGTCAAGAAGAAGGCATAGATTACGAAGAGACCTTCGCTCCAGTAGCAAGGCTAGAATCAGTTCGTATCTTTCTCGCCTATGCTGCACACAAGAACTTTGAAGTATTCCAAATGGATGTGAAGTGTGCCTTCCTAAATGGAGAACTGGAAGAGACGGTGTATGTGGAGCAACCACCGAGTTTCGTGAACGAGAAGTATCCGGATTACTGCTACATTCTGGACAAGGCAGTCTACGGTCTCAAGCAAGCGCCAAGGGCATGGTATGAAACTCTAACTAGATTTCTCAAAATGTCTAAGTTTAAACAAGGTTCGGTTGACCCAACCTTCTTTCGTAAGAAAGAGGGTGACCACCTTCTGATCGTTCAGATTTACGTTGATGATATCATCTTCGGTTCCACAAATCCTAGCTTAACATCTGAATTTAGGAAGTTGATGGAGACTAAATTTGAAATGAGCTCAATGGGTCCTATTAACTTTTTCCTTGGCTTGAATATAAGACAGGGACCCGAAGGCATTTTCATTAATCAAGAGTTGTAAGGTCCTTGATGGAAGGATCTTCAGCAATTATCAATCAAGCATAAGAAAACAAAGAAGAAATGGAGTAGATGGAATAAAACTAAGCTTGCATACAATTCACACTTGGAAATGTCGGATACAACTCAGGGACAGAAAACTAGCAAAGTACAATTGCTGATCAACTCCTAACAACCTGACAACCTGACCACCTATATATACCAATGTGGACCGAAAACAGGTTTCGGTCAAGAGACCGAAAACCTGTTTTCGGTCACTCCCTAACCGAAAGCTCATCTAGACCAAAAACATCAAACACACACAATAGACTCCAAAATACAATGACAAATGCCCTAACTCATCTATACACTGTTGCCTAGCCCTAACCAAATATATTGGCCCTTCAATCTCCCCCTTGGTTTGGTGCTAGCATGAATTCAGTCTTTGTCAACCACCAGCACGTCTGACTTTCCCATGGCTCCATTCCACATCTCCTTTTGAATAATATCAGCAACCATGCTAGTGTACTCCTTAGCAGCAGACTCAAAAAGGTCTTCAGCCACCTTGATCTGATGATGAGAAAGCTCATATATATCCCACTTTCCAAACTGTAGCAGATCCCTCTTGTCATACAAACGAATACATCCATGTTCAAGTTTGATGACAGCGGAAGCTGTAGTTTCATCAAGCACCCAGTATTGCATGGATTTTAGATATCCATCTGGATGGTTCTGAAGGATAGGAATCTGCTTTACTTGATTAGTAGCAGGCCACATCACAAACCGAAGAGGCTGATTGGTTTTGGGATCAATGACACTCGGGTATATCTTGATGATAGACTCTGCAGTCTTCATTGAGGGAAAGCCCTTTGCAACTTAACCTTCCAAAAATAACTTGAACTGTGTCGCCTTGGGTTCATTTGATGGATTTGCAAAAGGAGCCTTAGATAACTCTGTGAGATCAACCCTGGTCCAAGAGTTGAAATCGTGAGCATCTTTATACAATTCGGTATTGCCACTCTTCCTTCTTACGATCCACATTTTCAGAGGGTCATGGAATCCCCATGAGATGATCCCAGACCTATCACCATAAACGTCTCTGAAGCGATTTTCTCCAAGATCCGTAAAGGTGATGTTTGGTTGATTCCCGGGAGCATTCTGATTCGAGCTCCTCTTGAACAAAAATTGACCTTTCTCAGCAGACTAGGCTAGTTTAGCAAGTTTTAACGCCACGAAATTTGGAGCCTGCGCTGGTTCTTTGTCAAAACGATCGACAACTGTGGTTGTTCTTGTAGGAGGTGGAACTACGGGAGCGTCTTGATTGGGAAGATAGACCCTTGGCTCATCGACAGATGATTTGAATTTGTCACCAAGTTCTTCTTCCAGCTTCTTCTTCAAATCATAATAGTTGGCGGTCAACAAACCAAAATGCGTCTGAAGATCGGTGATCTGCTTTGTCTTCAGAGCTTTATCTTCAAGGAGATCAACAACTTGAATATTGAGCTTGGCGTTCTCAGTTTGAAGGTCTGCAACCTTGATATCAAGCTCGATATTTTTCTGGTTCAGCACACTAATCTCTTTTCTCAGCTCAGGCACTGAGGCATCATCATCTCCAGATATACCTTCCTCAAAGGATATTCCTTTTCCACAAGAGGAGTGTATTGGACTTAAATTCTGAGCCATATGCATGTCTAGCCTCTCTGAGGCAGCATCATGAAAAGGCCTAGGAAGAGATGATCCCTGGCCAGCTGACGAACCACCAGCTTCATGGGTTGAGCTGGGGCCTTCTTGAATGGGCACAGATGAGGAAGGGGCAACTGTTGTAGATGGAGGAGTCTCTATGATTTGAATTGGGCCAGGAAAAATTACTCCCACCCTTGGATCAATTCTGCGTCTTTTCATCGGGGGCTGGGAGGTCAGGACTGTCTGGGTATCACTTGTAATTGGCTCGGAGGTAGGAACCACATTATCAAGGGGAGGAATCCCTGATGATGTGTCCATATGAGTTGAAGAATCAGCCGCTTGAATGGTAACCGGAGGCTCAACTTCTCGATCATCAGCTTTCTCCCTTATCTCCAGTGTTGGATTGGCACCATCATTGATATCTTTGAGGAAGTCATCGAGGTCTTCATTTGGCAAAGGGTGCTCAAGTCCAGTAAAATGCATAGAAACATCATCTTCGTCGTAACCAGACAGATCAAGATTCTCATACTCATCCTCTTCTCCTCCTTCAGTCTCAGTGAACTCTTCTGTTGTACCCTCGCTAAAATCACTCTGAACTGTCACATTCGTTAGGTCATGCTCCTCAGTAACAATGATGGATGGAGCAACGGTTTCTTCCTCATGGTCTGACGCATCGATAACATCGTCATTCACATTTGCGTGTTCTGAAGATGCTTGATCAATTGACATTTGTTCAAACGACACATGGGATTCTGTAGAGTCTGACAGCTCATCAAACTTTCCAAATTTCACGAGAGGATACTTCCCTTGGAACATGATTTTCCCCTTACAGTTCTGCTTGATTAGACTCACAGTGTTTGGTCCGAAAGCTTTCATGTCAAGTATTTCTCCTGTCTTGACCAGATCGGGAAATAGGTTGTTGATGAAGATTTGAATAAATCTTGGATAGAGCAGGAATTGATCCTTCGACTTCTTGTTAGCATTAGTAACCATCTCCTCCAAGATAAACTTTGAGAAGTTGAAGTCAATCCCGGCAACCAATGCAACGATCGCCTGAGTATTTCTCGAGGATATTTCGTCTGAACCACCCTTTCTCCCAGATATGCAGTTAACAAAAAGGTGGGCTAGAAACCTCCAGTAAGGAGGTAACAGCTTCTTTAGGGTTGGTGGAAAGACTCCTTCGTATCCCATCTTCTCGAGATACTCATCAACAATTCTCAGATCTATATCAGTCGGATAAGCAGCTTTGTCATCAATCTTCAAAGCATCTCTGATGAGTTGCTCAGAGATAACAACTTTGCATCCTCTGACAGAAGCTTCAATTTTCACTGATCCATTGTCTCCATTTTTGACACTTGCAGATCTCTAGAATTCGTTGATTAGGTTCAGATAAATGATGGGGTTCCAGGTCAGTGCAGTTGAGATGCAACATTCCCTTAGCATGTACATCATTGATTTGAACTCGTTGTGTGCTACTGGAGGATCATCAAGAAGGATGGACACATTGTGACTGTCTGCAACTTTGAGACTTACCATTTTATCTGCACAAAACAGGCCAGGTGAGAAAACAATTGATTAAAACAAATTAAAATTATTTTCTCAATTATATCAATTAATTTTGGCCATTTCATTTGAATTTTATTAGTCAAACATGGGTTCTTGGTCAAGACAGTCAGACCGAAAGCTCATGGACCGAACACTAGTTTGACTAAAAGCCAATTAGAACCGAAAAGGCTTAAATGAGCCGATTTAACCGAACACGGCTTCGACCGAAATCCGTCTAAGCCGGTTTGACCGATAACGGCTCGGCTTGACCGAAAGCCGAGAAGGACCGAAAGCTCGCCGACAGTTCAAATTTTCACGATTTGGCCACGATTTCACAGTTGATTCTCAGCGATAAGCACATAGGCATGGTCGGAATCTTCATACCTTAAAGATTATGGGGTCGATTGAACGAAATAACACAAAAAAATTTCGAGGGTTTGAGAGAAAACTGGAGAGTTTTCGGTTTGCAGATAATGAAATGAGGGAAGGAACCGATTTCAGTGTTCCCTTTCCCTTATATACCTGGCCCAAACCTGGTTCTTCACCCATGGGCTAATTCCGATTTCAATTAGCATTAAGCCCAATACTCAAATTTTTTTAAAAATAAATCATTTTGAGGATTAACTCAAATAAAATAAATTTTCTAAATTTTACCAATCCTAAAAATTTAAAGACTAAAAATAAAAATAAAAATAAAAAACATTTTCTAAAATTTATCAATCCTAAAAATGAAAATAAAATAAAAATACGAAAATTTTTTAATTCAAACTAATTTTAATCATCTATCTTTAAATTGATAAACCTTTTGTGATATGGGATTAAAGTTGTTAGACAATCATTTTCCATTTATCAGTACCTCTCCTTTCATGAATAGATCTGATCGATCGCCGGTATTGTGATCCACTTAAGCACGGAAAATTGTGACAAATTTTAGGAATGCTATCAGTGACAGTACATATTGATCCTAAGTTACTAGATAAAAACCAAAGGACCACTTATCTGACGACGATCAAGGATATTGTTGTCCACCTAAATTAAGCAGTGAGATCTACAGACAATCTAGAATTGTTCAATTTTAGATGTACTAGAACATGTTTCCCGCTTCCTGACATACCCCAATAATCAAGAACTTCCGAGATACTCCTTACTTTAGGTGAGCAGACTATTATTCATAGAAAGGATAGATTTAGAATACATATGATGTACACTCAGGTCGGATCTTTCAATCACGCAGAGAGTGAAACATATGACTGACTAGACTTTCAGAGGGATTGAGAAGTAGAAGGTTGCATATGCTGTGTACCAGGTTGGATTGTTAATCACGCAAAGGAGACAACATATGGCTAACAGGTAGAAAGAATAGCATAGATAGAAGATGCAGAGAGACAGATTTGCATATGTTGCAGTCCAGGTCGGATCTTTCGATCACACAGAGGAGGCAACATATGACTAACAGTAGGAAAGAAAGAAAATAATTTTCTACAGACCTAATTTATCGGAATTCCCCAGTCGCCCCGTCAATATCGGAATTAAGGACATAATCCGTACATCGAGGAAAAGTTAAACCACGGTTCTAGATACAGATTCTTTAATGTGACTGGTGGATTCTCGTGTATATCTCTCTGCTCAACCTACCCAAGCGTCGTATTGTCAGGCTAAATGGAACTATCTAGGTCAGAATTTATCAAGTCTCTAGATTCCTTAAGTTCATCTGCACCTAGTCAAGTCCATTAAATTTTTCGTGCCTACCAGTGCATCGAACACAGAGCCTAGACAATTTAGCTTTGGTACTTTACACAGACTCAGATTGTCTGTTATCACAAGCTGATATCACTTCCCATCACATCACTTCTCAGTAATATTTTTTGATTTTTCTTGTTTTTCTAATGTTTTTGGATTTTTAATTTTCTAATTTTTGTTTGCTTTTTGTTTATTTCTCCCCCTAAATTTGTGCATGGGTGAGAATGAAATTAAAATGCGCAAATTTAAACTAACCTAAACAAAAATTAATCCTCAAAGCGAATCATTTTAAAAAAGTTTACCAGCACATCGAATCGAGCTTTATTAAACGGCTTGCTGAACAGATCCGCCACATTATTAGCAGTGGGAACCTGTTCTAGCCGAATGAGCGAGCGCTCATAACAATCTCTGATAAAATGAACTTTGATGTCGATGTGCTTGGTTTTTGAGTGCTGGACCGGATTTTTAGCAATTTGGATCGCAACCTCATTATCACAGAATATAGGGGTTTCTTGAAAGTTCAAACCGTAATCCAACAACTGATGTTGGATCCATATGACTTGAGAACAACAGGCAAACACAGCTACGTATTTTGCTTCTGCTGTTGAGGTCGAGACAGTATTCTGCTTCTTGCATTGCCAAGACACCAGCCTATCTCCTAGAAATTGACATCCGCCTGAAGTCGATTTCCTGTCAAGCTCGCAGCCTCCGTAATTGCTGTCTGCAAAAGCATAAAGATCAAATTCAGAATTTTTCGGATACCAAAGACCCAGTTTTGGACTGCCTTTGAGGTACCAAAAAATCCTTTTAACAGCAATAATATGAGACAGTTTAGGATTAGCCTGGTAGCGCACACATTGACAGACCGCAAACATAATGTCTGGGCGACTTGCAGTCAGATACATCATCGATCCGATCATCGATCTGTAGTACGTTTGATCTACGGAATCGCCTTCAAGATCAGGAGTCAGCAGTGGTCTCTCCGCAATGGGCGTCAAGGCAGGTTTGGCGTCTCTGAACCCGAACTTCTCGAGCATATCATCCACATATTTGGCTTGATGAATCAGGATTCCGGCTGAAGATTGTTTGACCTGAAGCCCCAAAAACGTGGTCATCTCCCCCAATGAACTCATCTCGAACCGCTTTTTCATGACGTCCTCGAACTCCTTGCATAGCTGAGGACTTGTCGACTCGAAAATGATATCGTCCACGTATATTTGGACAAGAATCTGGTCCACACCGACATGCTTGATGAATAGGGTCTGATCGATAGTGTCGCGTGAGTAGCCATGATTGAGCAAGTGCTGTGTTAGGGTAGCATACCAGGCTCTAGGAGCTTGATGCAGCCCATACAAAGCCTTGTCTAACTAGTAGACATGGTTGGGAAGTTTTGAGTTAACAAACCTAGGAGGTTGGTCAACATAAATCTCCTCCTTCACCTTGCCGTACAGGAAAGCCGTCTTGACGTCCATTTGGTATACGGTAAAGTTCATGTAGGAAGCATAGGCGAGGAAGATACGAATGGCCTCCAAGCGCGCCACCGGAGCATAGACTTCTGTATAATCAAGACCTTCAATTTGCCTGAACCCACGGACTACCAATCTCGCCTTATTACGGACAATGACACCCGAATCGTCCTGCTTGTTACGAAATACCCATCTGGTGTCGAGAGATTTCTTGCCTTTAGGCAGCTCCACCAACTTCCAAACCCCGAGCTTTTCGAATTGATTGAGCTCGTCATGCATGACATCCTCCCAGCTAGGCTCATTCAAAGCCATTTCGACGTTCTTGGGCTCTATTTGAGAAATGAAACAAGAATAGAGACATGTGTTGACGTCTCCACCCTGGCTTCTCGTTTGAACTCCGTCGCCTAGCTGGCCAATAACGTTCTCTATCGGGTGATCGCGTTGTATGCGAGAGAGGATTTCGTGACTAATGTCATTGAGAGAAACGGGAAGAGTATGAATATTAACAACTCCTTCATCTGCTGAAGAATCCACGGTAGATGTACCAGCTTCGTTTGGTGGATTTGCTACAAACTCATCAGCGATTTGATCGGGAAAGAGAAGGTCCATCAGATTTTGAGTGACAGCGGAAGCATCTTGGATCATGAACTCTCTTTCGACCGGAGTTAGAGGAGTAGCATCAGCATCTGGAGCAGATCGTTGTGTTGAGGACTCAGGAGAAGCAATTAGAACAGTAGACTCCACCGGAGGATCAGTAGCAGAAACCAATGGTGGTCTGTAGACAACCTCATCATCTTCGTCTTCAATAATAGTCTTCGAGCAAGAGGTAGACCCAGCTTGGTTATTAGACGACACACAAAAAGATTTGAATAGCGATGTGTAGTCAAATAACCAATCTGGACCCACCCTAGCGTCCGTTTCATTCTCTTCAAGCCAGCGAACATCAAAAGACTCCACTATTTGTTTCGTCTTCTTGTTGTATACCCAGTAAGCAGTACGAGCAGCGTAACCGACAAAGTAACAATCATCGGCTTTTGCATTGAATTTTGGGTTGGATTCCAAGTGGAGAAGGGTGCAAGGGCAGCCAAATACTCGGAAATGGCTGACAGAAGGCTTGTGTCCATAGAGATCTCATACGGTGTTTTCATCTGGGCTATGTTGATCAGGACACGATTTTGAACGTAGCAAGTTGTGTTGATCGCCTCTGCCCAAAAGAAGACTGGAAGTTTAGAATCACATAGCATCGTCCTTGCGGCGTCTTGTAGCGTCCGATTCCTCCGCTCAGCAACACCATTTTGTTGGGGTGTCCGAACAGAACTATACTGACGCACAATACCCTTCTCAGCGCAAAAATGATCAAGAACAACGTTCTTGAACTCTGTTCCATTATCTGTGCGTAGCGCTTTCACTTGGTGGTTGGTTTGGTTCTCGATCATTACAATAAACTTTTTGATGAGGTCAGCGATCCCAGCTTTGTTGGACAGAAAGAAGACCCGCGTGAAACGAGAGAAATCGTCTATCACAACGAGACAATACGAATTTCGGTTGATGTTGAGAACGTTGACCGGACCAAACAAGTCCATGTGTAACAACTGAAGCACCTGATTTGTCACACCCCCAAACCAAGGATGGCGGAAACGTCCGGGGGTGGAGGACTTCATGTATAGTATCATAACAACAATTGTAATAGTAATTCAAGCAAACCCAACCAACATATATATAATTGAAAAAGTTACATCATTGTATGAATTACATGTTTACGAATCAATTACATTATGTTGACAAAATATGAAATAGTAGACGCCTTAGCGTCCCATCCTCAAATGCACTTGGTTACCTGTTTAATGATTTCCTGAGAATACAAGTTGTTTGAAAAAGTGTCAACACAAAGGTTGGTGAGTTCATAAGCTTTTGTTTAGTATTATTAAAAGCCTTTCGTTTATAAAAGTATTATTTGTTTTAGAAAATCCAATATTTTCCTTAAAATGTATATGTAGTCTTAAATCCAAAGACCGAAATGTATAAGTAACTTTTCTTACTTATAATAAATAATGTAAGTTTAAATCGACATAAACTCGTTTAATTTTAATGAAGTTCCCGTAAATTCCAATATTCATTAATACTTTATGTGAGTTTATTAAAGCCTTTTCTTGTAAAAGTAGTGTTCGTTCCAGAAAATCCAATATTTTCCTTAATGTGTCAATGTAGTCTTAAAACCCAAAGACCGAAATGTACAAGTAGTGTTCGTTCCTTATAGTAAAACAATGCAAGTTTAAATCGACATAAACTCGTTTGATTTTAGTGAAATCCCCGTGAATTCTATGTTTGTTAATACCACATGTGAGTTATTATAACCATGCTATGACCTAGTTGGCCTGAAACGACGTTCTTCAGGCGTCGGAAATGTTATGACATTTGTCACCCCAGACCTATTGGTCTAACTGTTGCATGCAGTTCAGGTGTGGGTTTGTCAAACCCAATATAGATCTATACACAACTATCACGCTCTCCCTCAAGGAGACTCTGGTTACAATACAGGACTTAATGGTAATTTGAAGTAAATGTCTCACAAAGTCATTAACAGAATTACGTGTTATGAAAACTTGGTACCGTATGGCCGTACCTTGCTTAATGAAAATATCCTTTGTATAAATGTACCCTTTTTAAATGTATGTGTTATGTAATGTATCATAAACTATACCTATTATAGTTTATCAACCAAGGGTAGTACGTAGTAATGTATGCAAACTATATTCAAAATAGTTTATTAAATGTTTGAATGTATCGGTTGTACTTTGATTATAATCACCTGTTATTCTTTATATTTTATATGTCCAAATCCATTTGTAAACTGATGTGTGTCTAAATATTAAGATAAAATGTCATATATTGCAATAACATATAATCACATAAAGATATACACCTTGCTCAACATGTTACAAGGTGAAATGAAATTGACAGCAACTTTTCGTTGAATACAGTTTCTGTTACTGTTCTTAGAAAATTTATAGAAAAATCATCAAAGCTCCAAATCCAAATCCACAAATTATGAGAGTTTGGAATATGAGTCTAGTTTTTTCATAAATTTTATCATGATTTTTAGTGATCTCTAACAGAGGTCAAAATGTCCATAATCACAGGCTGGTCCGGGTTTGCCTCTGAAATGATAGGCAGTTTTGTAAAAATCACCATAAATTGTAGAAACATCATATGGAGATGTGCAAGTAGCCATTTTAAAGCTAAGAGTTTGAACTACTTGCACCTGGAACAGTTTTGAAAACTAAAATATTTAAGTTGACCAAAACAGTCTGTGATTAAAGTCCATCTTTTCTGATGTAATCTGGTAGAAAAAGTTTAATTGTGTTCTTGATAATTTTACTTGTATTCCCCCCTTAAAACTTAAGACAACATGTAAATGTAGGGGTATGAACTCACCCTATATGGTTTCAGTAGATGAAAGTAAGAGAGAGGAAGTGTTCAACCTAAGAACACTAAGAAGATGTCTTGATGATTCGAGAATCTAACACCGAATAAGATGGAATTTGTGTAAGATATCAATGATTTGAGTAGAATGGAGTGTAATAATTATATGAATGATGAAGATACTTACTAATTGAAGAAAGAAATCCCTGGAGAAAGCCTTGAAGTTCTTGAAGTTGAGAGAAAAGATGAGAGAATTTTGGAGAGTGTTCTTTGGTTGCTAAGTGTAGAATGAAAGAAGTTAATGAGAATGAGGAGAGATGACCAATTCTCCAGCTCTTAGAACGTGGGAAGAGCTGGAGATTGGGTGTAAAGGTCCACTAAGGTGACAAGCAGTAGTGGGAAAGAGTGGCTGATCATAGAGTGAGGTGGTGGTGGTTTGCTTTTGCCATAAATTAAGGAAAAGCAAATATTCCCTCAATAATTAGTTCAACCACTAATTCTTTTAATATATTTTTATAAAAGCCCTGGGGATTTATATATTTTGGGGCCTTAGTTTATAAAATAAAGTTTTGGGTGAAAATCCCACGTTAAAATAATGAAAAACGGAGTTAAAACGAAGTCGTAGTCGAAAACCGGGAAAAACAAGCTATCTGCGAGACCTCTCGCATGGGGCCGAAGGTGCGAGGCTTCGTACCAGCAGGCTCGCATGCGAGGCTTCTGTCTCGGTAGTTTCGGCTTCGGTCTGTCATGCTGGCTTCGGCTTCGATCTCGCATGCTGAGAGGCTTCGGTCTCGCATGCTGAGAAGCTTCTAATAGGAGGGTTTTGGGTTCCTTAGGGCTATTTCACCCGTTTTTACCCCGTTTCAAGCGGTTTTTGACCCGGTTAAGGGTCGAGATGACCCAAATGATTACAAAAAGTTAAAGTAACTTTTGAGAGAGATTCGGGAGAGATTTGGGAGAGATTTTAATAGAGAGAGATTGAGTGAAAGAGATTGAGAGAGGTTTCGTTTGTGATCTTTTTGAGTGTCCGGCTTCGCAACGCAAGGTCCATAAACCCCCTTTAAGCCATGATTTAGTGTCCTACACAATCCCGATGATTGTGCAATAGTGTTTTATCGCTTTGGTTCGTTGTTTAGCACTGTTAAGGCTAAGGAAAATCAAACACATGAACTTTCCAAATGATGATTTCTCATTAAAATAGCGAATTGTATAGTGATTACATAACGTAAACCCTAACATACAAGGGTTATTGGAGTTGACCGGTTTGACTTGTTGACTTTGTTTGACTTTGACTTGACCGAAATTTGACGGTTGTCACATCATCCCCCCGATAGAAGGAATTTCGTCCCGAAATTTTCATTTTGACTGGGATTTCAAGAGTTTGGGAAGAGATGTGGATACTTTTGTGTCATCTGATCCTCGCGTTCCCAGGTGAATTCGGGTCCTCATTTAGCGTTCCAGCGGACCTTCACAATGGGAATACGACATTGCTTTGTTCTTTTGATCTCTCGATCCATGATTTCTACCGGTTCTTCCACGAAGTGGAGACTCTCGTTGATTTCAATTTCGTCATAAGGTATCACGAGGGTCTCGTCGGATAGATTTTGTCAATCATATTTTCGGGGTAAAAAAATAAAGTTTTATTAGTTACCTATAGCGACGACTTGTCGTCACCACAGGTTTAATCTATTACGATGACTTTTTGTCGCTATAGGTTTTTAACAAGAGCCAACGACATACCTATAGCGACACACAAGTCATAATTTGCATGTGTGAAGACTTGGAGTACTTTATAACTGGTTCATGTGTGAAGACTTGGACTACTTTCTAATGAAAATTGTGCTACTGGGGAAATTGGAAACTGGTACATAGCTTCAAAGTCAAGAATATGCAGTAGGCATGTGATGCATTAAATGCATGAGGCACACAAGTCATAATTTGCAGCAACATATACGTATATGTGTGTGAATTGAAGAAGAAGGTTACGGCTCAAAGAATATATATATTCATTTTCTCTTCATTTGTTAGATACACAATAACCATAACATCATAGACTATATATATTCAATTTCATTTGTAATTTTCACTAGTTTATATTCCGCGAGTGTTACCGAAATCATTTATCAATTTTTCAGAAGTGCTTAACTTGTTTTGTTGCATTCCCAACAATTTGCTATTAATTATTTCTCCCACTTTACTTATATAAATCATCACATTCTTACCGCGACTTTTAACTTCTCCCTCACAAATGGATCCACCTGCAGATCATCAAAACCCCATAGATGACCTCGATTGGTTTCAGTAATTTGATCATCAAGATCTTTTCAGGTATATATAAACGTCACTCATTACACCATCTTACGCACAGAAAAGTGATTTTGTCGACATTGATCAAAACATGGTTTGGATTTGTAGTGATCAAAAAGAGTCTTTCATCGTGTTGGATTTGATTATCTTGAGTTTTTTTTTTTTTGGATTTTTGTAGTGGTGACATGCTCAACCATCATGATTACGAGTTGTCGGAAAAATTGCATGAAGTGCTCGATCAGAACGTTTCCACAGTACTTAACAAAGATGAAAACATCATTTCTAGAAATGAGTTTCACGATCTTGATCCCCTTGAAGATATAAGCTTATGGGATTGTTGGGAGGATGGTAATTTACCATTGGTTAGTTTCAGTGAAGACTGTAAATCCGATGGTGAGGCTACATGTAGTTCTAGTGCTGCCACCACTGATCACGGTGGCCGGAAGGTGGCAAAGAGATTGAGACCATTGGAGTTTGAAGATATAGAGAAGTACTTTGAGATGCCGATAATCATGGCAGCAAAGGAACTAGGGATAAGTTTGCAGAGAGCTAAACATAAACAGATGGCCTCATAGAAAACTTAAGAGCGTTCAATCCCTCATTGAAAATGCCAAGGTAAATTATGATAATAACCTTCTATACATTATTCATGCACTTGGTAACCAAAGTAGTTTTGGTATTTTCTAAAATTTTAATTGTTAGTTTCTTTATAACTAAACATAGGTCCTAGGCATATGCCACATCAAATCAATTGATTTACTACGATTTCCTGATTTATATTTATATAAACTTAACTCATTGTAAATTTTGTGAACTCACATGAAAAATATATTGCATCTACCTTTTAAAAAAAATTAGGAGTTGGGATTAAAGGAGGAGATAGAGACGTTAGAAGGGCACAAGAAGATGATGGAGAAATTGCCAGGTATGGAATTGACAGAAAGAACAAAGAAGCTTATGCAAGCTTGCTTCAAAGCTATTTATAAGAAGAGAGGACTTAACAATCCTTAGCCATTTTGTTATAATTAGTGGATTTTAATCTACATTGTATGTGTTTTTCTCTTGATAGTTTGATACCCTTTTTAGTTTCATTTTATGTATTTGTCTATTGATTTTTAATGCAGAAAATTTTGTATAATTTGGGTATTATAGTTTGTATTATGTATTTAGCCATATTCTAGATTCCCGACACGACTAGGCTGACGACTCTATACCAGAGGTCTATATAAATAGACTTATGAATTTAGTAGGAATAACTTGATTATAATCTTGTAATTTGTTCCATGTCTGATCCACTCCTAAGATTCACTTGACATGCCCCCAGTTATGTGTAATTAAAATTTTATTAGACTGTTGATCCTAATGAGTCTACCCTAAGTCTACAACCAAACAAGGAACAGGTCCTAAGGCGGACTCACCATTTCTAGGTCAATCATTTCTTAATTACACATAACTTCGAGGTACACCTAAAGAATCTTAGAGTTACCAGTTGTAAATTGTTTGTAATACCAAGTAGTGAGATTCAATGAAATAAAATGCATGCCTATTTCATTGATAAACCTTTTAGTAAATATCCTTACCATTTATATACACATGTATAATTTCGCACTTTAGTGAACTATTCTTGGTGTTTCTGTTAACGTCTTGGAGACGGAGTTATGGTAGTGGGTAGAAGTAGGTTTTGTACGGGCGTTAAAATTTACACATCATGTTGCTCGTGCGAGAATAGGGGTAGAAGAGATAATTAATAGACGCCTAATCCTATAATTACTTATAGGGGTGATCCTTATTAGTTACGTCTATAATCACGTAGTGCATATCAGTTATACATAATTTGAGATAGAATAGACTTTCGAATAAATGACTCTACTCTAAGTCCACAACCAAACAAGGAACAGGAAGTAGAGCAATAGTCATAGATTTTGAGTCTATAATATCTTTAATTATGTATAACCTTGGTGTATGCACTCAGTTATCATAGGCCAACTAATAGAGGTCTTTAGTTTTCACATAAGTTGGTTATAGTATCACCAAATACTCCTATAGTATTTTTAGCTGTTTAGATTCGATTCTTAAAGTATTCCCTGTAGGGTGTAGTTAGGTTGTTAGATTTGTTGCCCATTATGACTATCCCCCAGTATATGCAAGTCACTCCTCGAACAGATATAGTTGATCAGGCTATATCCTTCCCAGACTTGATTTACATATACCAAGGCATACCCATAATGTACAACTCCTCTTCTTTTACTTTATGTTCTTCTAGTTATGACACTATGTGAGCATGTATGCATGTATTTATACTTTTAATAAGAAACCATTCACTTTCTAAAACTATAGTCATTTGAAAATGTTCAATCAGAGACTTTCAGTCCCAAAGGTGTTTATAGTTTGTATATCTTATGTGGTTCGATATACTGAGTTCACTATAAACATTGCTCTGATACCAATCTGTCACACCCCCAAACCAAGGATGGCGGAAACGTCCGGGGGTGGAGGACTTCATGTATAGTATCATAACAACAATTGTAATAGTAATTCAAGCAAACCCAACCAACATATATATAATTGAAAAAGTTACATCATTGTATGAATTACATGTTTACGAATCAATTGCATTATGTTGACAAAATATGAAATAGTAGACGCCTTAGCGTCCCATCCTCAAATGCACTTGGTTACCTGTTTAATGATTTCCTGAGAATACAAGTTGTTTGAAAAAGTGTCAACACAAAGGTTGGTGAGTTCATAAGCTTTTGTTTAGTATTATTAAAAGCCTTTCGTTTATAAAAGTATTATTTGTTTTAGAAAATCCAATATTTTCCTTAAAATGTATATGTAGTCTTAAATCCAAAGACCGAAATGTATAAGTAACTTTTCTTACTTATAATAAATAATGTAAGTTTAAATCGACATAAACTCGTTTAATTTTAATGAAGTTCCCGTAAATTCCAATATTCATGAATACTTTATGTGAGTTTATTAAAGCCTTTTCTTGTAAAAGTAGTGTTCGTTCCAGAAAATCCAATATTTTCCTTAATGTGTAAATGTAGTCTTAAAACCCAAAGACCGAAATGTACAAGTAGTGTTCGTTCCTTATAGTAAAACAATGCAAGTTTAAATCGACATAAACTCGTTTGATTTTAGTGAAATCCCCGTAAATTCTATGTTTGTTAATACCACATGTGAGTTATTATAACCATGCTATGACCTAGTTGGCCTGAAATGACGTTCTTCAGGCGTCGGAAATGTTATGACATTTGTCACCCCAGACCTATCGGTCTAACTGTTGCATACAGTTTAGGTGTGGGTTTGTCAAACCCAATATAGATCTATACACAACTATCATGCTCTCCCTCAAGGAGACTCTGGTTACAATACAGGACTTAATGGTAATTTGAAGTAAATGTCTCACAAAGTCATTAACGGAATTACGTGTTATGAAAACTTGGTACCGTATGGCCGTACCTTGCTTAATGAAAATATCCTTTGTATAAATGTACCCTATTTAAATGTATGTGTTATGTAATGTATCATAAACTATACCTATTATAGTTTATCAACCAAGGGTAGTACGTAGTAATGTATGCAAACTATATTCAAAATAGTTTATTAAATGTTTGAATGTATCGGTTGTACTTTGATTATAATCACTTCTTATTCTTTATATTTTATATGTCCAAATCCATTTGTAAACTGATGTGTGTCTAAATATTAAGATAAAATGTCATATATTGCAATAACATATAATCACATAAAGATATACACCTTGCTCAACATGTTACAAGGTGAAATGAAATTGACAGCAACTTTTCGTTGAATACAGTTTCTGTTACTGTTCTTAGAAAATTTATAGAAAAATCATCAAAGCTCCAAATCCAAATCCACAAATTATGAGAGTTTGGAATATGAGTCTAGTTTGTTCATAAATTTTATCATGATTTTTAGTTATCTCTAACAGAGGTCAAAATGTCCAAAATCACAGGCTGGTCCGGGTTTGCCTCTAAAATCATAGGCAGTTTTGTAAAAATCACCATAAATTGTAGAAACATCATATGGAGATGTGCAAGTAGCCATTTTAAAGCTAAGAGTTTGAAATACTTGCACCTGGAACAGTTTTGAAAACTAAAATATTTAAGTTGACCAAAACAGTCTGTGATTAAAGTCCATCTTTTCTGATGTAATCTGTTAGAAAAAGTTTAATTGTGTTCTTGATGATTTTACTTGTATTCCCCCCTTAAAACTTAAGAAAACATGTAAATGTAGGGGTATGAACTCACCCTATATGGTTTCAGTAGATGAAAGTAAGAGAGAGGAAGTGTTCTAAGAACACTAAGAAGATGTCTTGATGATTCGAGAATCTAACACCGAATAAGATGGAATTTGTGTAAGATATCAATGGTTTGAGTAGAATGGAGTGTAATAATTATATGAATGATGAAGATACTTACTAATTGAAGAAAGAAATCCCTGGAGAAAGCCTTGAAGTTCTTGAAGTTGAGAGAAAAGATGAGAGAATTTTGGAGAGTGTTCTTTGGTTGCTAAGTGTAGAATGAAAGAAGTTAATGAGAATGAGGAGAGATGACCAATTCTCCAGCTCTTAGAACGTGGGAAGAGCTGGAGATTGGGTGTAAAGTTCCACTAAGGTGACAAGGAGTAGTGGGAAAGAGTGGCTGATCATAGAGTGAGGTGGTGGTGGTTTGCTTTTGCCATAAATTAAGGAAAAGCAAATATTCCTTCAATAATTAGTTCAACCACTAATTCTTTTAATATATTTTTATAAAAACCCTGGGGATTTATATATTTTGGGGCCTTAGTTTATAAAATAAAGTTTTGGGTGAAAATCCCACGTTAAAATAATGAAAAACGAAGTTAAAACGAAGTCGTAGTCGAAAACCGGGAAAAACAAGCTATCTGCGAGACCTCTCGCATGGGGCCGAAGGTGCGAGGCTTCGTACCAGCAGGCTCGCATGCGAGGCTTCTGTCTCGGTAGTTTCGGCTTCGGTCTGTCATGCTGGCTTTGGCTTCGGTCTCGCATGCTAAGAGGCTTTGGTCTCGCATGCTGAGAAGCTTCTAATAGGAGGGTTTTGGGTTCCTTAGGGCTATTTCACCCGTTTTTACCCCGTTTCAAGCGGTTTTTGACCCGGTTAAGGGTCGAGATGACCCAAATGATTACAAAAAGTTAAAGTAACTTTTGAGAGAGATTCGGGAGAGATTTGGGAGAGATTTTAATAGAGAGAGATTGAGTGAAAGAGATTGAGAGAGGTTTCGTTTGTGATCTTTTTGAGTGTCCGGCTTCGCAACGCAAGGTCCATAAACCCCCTTTAAGCCATGATTTAGTGTCCTACACAATCCCGATGATTGTGCAATAGTGTTTTATCGCTTTGGTTCGTTGTTTAGCACTGTTAAGGCTAAGGAAAATCAAACACATGAACTTTCCAAATGATGATTTCTCATTAAAATAGCGAATTGTATAGTGATTACATAACGTAAACCCTAACATACAAGGGTTATTGGAGTTGACCGGTTTGACTTGTTGACTTTGTTTGACTTTGACTTGACCGAAATTTGACGGTTGTCACATGATTGATGGAGTTGACCTGCTTTGGCAGATGTGGTTTCCGATGGTGTTTGCCTTGAGCGCAGGAAACACATTTTTCAAAAGTTATAAAATCTCTGACAAGAAGACCGCGGACCATTTCGTTCTTAGCAAGCCGGTTTAGGTTCTTTGCATTTGCATGGCCAAGTCGACGATGCGACAACATTGCGTTTTGTTCTGAGACTCTGGAAAAGAGACAAGTGACTTCATCGGGTACATTACTGTTCATGTCGATAATATAGGCATTCCCATCCCGCTTAGATTTGACAAGAATCCACTCCTCCGGAATGACAATGTTTGGCTTTAAGATTAGACATTCTTTATCGGTGAAGTGTGTTGAGAAACCCTTGTCACAGATTTGAGAAACGCTCAGCAGACTGTGCTTCAACTCAGGAGCATAGTTGACATTCTCAAAACTAAGCACTCCGTTCGTCACCGTTCCTTTTTGCGTTATTTTTCCGCCTTCTCCGCCCGCGAAGGAGACATATCCCCCATTAAATGTCTGAATGTCGTGCAATTGGAAGATATCTCCTGTCATGTGCCAGGAGTAGCCGTTGTCGACATACCAGGGTCTGACAACATTCCTCCGCAACTGTCCCTGCACGATGAGCGGAATCATTTAGATTTAGGGACCCAGGTCATTACAGTCCTGGGTTGACCCTTAACTTTCATAGATTCTTTTTTCAATTTTCTTTTTGATTTTTTTTTCAACAGGTACAGAGGATGATGATGACTGATCAGATTTTAATTTTGGCACCCATTGAAAATTAGGTTTTGAAACATTTTTCGGTTGAGTTTGCTTCGAGTCGGTGGATTTTCTACTTGAAGAGTTTGAAGATCCAGACCTACTCTTTAACGAAAATGACTTTGGCTTCAAGAAGAAGACCGACATGGATGGTAATGTACACACTTATAAGGCACGATTGGTTGCAAAGGGTTATTCTCAAACTCCGGGAGTTGATTATGATGAGACCTTTTCACCAGTGGCCAAGATTAAGTCTATTAGGGTTCTGTTAGCCAATGCTGCATTTCATGATTATGAAATATGGCAAATGGATGTCAAAACCGCTTTCCTTAATGGAAAGTTGGCTGAAGATGTTTACATGGTTCAGCCAGAGGGTTTTGTCAGTACAGAGTACCCCAGTAGAGTGTGTAAGCTCGAGAAATCCATTTATGGATTAAAACAGGCACCTCATAGATGGAATCTTTGCTTTGATGAGAAAGTCAAAGAATTTGGCTTTTCAAGGAGTGAAGATGAATCTTGTGTCTATATCAAGGCTAGTGGGAGTATAGTCAGCTTTTTGGTACTGTATGTGGATGACATACTACTCATAGGAAATGACATCCCAACCCTACAGGAAGTAAAGTCCTGGCTTGGGAAGTGTTTCGCTATGAAGGACCTTGGAGAAGCTGCCTATATCCTAGGGATAAGGATTTTGAGAAACATGAGTAAAAGACTAATTGGACTTAGTCAAAGCACCTATGTGGACAAAGTGTTGAAAAGGTTCAACATGCATAACTCCAAGAAAAGAGAGTTACCCATCCAGAGTAACGCCAGATTGAGTAAGACACAAAGCCCTAGTACTGAGGCTGAGATAGCATAAATGAGTTGAATACCTTATGCTTCAGCTGTAGGATCGATCATGTATGCTATAACGTGTACTCGACCTGATGTAGCCTTTGCTTTGAGCATGGTTAGCAGATATCAGGGGAACCCTGGCAAGGCACACTGGACTGCGGTAAAGAATATCCTCAAGTACCTACGGAGGACTAAGGACTGGGTCCTTACCGTCGGTGGCAGTGAGGACTTGAGAGTTGTAGGATACAGTGATGCTAGCTTTCAGACTGATAGGGATAATTTCCGCTCTCAGTCGGGCTGGGTCTTTACTCTAAACGGAGGGGCAATTACTTGGAAAAGTTCCAAGCAGGAGACAGTGGCTGATTCCACTTGTGAATCAGAGTATATAGCAGCAAGCGAGGCAGCAAAGGAGGCTATATGGCTAAAGAACTTCATCGGAGACCTTGGAGTTGTACCAGCTATAAAGGAGCCAATGGAGATTTTCTGTGACAGCAATAGTGCGGTTGCCTTAGCCAGGGAACCAAGAGATCATGGGAGATCCAGACACATTGACAGAAAATATCACTTCATCAGACATCGAATAGAAGAAGGAATCCTCGTGGCAAAGAGGGTATCATTGGATGAGAACCCAGCAGATCCCCTCACGAAGGGACTGACTCGGGCTAAGCATCTCCAACATGCTCGGAGCATAGGGCTGAAGGATGATATTAGCTTTAGTAGTTAGATAATCTTGAAATTTGTAAAATGTAATTGACATTTGATGATAAATAAAAGTTGTTATTTATGAGTAAAGTGTTGCTATCTCTTGTCAATCGTTTACTATTATTTCTTTTTGCATGTTTTGACTTCCAGAATAATTATGTTATGGTTTATATCATATTATTCTAACTCTCCACAGTCGGTCATATGTTGGAAGTAGATATGAATCAAGACTGTCATGGGTTGGCTTGTAGAGGTCTAAGATGTTAGACAAAGCGGGGCTACAACACTCATGAGTGCTCATAAGTTTTGAGTATTGGATTCAACCCACGCTCACTTGTATCACTTCATGGAATTTATCTCGAGTGATCGTGAGACGGTAATATCATATAAGTCTTGAAACCTAGAGATATGATTTGTTGCCTATGAGTTGGTTATGCATTGATTGCACGAAAACACATTGGTAACTTGATGTTATAAACCGTGCTTTTGTGTGTAATCCAACAAGTAATAGAGCAAACATATGAGTCGAAGTTTATCTGTTCCTTCTAGAATTAGAAGCGATATCTGGGCCCCTCGATGATTTTGTTTTGACCTATGTACCGGGCCCGATCAGAGCTAAATTGATGTGTTTAGTTAAGTTCTATGTCAAACAAATCGGAAATCGGGAAACAAATGCTGGACAATAAGCAAGACCATGTTCCATGTATTTGTCCGGCTGATATCTAGAACAGAGGATTATATGATCACTTATCTAAAATGGCGCTTCATAGTTCAACAGAGTTTTAAGAGCTACGATTGCTGATCGGTTCCTGAAGTCATACTTGCAACTATAGTTATTAGACTTATCCAAGTGGGAGACTGTTGGAGATAGTGTCTAAGTCCATAAGTATATTTGGTATGTACTTGACCCGACCCGGCATAGTCCATTTGGGTTGCACTTCACCCGAACAATTTACGGATAATCTTTTGAGAATAGTATAAGTTATGATTTATTAATATATTTTAAGTTCTAATATATTAATATAAAATCATATTATTTAATTAGTGTTGATCTATAATTAATTTAGAATTAATTTAGAGATCAAAAGTATGACTAATTAAATATGGGCTCTTGTATTTATATAGTGTGGGCTAATGCTTATTTGGAATGGGCTAGGCTTGCATGGAAAGTCCATGGAAACTCCATGGAGCTTTAACCCATGGATCTCATGGAAATGAAAAGACATGGGTATTAGGGTTTACATGGATGTAACCCTAATCCACCACACTATATAAAGGAGGCTTTGGTTCTTGAAATAACACTAGTTGATGTGTGTAAACTAAGAGGGCCGATTTCAAGAAGTTTGTGACTATTCTCTCAAGTTTCCAAGTTTGTGGTGATTTGTGACTTCCATTTGAGGCATCCACATTATTGGTGCCAGACTCTCAAACTCCAAGCAATCAACTACTACTACAAGGTAAGTAATTCTACTAGTTTTATTTGATTCAAGTACCCCATGCCATGCTAGTTAGGATAAGAACCTTGGAAAAATAATTATTTGCATGTATCTTAGTCAAACATAGATCCAAGGTTTCTAGGGTTGCATGTACACCATAGGAGTGTTAGAATGCTCAAAACCCATCACTGGTATCAGAGCCTGGTTTGTTTATTTGATACTTGATGCAAAAAAAAAAAAAAAAAAAAAAAAAAAAACTTGAAAATCGAAGTTTTGTTCAAAAGCTCGTATCAAAATTTCAAGTTTTGTATATGTACTTACGATTCTTGAAATTTTTGATATGAACATTCATAAACATATGAGTTTAGAAGATCATAGAAATTATGTGCTAATAATTGATTAGATTAATTCTTGATCTTTATGTGTTTTAATGGAGTCCATAACTAGTTCTTAAGTTATGGATAACCAAAAGTCACATTTATAAATAACCATTAAAAGAACACATAGGTTACAAAAAATGAAGAGTCTTCATTTTTAATAACCATTAACTCATAACTTATGAGAAATGAAAAGTTTTGAAAGTTTACAAAACTTGCCCTCAAGTTTTGGAACATGTAAAGTCATATTAAAAACTTTAGTTCCAACGCCTAGAATTTTAAAAGGTAAAATTCAACCCTTATACTTTATAATATTATAAGTTTAATAATATTTATATATGTATAAGATCAAGTCGTCTTACCGCTAGTACGCCTCATTCACGAAGCCGGTCTATAAGGGGGGTATAAGGTTGTTGCCTATAAAATGGCAACTTAATGGGTGTCCACTCTCACCAACCGCTTCCTTGATCGGTAGAGGGTCGTTAGCCGAACGGGTAGGATAAGGACTTATAAATTCTCATTAAAAGTATAATGATAATACTAAAGTAACTAAACTTTATTGAATTCCCAATCTTAGTTATTTTAGGAAAATGTGAATAAGGTGCTAATCCATGAAATTACACTTTACACTTTGTTTAAGTCGTTAGTGGAGCGTGTGTGGTTAACCGGCACACTAACTTGAACTTAACAAGGTAGGTAAAGGGTGACTTAATGTTTATCATAGTATCGATGGAGCGTGTGTGGTTAACCGGCACATTGATTGAGGGGTAATACATTAAGGGTACCAAGTAATTTGCATGGTTACTTCACACCTTGTTTTGTGATCCTCGGCATCCCAGTCACAAAACTTGAAGCGCACACTCGAGATTGAAACATGCCATTGAAGAAAGTTCAATGAATCTCAAAGAATCTAGGAATTTCTAAACCAATTAAAACTTAATTAAATATTTCGTTTTTCATGGTGGAAATTGGTGAATCGTCATTCACCTACCTTCAAATATCTTATAGCTTAGATTACGGCATCCCTCTTCTAAGTTAGAAAATATTGTGTTGGGTCCTAGCCTTAATATTACATTTGGGTGTTTTGTTAAGGAATATCTCTATATCTAATCTAATCTATTCCCTCTTCTTTTCAGATGTCTTCCAATAACAATGCTTTTGGCTCAAACCCTACTAGCTCCTTCTCTCTCATGAATCATTGTGGGAGAGTCATCTTTGATGGGTCCAAATTTACAGATTTAATCAGAAACATCAGGATGGTCACTCGGTATGAGAACAAAGAATATGTTCTCGACAAGGAGCTGAAGGTACCCGAGCCAACTGCTACTCCTGAAGAGCTTGCTGAATATGAGGTACATGAAAGAGATGCTACAAAAGTGGCATGCATCATGATGGCCACCATGACAGCCGAGCTCCAAAAGTCCTATGAGGACTATTATCCTTTTGAGATGCACCAGGACTTGATGGACCGCTACCATCAAAGTGCTCGTCAAGAGCGATATGAAATAATCTCCTCCATGATAACAACCCGAATGAAGGATGGTGAACCCATCACGGGCCACATGCAGAAAATGCAAAGGTATGTGGACCATTTACTGAAGCTGAATGTGAACTTCCCTGAGGAGTTAGCAATAGACATCATTTTGCACTCCTTGCCATCGTGTTATGATCAATTCCGCATGACATATCACATGAACAAGGAAGAAGTCACCCTCAGCAAACTTCAAGGACTCTTGAAGACCGCCGAAAGTGGTCTAAAGGGTAAGTCGGTTGTTACTACTCCTACTCCTACTCTAACTACGGCCAATGTCTTGGTAATCGGGCATGGCAAAGGGAGGAAGAGAAAGAACCCTTCTAAGGGTACCAAGGGTAAGACCCTTGAAGGCTCCTCTTCAAGCAAAACCATGAAAGGTTTTGTCACTCCTTATGCTAACCCTAATGAGGCTGAATGCTTCTATTGCCATGAAAAGTCGCACTGGAAGCGAAACTGCCTAAAGTACCAGCAAGATTTGAAGGATGGGAAAGTAAAACCCGACCATGCAGGTATATACACTATATTGTCTAATAACTCACCTCATTCTAAGTCTTGGGTCCTTGATACAGGTTGTGGTATTCACATATGTTGTGATTTGCAGGGACTAAAAAGAAGTGAGAATGTGGAGCAGGGAAAGATAAACTTGATCATGGGAAACAGGAAAGCTTCACCTGTCACCAAGATAGGAGTTTATTCCTTAGTGCTAAATAGTGGGTTTACATTAGAATTGAATAAATGTTATTATTCGCCAAAAATGGCAAGAAATGTTATTTCCTTTCATGCATTGTATAAACAAGGTTTTACCTTTTATTTTGATAATAATAATGGTAGTATTGATGCTTTCTTTAATAATGTTCTTTATTTAAAAGCATTACCTTGTGATGGCGTGTATGAAACTGTATATGTTGTAGATAATCTAGGAAATAATGTATTGTGTATTAACTCTTCCACTAGCTTAGATAAAGCATCCTTATGGCATTGTCGTCTTGGACATGTAAGCATGAAACGCATAGGCCAACTCCAAAAGGATGGAGTCTTGGAGTCATTTGACCTAAAGTCAGATGATAGCTGTGAATCTTGTTTGCTTGGTAAAATGACAAAGTCACCTTTTACTGGCACTTGTGCTAGGGGTGAAGGTTTGTTGGACCTCATACACACGGATGTGTGTGGACCCTTCAGAACCGCCACAAGAGATGCTAATCGGTTCTATGTGACTTTTACTGATGATTTTAGTAGATATGGATATGTCTACCTAATCAAGCATAAGTCAGAAACCTTTGAGAAATTCAAAGAGTTTAAGCAAGAAGTGGAGAATCAGTTGGGCAGGAACATTAAGATGCTTCGATCCGATCGTGGTGGTGAGTATCTTAGTATTGAGTTCCTTGACCATCTTAAGGAATGTGGGATTGTCTCACAATTGACACCTCCTAGGACACCACAGTTGAATGGTGTAGCTGAGAGGCGCAATCGGACCTTGTTGGACATGGTTCGTTCCATGATGAGTCGAGCTTCGCTACCAATCTCATTTTGGGGGTATGCCTTAGAGACTACCGCCCATATCCTTAATCTAGTCCCTACAAAGAAGGTTGCAGAAACACCTCACGAGTTGTGGACTGGAAAAGTTCCCAATCTAGACCACATCAAGATTTGGGGTTGCGAGGCTTTCGTGAGATGCGAGACTCACGATAAGCTCGAACCCCGAAGCGAAAGGTGTATTTTCATCGGCTACCCACAGAAATCCTTTGGTTACAGACCCAGTGATAATGTGGTCTTTGTAGCAAGAAGAGGATTCTTTCGAGAGAGAGAATTCATGAGCCAAGGAGAAAGTAGTTGGAAATTGACCTTGAGGAAATTCAAGAGTCAAGTGGTGAAGGAACCTCAAACCCTAGCCCTCAACCTGAGGAGGAAACTCCTGTTGAGCCGACTGAAGAATCTATACCTCTGAGGCGTTCCACCAGAGTTAGGAACGCACCTGAGCATTATTATGGTTTTCATATTACTGCTCAAGGTGAGACACTTATCAGTGATAACACACTGGTAAATCTGGATGAGCCTAACAGCTACACGGAAGCCATGGCAGGCCCTGAGGCTGCTAAATGGAAAGAGGCTATGGATAGCGAGATACAGTCCATGTATGACAATCAAGTTTGGAACTTGGTTGACAATGTACCTGATCGTAAGATAGTTGGGTGCAAATGGATCTTCAAGAAGAAGACCGACATGGATGGTAATGTACACACTTATAAGGCACGACTGGTTGCAAAGGGTTATTCTCAAACTCCGGGAGTTGATTATGATGAGACCTTTTCACCAGTGGCCAAGATTAAGTCTATTAGGGTTCTGTTAGCCAATGCTGCATTTCATGATTATGAAATATGGCAAATGGATGTCAAAAACCGCTTTCCTTAATGGAAAGTTGGCTGAAGATGTTTACATGGTTCAGCCAGAGGGTTTTGTCAGTACAGAGTACCCCAGTAGAGTGTGTAAGCTCGAGAAATCCATTTATGGATTAAAACAGGCACCTCGCAGATGGAATCTTTGCTTTGATGAGAAAGTCAAAGAATTTGGCTTTTCAAGGAGTGAAGATGAATCTTGTGTCTATATCAAGGCTAGTGGGAGTATAGTCAGCTTTTTGGTACTGTATGTGGATGACATACTACTCATAGGAAATGGCATCCCAATCCTGCAGGAAGTAAAGTCCTGGCTTGGGAAATGTTTTGCTATGAAGGACCTTGGAAAAGCTGCCTATATCCTAGGGATAAGCATTTTGAGAAACATGAGTAAAAGACTAATTGGACTTAGTCAAAGCACCTATGTGGACAAAGTGTTGAAAAGGTTCAACATACATAACTCCAAGAAAGGAGAGTTACCCATCCAGAGTAATGCCAGATTGAGTAAGACACAAAGCCCTAGTACTGAGGCTGAGATAGCATAAATGAGTCGAATACCTTATGCTTCACCTGTAGGATCGATCATGTATGATATGACGTGTACTCGACCTGATGTAGCCTTTGCTTTGAGCATGGTTAGCAGGTATCAGGGGAACCCTGGCAAGGCACACTGGACTGCGGTAAAGAATATCCTCAAGTACCTACGGTGGCAGTGAGGACTTGAGAGTTGTAGGGTACAGTGATGCTTGCTTTCAGTCTGACAGGGATAATTTCCGCTCTCAGTCGGGCTGGGTCTTTACTCTAAACGGAGGGGCAATTACTTGGAAAAGTTCCAAGCGGGAGACAGTGGCTGATTCCACTTGTGAATCAGAGTATATAGCAGCAAGCGAGGCAGCAAAGGAGGCTATATGGCTAAAGAACTTCATCGGAGACCTTGGAGTTGTACCAGCTATAAAGGAGCCAATGGAGATTTTCTGTGACAGCAATAGTGCGGTTGCCTTAGCCAAGGAACCAAGAGATCATGGGAGATCCAGACACATTGACAGAAAATATCACTTCATCAGACATCGAATAGAAGAAGGAATCATTGTGGCAAAGAGGGTATCATCGGATGAGAACCCAGCAGATCCCCTCACGAAGGGACAGACTCGGGCTAAGCATCTCCAGCATGCTCGGAGCATAGGGCTGAAGGATGATATTAGTTTTAGTAGTTAGATAATCTTGAAATTTGTAAAATGTAATTGACATTTGATGATAAATAAAAGCTGTTATTTATGAGTAAAGTGTTGCTATCTCTTGTCAATCGTTTACTATTATTTCGTTTTGCATGTTTTGACTTCCAGAATAATTATGTTATGGTTTATATCATATTATTCAAACTCTCCACAGTCGGTCATATGTTGGAAGTAGATATGAATCAAGACTGTCATGGGTTGGCTTGTAGAGGTCTAAGATGTTAGACAAAGCGGGGCTACAGCACTCATCAGTGCTCATAAGTTCTGAGTATTGGATTCAACCCACGCTCACTTGTATCACTTCATGGAATTTATCTCGAGTGATCGTGAGACGGTAATATCATATAAGTCTTGAAACCTAGAGATATGATTTGTTGCCTATGAGTTGGTTATGCATTGATTGCACGAAAACACATTGGTAACTTGATGTTATAAACCGTGCTTTTGTGTGTAATTCAACAAGTATTTGAGCAAACATATGAGTCGAAGTTTATCTGTTCCTTCTAGAATTAGAAGCGATATCTGGGCCCCTCGATGATTTTGTTTTGACCTATGTACCGGGCCCGGTCAGAACTAAATTGATGTGTTCAGTTAAGTTCTATGTCAAACAAATCGGATATCGGGAAACAAATGATGGACAATAAGCAAGACCATGTTCCATGTATTTGTCCGGCTGATATCTAGAACAGATGATTATATGATCACTTATCTAAAATGGCGCTTCATAGTTCAACAGAGTTTTAAGAGCTACGATTGCTGATCGGTTCCTGAAGTCATACTTGCAACTATAGTTATTAGACTTATCCAAGTGGGAGACTGTTGGAGATAGTGTCTAAGTCCATAACTATATTTGGTATGTACTTGACCCGACCCGACATGGTCCATTTGGGTTGCACATCACCCGAACAATTTACGGATAATCTTTTGAGAATAGTATAAGTTATGATTTATTAATATATTATAAGTTCTAATATATTAATATAAAATCATATTATTTAATTAGTGTTGATCTATAATTAATTTAGAATTAATTTAGAGATCAAAAGTATGACTAATTAAATATGGGCTCTTGTATTTATATAGTGTGGGCTAATGCTTATTTGGAATGGGCTAGGCTTGCATGGAAAGTCCATGGACACTCCATGGAGCTTTAACCCATGGATCTCATGGAAATGAAAAGACATGGGTATTAGGGTTTACATGGATGTAACCCTAATCCACCACACTATATAAAGGAGGCTTTGGTTCTTGAAATAACACTAGTTGATGTGTGTAAACTAAGAGGGCCGATTTTAAGAAGTTCGTGACTATTCTCTCAAGTTTCCAAGTTTGTGGTGATTTGTGACTTCCATTTGAGGCATCCACATTATTGGTGCTAGGCTCACAAACTCCAAGCAATCAACTACTACTACAAGGTAAGTAATTCTACTAGTTTTATTTGATTCAAGTACCCCATGCCATGCTAGTTAGGATAAGAACCTTGGAAAAATAATTATTAGCATGTATCTTAGTCAAACATAGATCCAAGGTTTCTAGGGTTGCATGTACACCATAGGAGTGTTAGAATGCTCAAAACCCATCATCCACATGTAATGTCCTTCCACTGCATCTGTCCCTCTATCATTTTTGGAACTACTTCACTTGTCCCATCGAATTCGTTAAAAATAAATTCAGCATTTTCAAGACGATTTTTCAATGAGTCAAGTTCAGTGGTCACAGCAGCAAATTTTCTTTTGAGATGATCATAGTTCTCACATTTTTGCTGTAATCCTCTTGCAGTTTCTTAAAGTCCTTTGTTTTATTCTCTAATTGTGTTTTTAAAGGCTTTTGATTTTTCCTAAGTGTGTAACCCTCATACGTAAGGTCCTCGTTCTCTCTCTTGATTAATTCAATTTGTTCACGTAAGAATTTAACAGTCTAAATGCAAGATTGAGAGCAACCAAATTCACTGACCTCGGGTTTGGCTGGCTCAGGAGTAGTTTGCACCATGAACGCAAACTGAAGATTCATCATCTCTTCTTCAGGGTCTTTCTCTGCTTCTTCCTCCACACAATCCTTGATTTGAGCAAGATGCACATTTTCAGGTCCTGAAATATTCAGAGCCTGAATTTGATCTTCCCAATCAAAAGATTGAGCCACCATCACCAAGTTAGCAATCTGATTGCTTGAAGAAGATCCGTTGTTGACATAGGTCACCGACACCATGGTTCGCTCAGAATTCTCTCTTCGGTCTGGCTTTGAACACTCCCGGGCAAAATACCCAGGCTCATGGCAGTTGTAACATCGCAGTTTTCCTTTGTTGAACCCCACTTTCTTGTCAGAGTTCACACTCCAATTGTTCTTTCATGTTTTCTTGGAAAACTGCTTTGCCCTGAAAACCGCCATGGCCATTTGCCATGTAATGTCCATCTCTTCCACATCCTCAGGATGGATCTGGTGTAGGTCAGCAAATGAGAGTTGTGGGGAGAGTTCTCTGGCCACAAAAGCGTTGTAGCAGTTTACCAAACCAGTGGCGAGGGCCAGATTTTCTTCCTTTTCTTTCAAAGATGAAGCTTGAGAATTGAGACCATGAGATTGAATGGGATCATTTGAGGATGAACCAACAATAGAACCAACTTGTTGAGGTAAAGTTTGAGGTTGAGAAACTTGAATGTGTTGCATTTGAGGGATCACGTATGAGGTAGGCTGATGAGTCACATAGGGTTGAACTTGTGGAACATGAGAAACTAGAGGAGCTTGAGGAGTTGAGAAGCTTGAGAAAGCAGTGTTGTTGGTGGTTTGGATCCCAAGATTTGCTGAGGAGTATGAATTAACATGATTAATCTCCCTTTGCTTATCATCGAGATCACAAGCCTTAATGATCGCCATTGTTTCCGCTAAACTCAACCGGTTCAAATCTTTGGTCTTTTTAATCACTGAGACATTCATATCCCAGGATTTTGGCAGAGCGTTCAACAGCTTCTTGTTGATCTCCGATCTTGTAACCATCACTCCAGCAGAGCTCATTTCTGTGGTAAGTGTGATAAACCTTTGCAACTGATTCTCAAGTGTTTCTCCCAAGACATGGTTAAACATATTGAACTTTTGTCGTAGCATGTCTTGACGACTCTGTTTCATGTCTTCGTTGCCTTCATAGACTTCTATCAGTGCTTCCCATAATGCCTTTGCTGATGTGTACTCACGGAAACCTTGAGCGATTTTCGAAGATAATGCCATGGTAAGTGTAGCAAGAGCCTTTTCTTGTTCCTCGACTCTCTCGAAATCATCATCGGTGTAGTTCTCAACTTGCTTATCAATTATGGTTCCATCTTCCAATGTGGTTGTGATGCGGATTGGACCTCTTAGAATGCTTCGCCATATCTTGAAATCCTTCATTTTGATGTACTTTTCGATCCGATATTTCCATTATGGAAATCCTTCCGCAGATAACAGTCGAGGAATTCGAGAAGTGGTTCCCATAATCGCATCCAATTCATGGTGAGCTGACATGCTTTGAGATTCGATTTTTTGTTTTTGATTTTTGTTGTTTTTGTTTTTTTTTTAATAAAAATTAACTTGAAAAATAAACAAAAGATCAAATAGAATGGGTTTTCGGTTGAGGAGTCTTGACCAAAACGAGGAATTCGGTATGGTGAAGGGATTCAGTTGAAAGGAAAATAAGGTTTTCGGTTCTGAAGAGAGAGAAGGTTTTCGGTTTATGAAGGATCAAGGGTTTTCGGTTTATGAAGGATCAAGGGTTTTCGGTTTATGATGATAAGGGGGTTAGAGATTTCGGTTGAAGAACAGTTTTCGGTTTCTGAAGATTCAAGGGATTTCGGTTGAAGAACAGTTTTCGATTTCTGAAGATTCAAGGGATTTCGGTTGAAGAACAGTTTTCGGTTTCTGAAGATTTAACCGATTTTGGATTTTCGGTTTCTGAAGAACTTGGATTTTCTATTTCTGAAGATTGAACCGAAAACTAACAGTTTTCAATGAAAAACTTAGATTTTCGATCCTAAATTGATTTCCACACACTGAAACATCAAACACAGCCTTCAAACAAGATAGATCTGGACAGAAAACGATTGAATATATGTTTTCGGTTGATGAAGATCAAACCGAAAACAATAATATTTCAATCAAAAAGCTAAAATCCAAGCAGATCTCGATTCCAAACGATGCAAATTGTGATCTGATCTTCAAAACTCGAGCAAAGAATGAGCTTCTAGATACCGAAAATGTGAAGAACACGGCTGTGAAAATCGAAAACTGAAATATTATTGTTTTCGGTTCGGCTCATAAACACCCCATTCCTAGCGAATCTGAGAGCGAAAGCTCAGATGATGAAGGTTCCGCTCTTGGTGGTACACCACCTCGTTCACCTACACCAGAGGTACATGTTCGCTCCAAAGCACCTTCTCCTCCACCTGTTTCCATTCCTATTTCCTTACCTCCCATTTTCCCTATCATCACATCACAACCTTCCTCTACCATTCCCATTCCTACACCTATTTTCTCTGAAGCTACAACTACAACCACCACTGGAGTTCAGACCAATGTATCTGATATGGGGGTTCGTTCTTCAGCACCCGAAACCCCTGTTACCACCAAACCTCCATCACCTACCCAATCGACAGAAACCAATACCATTCTTGGCGGTGAGGACTCGGAGTTTGATTCTATTTACTTCAGTCCTTATCGTGTCCAAAGCGATGATGATGAAGATGCTCCTCTTACCAAGCGACATCTCAAGGTTGTGACTGATAAGATTGATCAGTTACTTTCTTCGTCCTCTGCTGGTGCTTATTCAGAAGCTGCCCTCAAAGCTTTGTTCTCTTCCGTAGTAAAAGAACATGCTACCTCAATCTCCGGTGCTGCAAAGGCTATTGATGCTTCTACCTCCCAATGCCAGAAGGCTTCTCTTGCTGTTGAAGCCTCAACAAAAGACTGCAAGGATGCGACCGCAAAAGTCAAAAAACTAATATCAGAGGCTCAACTCTTTTTGGATTCTTTGCAAGCAGCTGCTCAGAAAAACACACAAACAGTGAACGCATCTGTTGACACTCTCACACGTTCACTGGAGGCAGAGAAGACACAACTTGAAGTGGCTCAAAAAGCTATTGAAGCTGCTAACGAAGAGCTTCATACTAAAGTTAATGATCGTTTAACTCAGCTTGAGGGCGAGATTGCAGTCGAATACAAATAATGGATGAGCTGGACAAGAGAACTTCCCAGCTCAAAATTCAGAATTTAAAGCTCCGAACCGCAACCAAAGAGCTTGAAGATTTAAAGTCTGAATGAGAGGTGATTCGAAGCTCAGTGGGTGATGTCCATTCAATCATGTTGCATCTCTTAGACTCCCATGACCTGCTCTGGATATCTTAAGTAGGATTGAGGGTGTTCCGGAAACTAGTGTTCATCCGAAACAAGGGGGAGAAAAGGTTCCACAAGGCAAGGCTGGCAAGGCTCAACCTCAACCCCCTCCAGAACCAAAAGCTACTGCTGGACCGAAGGATAATGTAGCTTCGGTCAGTAAGAGGGAAAAGAAAAAGAAGAAGATTGGAGAAGACGATGAAGATGATGATGATGATGTTGAAGACATCATGAAAGGGAATCCTTCTAAACTTCATCAGAAAATCAAGCCTACTAATCAAGAGATTCGGGAGAAGATGAATCTTTTGGAGAAAGAGTTGAAAGAAAAGGAACTCTTAGAGAAAAAGAAGTCCATGTTTCTGGAATGGACCATTGAATCGCTCCAGAAGGAAGTCATTGATGAACCGAGCACTCACTGGCTTGAACCTGTTATGTCGTTCGGTCTTGAGAACTCGAAGGATGCTCAATTCGATATGCCAATCACCCGAAAGGCATTTATCTTCCATTGATTTGACTCAACGACTGTCGTTCCCTCTCCAGACCTGAAGGTAGATCGGGATTTATTGGAGTTTTATCTGGAGTTTGCTCAGCCACAATACTTGAGCTGGAGCACAAAAAAGATTACAACGGTCAAGGTATTGAAGCACTCTTCGGCTGGGAAATTTGTTAATGTTAAATTCAAAGTAACCCGAGGCTCGGATAGCTCGGTCCATACTATTTCCCTGGCTGATCTACCAAACTTGAACCCGCACGACTGGATACTCATCAACAATATCTTGTTGTCAAATCCTCAGGAGTATCAGCCGATCATTGATCACGTTAAGCGAATGCTTGTTTGTTACATTCACGAAGTAGAAAATATGGATCAAGAAATCGCATCTTCCATTCACAAGCGAACTACGATAAAACCGATTGGAAGAACTGGAAATGTGAATGCGATGATCAAGGGTAAAATCGACCCTAAGTTTCATATAGTGATGTTCATTAGGGGTGAAGGTCAAAAGTGCCTGTTCGCTCTTATTAAGAAGCACCTGTTCTCTACTGCTTGCTTGGAGCACATTTTGGAGATCATACACAGGTGTAATCGGAACGGTGAAGCTGACAAGAAGTTGTTCACCGATATGCTTTGTTTGTACATTCAGTTTCGGCAGACACTTCTTGCGATCATCCCTCGGGTGTTCAAGGTTGTGAAGCAGGTCAAGGTCACTCAACCAAAGTAGTCTCTCGCCTCATTTGATGCAAAGGGGGAAATTGTTGGGTCTAATAGTGTTGCGTCATTGGGCTCAGTCCTTAGCCCAGTTTTGTTAACCGGTTTGGGCCTGTCCAACCGTGTTTGTTTTATTAGGGTTTAGTATTTAAGGTGCATGCATGCATCCTTTGTGGGTAGCGCTTTAATTATTATTCTGATCATTGTACTAAAAACCCTAGCTCGCCTCTACAGTGAAAGTTCTTAATCGAGCTCTGCTGAGGCGTGACTACATTTGAATCATTAAGCATTACTTGATTCTATATCGTGTTGATTGTGTTTGATTGCTTTTATTGTTTAACCTGTTGAAGATTCAATCAATCTAAAAGTTTTTCAACTCAACACTCCATTAATATTATTTTGGGCCGAAAACCCTCTAATGGGCTTTGTAAGGCCGAAAATCACTATTGGGCCCCTATTTGGCCGAAAAATCTTTCACTTAATCTTTTTAGGCCGAAAATCCATATATGGGCCCTAATGGATCGAAAATCTTTATTGGGCTCTCTCACCTAAACCAAAAAACTTTCATTGGGCCAAATCCATTTCATATGGTCCTAGTTTTGGACCAAAACCATCCTTGGGCCCGAGCCAAGCCCAAAAACTCGAAAACACTAATGGGCCTACGGATTCTCGGTTACCCTTCAAAACTAAGCCCAATTTCTTTCTTCTCCCCCCATAACCGATCGGCTTTAAATAAATAAAAAAAAGAACACAAATAAATGGGGTTAACTTATGTTGACACCTCAACATTACATGACAGGTAACCAAGCAATCGTTTAGCATACTTCTAGGAGGAAACTAATTGTCCACCATACTTCCACACACCTCTCTTCTCTTCCCTCCCCTCTCATCGGCCGACCGCCTTAACCCCCCTCCACTCTTCATTTCAAACCCACACAATTATCTTATTTCTCTCTCAAAAACTCAAAGAACTCTCTTCCTTTCTTCTCTAAAAATCGTGAGTTATGTGTGTGTGTTCAAGAGTTCCTCTTCAAATATCATTAACTTGGTAAGTCTATATCACACTCAAGTTGTTTTAGTTCCATCTTACACTAAGCTTGTTCCTCAAACTACTTTATTTTCGTGCATATGCTTCTCTAGAGCCCCTTGGCTTCGAAAATCATCTCAAGGAAGCAAGCTAGGCCGAAAACCTCCTTCCTTTCCCTCTTCAAAACGGAAAAAGCCCCAAGGTGAGCTTCATACCCCTATTTTTCGAGTTTTCTTTCTTTTGGAGGAGGATACAAGTCAAAGTCTTGTGTAAATATTTGTATATTTACTTGCATGTGCATGTATTATATGATATGTGTGTGAAATGTTGTGATTTCATGTTAAAGGTCCATAAACTCGAGATGTTTATACAAATCTCAAGTTGATGGAGCTTATTTATCTTAATATGTTTCTCATTATCTAGATGTTTGTCAAAAATGGAAATAAGTTACTTGGTGTAAATGGATTTTCTTGGTTTGTGTTAATGATCTCCAAAAATATGTCCAAAAATATACTAAAAACCAATTTTTGGCAATAAAACTTGGAAAATGGGAAAATATGTAATACCCCACTCAAAATGGGCTATTTTCGGCCATAAAGATGAAAATGGACTTTTTAGTAAACATGGGCCATTTTTGAACATTTTTGAAAAAATGGGCCGAAAATGGACTTTTTAGTAAACATGGGCCATTTTTGAACATTTTAGTAAAAATGGGCCGAAAGTGGACTTTTTAGTAAGCATGGGCCATTTATAAACATTTTAGTAAAAAAGGACCTTTTATTGACAGCTTTAGTAAAACCGGGGCCTTTATTGACAATTTTAGTAAAATTGGGCTTTCATTGACAATTTTAGTAAAATTTGGGCCTTTATTGACAATATTGATAGAATTGGGCCATTTTTGACAACAATGGTAAAAATGGACTATTTATGACACTTATGGTAAAAATGGCTATTTTTGTCTGTAATAATTTGTAGTCGAAATTATACACTCGTAACATTATTTATATCGTTAAATAATGAAAATCAATATTCGCGTAAATTCAGTTAAGGCTCTTGGGAGGCACTCCTTCACTCGTACTTACCTAGTGTACATAGTAAGTCATGTAGTTATAACTAGAGTTTCATGGAAGGAGAGCGGGATATTGTGTATAGATTTATACGGGGTCGACACCCCCACACCTGAGCTGCTCGCTACAGCTAGACAGGCCAGTATAGGGTGACAATTATCTTAAGAAACCGACGCCTGAAGAACGTCAATACAGGCGCTCTCGTCATATAAGTATGATTGTAACGACTCACATAGAGAATAACAATATTATATTAAAATTTACGCAATACATATACCTTACTCACGTTGTGAAGTACAAAACTATGCGTCGGCTATTTTTGCATCTAATTTCACCACTTGGGTCTTAGGGTTTAAGACCACAATTTTTCGTATAAAAGAAAATATAGGATTTTCTGGGAATCACTCTCTATATTTTCAAACAAGATAAACAAAGGTTACACATGCAATTATACATGATTTGAAAGGAGACTTACAAACTATTTTTACAAGAAAATATTGGATTTTCTCGAAGTCACAAACTATTATAAAGTTTTCTTACAATCATGCTTATGAACTCACCAACATTCTATGTTGACGCTTTTCAAAACAACTTGTATTCTCAGGAACTCAATAAGCAGGTTGGCAGGTAAGGAAATTTGGATATTTGTTGTATTTTTGGAATTATCATACATTATGTTATTTTGAATGTATTTTGTAAACAAACACAAAGATGTAAACAATGAATGTGGATATCGTTAATATATGATGATGATGGTTGCTATGTTTCAATTATATTAAATTGTTATGATATTACAAGATGAAGTCACCCGCCCCCGGACGTTTCCGCCGTCCCGGTTCGGGGGTGTGACAGATTGGTATCAAAGCATTATTTATAGTGAACTAGCATATCTAACCATAAAAGATATGCAACTAAATACAATGGGACTAAAACACTCTGAACAAAAATAAGAAACAATTAAAAGCCTTTAGAAGAGTTGGACATCACGGTTAAACCCATGCAGTTATGTAATCGTATTGGGGATAAATATAGTCTGATCAACTATATCTATTCAAAATACGACTAACATGTGTTTGGGGGTGATCGGGGTGGACAGCGAATCTAAAGTTTATTAACCTAATACCCAAAAGCTTTAAGGAATCGAATATAATACATTAAAATACTATAGGACTATTTTTAGCATGTTATTTATGTTCTTGTGTTTATATATATATATATATATATATATATATATATATATATATATATATATATATATATATATATATATATATATATATATTCTCGTACAGATGCTATTGCTGGTTTTCATCTACCCGAAGATCCTTTTCCCCCTAATCGGGGAAATGGAGGTTGTCTAGAGGAGGACCCAGAAGAAGAGCCCATGGAAGACCCGAAAGAAAAAGAAATTGACGAGGAAGTCAATGAGGATGACAAGGAGGATGAGGATGACTCGGACGCGGAGTCCGAAGTCATTGACCCACCCTACATGGCTAGGTTGCCTGTGTATCGGATGGGCCCCATTGGACCTATTCCCCTATGGGCCCACGACATCTGGAGATGGAGCAGGCAGCAGGGATTTCATCCCCCGTTTGGCATGGAACCGGGATTTTTCAACCTCATACAAGGAGGTCCAGCAGACCGAGCCCTTCCGGTGATGGTCAGGCGGAGCCGGGATATCGGTGACTAGGCCCAGACGACCGCCAATTAGATGGATGTGATGAGAGCCGTGGTGGAACACGCAGAAAGGCAGACCCGAGACATAGTGTGGGACTACCAAGAGCGGCAGGCCACACTCGTGGCGAGGATGCGGTTCACTGAGCGCCAGCTAGCCAGACTGCAGGGCGCTTCTACCTCGTCATCAGCACCACCAGATTCCTCCCGCCGCGAGTAGGACCCGTCCTACTCACCGCTGCTATCGATGGGACCCCCTTTTCTCTTCTACTTTATATATGTAGGACTGACCCTACGATTAAGTGATTACACTACTCGTAGAGTCATTATGCTGACATATTTTTATTTTCTCTATGTACTATAGGCCTTTCAAAGGACAATTTTCATGTATTGTATTAAGAATTTATCATTAATGAAACAGTTCTGTGTTTTATTTGTGATGTTGTGATCTGCTATGTTCTCTCTTTTCATTTATATTTGATATAATATAGTTCAATTATAAGTACAATCGAATAACCGTAATCGTTGGAAACAAAAGGAATTTATAAACTCGTCGCCATTCTTGTCTCATAGCAGGAAAATGCCACGAACATATATTCGCAACAACACTACAACATCACCACCACCGCCACCGCCGACTCCACCGGAGATGAACTCTGCTGCTTTCCAGGCGGCAGTCTCAGCTGCGGTCATGGCAGCTTTAGCACACATTAACCAGGGCAACAGCGGGAGAGGCAATGGTCAAGGGACCGGAAGTTCCACTCATGGTGATCTTCAAGGACACCCAAACACTTGTACTTATAAATACTTCACTAATGCAAAACTGAAGACCTTCAATGGTAGTAGGGGTAATAGCTCTCACCCGGTGGTTTGAGAAAATCGAATCGGTCTTCAAAATCTGCGGCTGTTCCAAGGAGAACAAGGTGAAATTCATAGCCTGTACCTTTGCTGACAGGGCGCTTTTGTGGTGGAATAGCCATATCAAGGCCCTTACTCTCCCGGTTGCAAACGTCATGTCGTGGGAGGATCTCAAAACAATGATGCTGGAAGAATAGTGTTTCCGGGGTGAAATTCAAAAGCTTCGGCAGGAATTGTGGAACCTGACTGTGCAGAACTCTGATATCGAAGCATACATTGCCAGATTTAGTGAGCTGGCCCTTTTGTGCCCTGGAATGTTATGTTCTTAGGGCAAAAATATCGAACGTTTTATTTAGGGGCTAACACCTCCAATCCAGGGGAACATGATCGATGTGAACCCCTCGACTTCCGATAGTGCCAAGCATCTGGCACAAAAGTTGTACGACCACGGGGATGGAAAAGGCGCGAAGGCTTCCGGCGCTGAAGCAAAGAAGAAGGACAACAATAAGAACAACCGGGGAAACAAACGAAAGGGGCGACAGAATCAAGAATCATCTAAGAAGCAGCAAACTGTAGCAATTCACGCTGCTACTACTCAGATCACGCCAGCTCGAGCTGCACCAGCCTGAACCACACCAACACCTGCTAGGGCTTACGCGAGTTCTCTACCCAAATGTGATAAATGCAATTTCCACCACAGTGGCGTATGCCGAGACTTAAAATGCACCAGCTGCAATCGTAAAGGGCACACCACCCGGTATTGCAGACCTCATCCCCAACAAAACTGTGACAACCGTCAATTTCTATTCAAGTCAAAGTCAAATAAAGTCAACAAGTCAAACCGGTCAACTCAATTAACCTTCGTATATTAGTGTCTACATCATGCTCACTATTGTACAACTCACTATTTTAATGAAAATTATCATTTAGGGATACCACGAGTTTGGAAAATCTTGACCCTAATCAGAGTAAAATGACGTAACTACTCGATAAAACATTAATACAGAGTTTACGGGAGCGTATAACACTCATAACAAGGCAGAATAGAGTTTACAAACCTTGCGTTTCGAAGTTAAACCCTCGCAATGGTCACAAACAAAGTCTCTCTCAATCTCTCTCACTATATCTCTATCTCCCAAATCTCTCCCAAATCTATCTCAAAATATCTTTCAACTTTTATAATCACTCGGGGCATCCCGACCCTTAATTTATTCGAAAACAACTCGAAACGGGAAGATAGATGGAGAAAAAATCTTAAGGAACCGAACCCTCTTGAGAACCGAACCTCTCTTATGGAACTGAACCCTCTTCAGAACCGAACCTCCCTTAAAGAACCAAAACCCCCTTAGGAACCGAAACCTATTAGGACCGAACCCTCCTTATAGGACCGAACTCACTTTCGGTCCGAAACAAGTCCTTTCGGTGCATTTCGGTCCATTTCGCTCCAATCCACCTTCGGTTCCCTCCTGACCAATTTCACGTGCAAGCCTTTAGGACCGAACCTACCTTCGGTTCTCACTCTATAGGACCGAACCTTCGGTCTGGTCTCGCAAGTTCGCTTCTTTTTCTCGGTTTTCGAGTAGTTTCATCTTTTAAGCTCGTTTTTCATGATTTTAACATGGGATTTTCACCCAAATTTGTATTTTGACATATAAGACCCTATATTATCATATTTTAATCACATTTTGAAGGGGGGGATCTTAAACTAAAAATAATATCTATTGGGTGAAATATTGTGTTAGAGTGTTGACTTTCCATAAAGTGTGACACAAGCTATCCCCCATACCCACATAGGACAACCCTCAGTCACTATTCATCCCTACCTAGTCAACTATTTGTCCTTTCACACCCCTCCTCCAGCTGGATACTTTGATCAAAAGCTGGAAACCCCCATCTCCCCTTCCACTTTACTCACTCTCTCACCAAAAAGCAAACACTTCTCTCTCACTTTCCCTCTCTAAGAACTCGAGACTCCAACGCTGACTTTGAGCTTTTCACCCTCAATCAGTAAGTATTCTCATCCTACAAAGAACATTCTTCACTCCTTCACTTAAATTATGAATCTCTCATAACAAATGTCGCCATATTTGTTCTTAGATCTTCAACTCTCCAAGCTTGTCCCAAGTGTTCTTGACTTTGAAAGCCATTTTCTTCATCATCCATCTCAGAAAATCACTCAAGGTGAGTTCATACCCCTACATTTTCATGTTTTCTTCAAGTTTTAGGGGGGGGGGGGAATACAAGTTAATACACCAAAAACTTAACTAAATTGAAACAACCGCTTTCATCAGAAACGTTGAGTCCTATTCACGGACTGTTTTGACCATCTTAGACTTAATATATTTCAAAACTATTTAATATGCAAGCCGTTCAGGTTTATACCTTTCTAATGACTACTTGCACATCTCCATACGATTTTTCTACAATTTATGGTGATTTTCATAAAACTGCCTATCATTTCATAAACGAATTTGGACCAGTCTGTGAATATAAACAAGTTCACACAAGTTAGAGACTTCTAAAAATCATAATAAAAATTATGAATAAACTAGACAGATTTTCTAAACTCTTAGAGTTCACGGATTTAGTTTTCGACATTGTATGATTTTTCTATGATCTTTTTAAAATAGTGCAGAAAGGTTAAAAACTAGTTAACAGTTTACAACTTACATAACACTTTGAAACATATTGAGCAAAGTGTTTATCATTGATGACTCTATCTTTTACATGTGTTTTCTGTTGAGTCACATTTAAATAACAGAAATTACTCACTAAATTGTAAGAGTCCTTTATCATTACAAACACACTAGATGAAACATAAGAAATATAGTTATGCTTTGCTAAACATACTACTTACACAGAAAATAGTTTTACACTCAATACAACGGGTTTTTCATATACTATATGATAAATTATAATAGGTATAGTTTATGAATTTCACATCACAAATTTAGTACACAAAGGGAGATTTCACTTCCACCACAGAAAAGGTTTTACATTCAAACCACACGTAAACTCGTTAACGTAAGTTGTGAGACAATGCTTCAATTGTACTCTTAGAGTACGGGTTAAAATTCCTGCAAGTTATAACTAGAGTCTCTTGTAGGGAGAGCGTAATAATTGTGTATAGATCTATATTAGGATTGACACCCCACACCTTGCTACTAGCTACAGCAGGACCTGCAGGTCTACGGGTGACAAAAGTCATAGGATCTTGACGTCTGAAAAACGTTGTAGCAGGTTCATTCTAGTTATAGTATGGTTATAATGACTCACATAGGGAGTTAACAACATTTCAAGTTTACGGGAAAATTCTACCTCAAAAAGGGGTTTTATCTATTTAAAAATGCATACATCGTTTTAAGTACAAAATTCACACATACACTCAGTCTTGGGATTTAAGACCACACGACTTTTTATAAGGAAAATATTGGATCTTTTTTGTGTATACAATACATTTACAAATGAGGGTTTTCCAAGTTACTACAACCAAAAGCTTATGAACTCACCAACTTAATTGTTGACACTCTTTCAAAACTACTTGTATTCTCAGGAAACCAGTGAAACAGGTAACCAACTGCTTTTGAGGATGGGACGCAAGATGTCAATTTATACATTTTTGTCATCATAATGTAATTGATTTTGAAACATGTAAACTCATACTATGGTGTAACTTTTTCAATTATATTTATGATGGTTGTATTTACTATGAGCACTATTATACTTATTGTTGTGATACTATACATGAAGTCCGCCACACCCGTACGTTTCCGCCATCCTTGGTTTGGGGGTGTGACAGATTAGTATCAGAGCGATGTTTATAGTGAGCATAGTATATCAAACCACATAAGATATACAAACTATAAACACAAAGATACTAAGATTCTCTAATTTAAATGTTTTTTCCTACAACTATACTTTTAAAAATAATAAAAGCGTTATTTTTATGAAAAAGTATAAGTACATACATGCATACCGGTATAGTGTCACGTCTAAGGAAAACACGAAAGTTAAAAATAGAGGAGTTGTGCAATGTGATTATACCTTGGGATATGCAATCAACCCTGGGAGGAATATAACATGATCAATTATATTCGTCCGAGAAGTGACTAGTATATGCTGAGGAATAGTCATATTGGACAACAAGTCTATCAACTTACCAACACCCATACAAGAAACACGTTAAGAATCAAACACAACCGTAAAAATACTATAGGAGTATTTTATGTTGCTTAAGCACAATATTTCTAGATTCATTATGTGCCTCTTACACCCTTATTCTCGTACAGACGACATGGCAGGATTTCATTTACCCGGAGACCCCTACTTTCCGAACCAGGGGAACAGTGGTTGGTTGGAAGCAGAACTGGAAGAGGATCCCGAGGAAGTATTCGAGGAGGAGCCCGAAGAAGACCCCGAAGAGGACGAAGAAGAAGAGGAATTGGAGGACGAAGAAGAAGAGGAGGAGTCGGAGGAGGAAGTCATCAACCCTCCTTACATCGCCAGGGTGCCTGCGAACCGTTTTGGCTACAATGGGCCCGAGCCCTGTTGGGCAACAGTGATCGAGAGATGGAGCCGTCAACAACGACAACGATCACCATTTGGCGATCAACGGGGTTACTACGACCTCAGTCATGGGGGACCGGCTGACAGAGCCCTCCCAGTTGTGATCCATAAAATCACGAACCTAGGGGACCAGAATAGGGAAATGGCGAATCAAGTTCAGGATCTCAACGCTGTTGTAGAAGCCTCAGATGCTCGTACCAGGGACTTGGAAAGAGACTTCCATCCCATGGACCAATTCATCGAGGACCTTACCACCGCTCGGGCGGAGGTAAGGGAGTACCAGATAAGGCACGCGACTCTCGAGGAGAGTGATCGCGGCCGAACGCCAAATTGTAGAGCTACAGGGAGCCTCGACCTCGCCTCAAGGCCCGCAAGGGACTAGCTGATTGTCACACCCCCAAACCAGAATGGCGGAAACATTCGGAGGTGGATGACTTCATATAGTATCATAACAGTTGAATATTTGTAAAGAAATTAAACACAACCATCATAAATATAATTTAAATTTTACATTGTTGATACAATACATGTCTCAAAAGAAATAAATTACAATATGATGATTTAAGAAGTTTTAAGACTGACGTCTTAGCGTCTCTTCTCCAAAAGCTGATGTTTTACCTGTATTACTGATTCCCTGAGAAATACAAGTAGTTTTGAAAAAAAAAACTGTCACCAATTAAGTTGGTGAGTTCATAAGCGTTTTTGTTTAAGAATAGAACTCTTTTTGGTGTAAAATAACCGAGTTTGTTCCTAGAAAATCCAATATTTTCCATATATGTGTGGTAGTTTGAAAAGGTTCCAAAGACTGAATGCATAAGTGTTTTCCATACTTGAAATAGTATAAGTAGATTTATATAAGTATATATAATCACTAAGGCGTTTAACAGCCCCGTAAACCGAGATGTATTAATACCCCATGTGAGTTATTATAACCGTGCTATTGACCCAGACTGCCTGTAACAACGTTCGTCAGGCGTTGGAATGATATGACGTTTGTCACCCAGACCTGCCGGTCTAACTGTAGCTAACAGTTTAGGTGCGGGATTGTCAGTCTCATATAGATCTATACACAAATATCACGCTCTCTCTATAAGAGATTATGGCTTACAAAACAGGACTTAATCTGCGAACTGAACGGTTCGATGAATTCAGATATCTCACAAAATTTGATATCACAGGTTTACGTATGAAAAGTCCATTTTCCTTGTGAATATAAGTATTTCCTCTGTTGTTTATAGTATGTAAAAATATCATGAATATCTCGTAACTATACCTATTATACTTTTTAAAAAGGGTGTTCCGTTAGGATGAACAACCTTGGTGTATTACCAACCTTGCATGAAAAGTAGTCTTTAACTTTAGTAGTTACGTTATTTTATGTATTTAACATTTATATATAAGATGTAGGTAAAATATTTGAACTTATAAGTATTTCAACGTAAGTGTTTCTTGTATTTCACTTGTATCTCCCCCCCCCCCCCTAAAACATAGAAGAAGACGTGAAAATATAGGGGTATGAACTCACCAACTTAATTGTTGACATTTTTTTTTCAAAACTACTTATATTTCTCAGGGAATCAGTAATACAGGTAAAACATCAGCTTTTGGAGAAGTGACACTAAGACGTCAGTCTTAAAACTTCTTAAATCATCATATTGTAATTTATTTCTTTTGAGACATGTATTGTATCAAAAATGTAAATTTTAAATTATATTTATGATGGTTGTGTTTACTTTCTTTACAAATATTCAACTGTTATGATACTACATGAAGTCATCCACCTCCGAATGTTTCTGCCATTCTGCTTTGGGGGTGTGACAGATTAGTATCAGAGCATTGTTTATAGTGAACTAAGTATATCGAACCACATAAGATATACAAACTATAAATGCAAAGGGACTAAAACTCTCTGACTAAACGTTTTCACACAAACTATACTTTTTAAATTAAAATGCTAGTTTTATAAAAGTATAAGTACATGCATGCACAACGATCTAGTAGCATAGTCAAAACTATACAGAAGTATTAAGGCAAGTTGGACACTATGATTAGGCCTCGGAATATGTAATTAGATTGAGGATAAATATAGCCTGATCAACTATATTTATCCGAGATATGACCAACGTATGTCGGGGAATAGTTGTAGTGAGCAACAAGTCGAAAACTTACCAAAGAAAACACTAGAATCAAACTTACAAATTTAAAATACAATAGGAGTATTTTGTGTTGCTATAATTACTTATTTAAGAACAAAAAGGTATTTATTAGTAGATCAATAGTTGCTGAGTGGATATGCTAAGGTTATATGTGACTAGGGTGTCATAAACTTAGAATTTGTGATCTTTGCTTTACTTCCTGTTCTTTGTTTGGTTGTGGACTTAGAGTTAGGGTCACTTATTCGAAGGTCTATTCTATCTTGATTACATATGGTTGGTATGCACTACGCAAGTATTGAAGTAACTGGTAAGAATCATCCTAAAAATTATCTAAGTTATACGTCTATTACATATTTCTTACATCCCTTTCCTCGCTTAGATTTCATGACTGGATCCCATCTCCCCGGCGACCCATACTTTCCCAACCAAGATAATGGTGGATGGGCCGATGCGGAGCCAGAAGAGAATCATGCAATTCCATTGGATGACGATTTCGCAGAAAATTTCCCAGAAGATTCTGACTCCGAGCCAAAAGTCAATAATCTACCCCTGGTGGCTCCTATCCCAAATCCTAACCCTCGACCAGGATTTCAAGGCCCCACACCCCTGTGGGCAGCAAACTTGAACAAATGGAGTCACGAGCAAGGTCAACCCTTACCTTACAACGGAGACCGAAGCTTCTACAATTTGAGCGACGGAGGCTCAACAGATAGAATCCTGCCTGTTCTGGTTCGCAGGGTTGCTCGTAATGAGGAACAGGGAAGGGCAGCCATCAGCCGGGTCATGGAGGTTGACGCTGATGCGGGAGTCAATACAGTTCGCATTCGCCATCTAGAGGCTGCTCATGGAGGAACCCTGAACCAGAATATGACCCTGCAGAGAGAACTAACTACAACCCAAGCTGAAGTTAAGGAACTTCGAGGTCATCAGGCAACGTTTGAAAGACGCACGTTGGACATGGAGCATCGTCTGGCAGAATCAAGTACTTATTCGAGCGGTTCTTGCGGAAAGTAGATTCTACTCTACTCTCTCTTTTGGATATAAATTAGGTCTATGTATAGACTATAGTATTAATTTCATGCTTATGTTAAGACCTTGAACTTTCAGTCAGTTAGGTCTATGTACTGTCAAAATTTTCTCAATCCGGATGTGATGTAAGACCTACTCCAAGGTCAATTTTTACCGAACTTATTGTTGGGTTTTGAGCATTCTAACACTCCTAAGTGTACATGCAACCCTAAATACCTTGGATCTATGTTTTCTCTATTATACATGCAAATATAAATATTACAAGGTATTACCCTATCTAGCATACAATCCTTGATACTTGGGTAATATAACAAGTTAGAATACATACCTTTTAATGAAGCTTGAAGTCTTGAACTTTAAGAGCTTAGCCCCAATAGTGTGGAAGCCTCAAGTGAAATCACAAATCACCAAAACACCTTGGAAGAACTTGAGAGAATATGTATGCACACTAAAATCGGCCCACTCTTATTTTTACACACTTGTGCGAATTTTGTGAGCTAAGGACCCCTTTATATATTATGGAGGATTAGGGTTACATCCATGTAAACCCTAATACCCATGACCTTTCATTTACATAGGATCCATGGGTTAAAAGCTCCATGGACCATCCGTGAAAGCTTAGCCCAACCTAAATGAACTTGGCCCATTCCATATATATAAGAGTCCATATTTAATTAGTTCTTTTTGACCACTTAATTAATTCTAAATTAATTCTTGATCAATACTAATTAAATAATATGATTCCATATTAATATATTAGAACTTATAATATATTAATATAAATCATAAATATACTATTCTCAAAAGACTATCCATATAAATTGTGCCGGTGAAGTGCAACCCAAATGGACCATGTCGGGCCGGGTCAAGCACATACCAAATATAGTTATGGACTTAGACATTAATCCAACAGTCTCCCACTTGGATAAGTCTAAAACTATTATTGAGTATGACTTCAAAACCTAACTGGCAATCGTAGCTCTTAAAGCCGCTGTCGAACTCTGACCTTGTCAACGACTTGTCCATTAGATAAGGGATCATATATTCCTCCATTCTAGATATCATATGGACTGAGACATGGATTATAATCATTCTCTCTGTCCATTTGTTGTTTCCCGATTTTCGATTTATGATGACTAACTGATTGAACAAATCAAATCAGTCCTGGCTTGGCCAAGCACTCACATGTGTCATCGCTAAATCATTGAGGGGCCCACAGATATCGCTTTTATCCCGAAGGTAAAAGGAATGGATAAACTTCGACTCATATGGCTTGTTCTACTACTTGTTGAATCATACACAAAGGCACGTTTTATAACATCGAGTTACCAAATGCATTTTCGTGCAATCAATGTATAACCAACTCATAGTAACAACTCATATCTCTAGGTTTGAAGAATATAAGATATTATCGTCTCATGATCACTCGTGATAAAATCCATGAAGTGATTCAAATGAGCGTGGGTTGAATCCAATACTCAGAACTTATGAGCACTCATGAGTGTTGTAGCACCACTTTGTCCACCAACTTGGACCTCTACAAACCAACCCATGACAGTCTTGATTCATATCTACTTCCAACATATGACCGACTGTGGATGGTTTGAATAACTTAATCATCCAGGAAGAGCGACTTAGTTATTCTAGAAGTCAAAACATGCAAAGTGAAACACAAGAATAAATGAATAAAATATGGTATCAAACCCTATGAATATAAATAAACACTTTTATTTATCACCATACTGATTACTCATTATTCATTGTTTCGGTTTTATCAACTTTATACTTGAATTAAAAACACTAGTTATCCCATGCTCCAAGCATGTACACTATGTTTTTCTTAAACAATATCTTTGCCATACACCAAGTATGCACTCTATGTTTGTCTATGATCCTTACTTTGTGAAATAAACCAATTGAACATAATTTCAATGATTCTAATTTCACACTCCCAAATCCTTATCGAAAAATGTGAGAATTTCAAATTCCTATCATTTATCGAAATCTGTTTAGATTTTAAACTTATATGCACTGACCCTCCTGTAATGAATATGTACAAAGTCACAAAGACTTGTCAACAGTCATTTTTAAGGTATTCCAATGGAGATCAACTCCATGGAAACTAAGTCTCATATTCAAAGTACATTGCTTTGGACATGCTTCTTGCATTAAGTTTTCTAATCTTACGCAGATAACTTCCACCTATGGAGACAACTCCATATTCTCATTTTGACTATCACTTCTGAATAAGAGATGCCTCTTTTCAGAATATGTCAATATGGTCCTTCCAAAATTAGCACTATACTTCCAACTGTCCCTGAGCAACCAATCTTTGGTAAACCTCAGATTGTCCTCGACAATTGCTTAATCATTTTAGTCATATCCAGTTCTAGACCTTTTCCCTTCTTAATGCCTCTGGGCATTTGGAAAAATTTAGAAATGACAAATATTATAGCACATGCCATCGATCCTGTACCCAAAGCAAATGGTACACGATTCATGATGTCTCACATAAAGACATGATTCTAGACCAGTCTTTTGCTACAATATTTTTATTTGCCATGTTTTCAAAATTTGACTATGAAGAGGGATGCCGTAATCATAATCGAATTTTGAGAACGCAATATATAGAATTTCCTTAAGTTGAACCAATCCAACATGAAATTCATATATATATTCTTGACTAAAGATGATTAAGGTCTGAATCTAAGCCTTTAGAACTGAAATGAAGTATATCCTCTCCCTTAATTATAGCAAAACAACTTTTTCAATCCCTACAGCCTCACGAATTGAAACTTTTGTTTTCTATAATTAACATTGCTAACTTGCAACACAAACAATAATTATCATGCTCCCACTAACATGATGATTATTAGCATAACACTTATGCTCCCACTAGCTTTGACATGTACTTAGAAATTAGCTGGACTTCTAGAAATCAATACTTTATTGACTTTCTTACCAAAGTTCAGATTTCTGATACGAGATGCTTTGATAAAACTTTATCAAAATCATACACCTTTCCTTAGATAGGATACATGTGTGTCTAAACAGTTTCTGAACTATGAAAAGGGATGCCGTAATCATAGTCTCAATTGTTTAGACCTTTTGCCATCTGCTTCAAATCTACTTGGTGGAAGTGTTTCCTCACCATCATTTTCATGAATCGGAGAGAAACCTTATGACCCTTAGATTTTATGGTATATGTGTTCTTATCCATGTGAATCGTCAAAACCATAGTCACAAGACAAGGATAATGACAAATCCAAACTCATATGGACTGAACTTATGCAATCTTAACTTCTTGCCACCTGGCAGTACAGGGCCTGCCATTGCTTCCAAGTTGTTATGCAACCAATTGAGAACTTTCAGAACTCCTATGCAAAGCCAACTTTAACTGGAATGGGCACAGAATATGTCAACACGATAGGTTATAAACCTCAAGTCGTGTGCTAGTGAAGAACCTCGGGTTTTATTCTTGATTAGTTCTTGAAATTCTTTTTAGGATCTTTAAGACTCCCACTATCCTCTTGACATATAAGACTATCTTGCCAAATATTCAAGAGATAGTGCGGATTCTTTATCAAGACAAACACTTCACACAATTGGCCTTAGTTGGTCTTTGTTTTATCCAAAACATCACAACTTACCAATTTCAAATGTACAAGAGTAGGACACTTTTACTCTTACATTTGACAAGTGTTTTAAACCTTTCTTTAATATGTCACTCAAGTTACAATCTTGGAGTATGACTCTAAGAATTGTTTTGGAATGAAGTATGACTCGTCTTCCTGATCTAACCATTTCAACAATTCATGACTCCTCTTCTTAGTCATAAGAATGCACTAAGATGACCTTTAGTGGACTAATTGTGATATGATTTCGAAATCAGTAAGATGATCACAAACATGATACTAAAGTACTCTCCTATCTTTTCAGATTTGAGAAACTTTTATCTTTCTGCCTAATTTGATTCTTCCCATTCATTCTGCCATACATTGAGACTTTTCCAATGTTTCAGAATTATACTTAAACTTGTAAGTATAACCATATTTACTAAACTTTAGTAAATCAAATAGTCTTAACGAGCTTTGTGGTGGACATGACCAGTGCACAAGAATGTGTACTCGATCCCTTTAGTCCTTCACTTGAATCACACATCCATGTAAACAAGTAATTAGTCTTGATTTTCCAATGCTTGAAAGTTCTCATTCATCATACTATTCAACTTGGATGATTCCAAGTTTCGGTCCAATTGAAACTTGGGTGATGAGGAACTTTCCTGATTTGGTAAATTTAGACACTACCACAAATGAAAGAATCAAATCCATTTTCCAATATTGCTGTCAGTGGAATCATATAAGCAACAATTTTCCACAAATGCCATTGTAAGGATACTTCAAATAAATAAAATTAAAAAATTTTCATTTATTTCAAAACTCTGCGGAAAAACTTATCCTTACAATCCACATGAAAATTGTTGTTATCTATTCCTTAGCAATATATCATAACTTCTTAAGCAACTGCTCAAAATTCTGATACGATCGAAATCCACCTTCGCGATTAGAATCAGCATATACTTCCTTTAATATTTCTCTCTATTCTTTGATTCTTAAAACATCAACATGTGACCCAGTCACATCATGTAACGAGGATCTCAGAATAGAACTTAACAGAGTTAGATAATGGGCTCTACCTGATGTAGAGTCAAACTTATTGACTTTAACATCCTTAGGTAAATTTGGCAGCTTTGCAATCAATGCCCCTTCCTTTGGCAAAATAAACATATAGACCCTTTGGTAATGAGACTATCTCAGACTTAGCCTTTCTCTTTACCATTTGGTCAACCGGGTTGACTATGGCCAATCCCTTTCCATTGGGAAGAGAATGCTTTTTCTGGATTTCCAGTGTCACCATTGTCACTGTCCATAAAGTTTTTGGGAAGTTGGTCTTCTAATCGTTCAGCAGCACCAAGCAAATAGATATGATCATTAAGGTTCATGTCATAGTCTGTTTCATAGTAGTCCCAAAGGAACTCACTATGTGACTTAGAAAGTGATTGAACATCCAACTTTCTCAAGACTTTGACACCCAACTCTCCCGGCTTGTCAATATGTGACTTCATCTCTAAGATGTGATCACACATAGACCCTGCTTTCCATTAGGGCTTGAGTGACCTAGAACTTGTGGGTTAGGGGAGAATAATTGGAGGAGGTGGAGGAAGAGAAGTATGACTTCCATGAGTAAAACTCGCGAAGTCATATTCATTAGGAAAGCTTGGTTTGGGAAGATCATTGTTGTCTAAACCAAACATCAACAATGGGAGAAATTCACGTAAAGTTGATTTAAGTCCTTAATATAACACCCAATATGATATATTAAGGGTAGGACCCAACAAACTATTTTATAACTTGGAAGTGGTATGCCGTAATCCAAGCTATAAAATATTTGAAGGTAGGTGAATGACGATTCACCAATTTCCACCAAGATAAACGAAATGTATTATTAGGTTTTAATTGGTTTTGAAACTCCTAGATTCTTTTAAGATTCATTGAACTTTTCAAGGGCATGTTTCAATCTCGAGTGTGCCCTTCAAGTTTTGTGACTGGGATGCCGAGGATCACAAAACAAGGTGTGAAGTAACCATGCAAATATACTTGGTACCCTTAATATTTACCCCTCAATCGATGTGCCGATTAACCACACACGCTCCAACGATACTATGATAAACATTAAGTTACCCTTTGCCTACCTTGTTAAGTCCAGGTTAGTGTGCCGGTTAACCACACACGCTCCACTAACAGCTTAAACAAAGTGCAAAGTGTAATTTCATGGATTAGCACCTTATTCAGATTTTCCTAAGTAACTAAGATTGGGAATTTATAAGTGTTTAGTTACTTAGTATTTATCATTATACTTATAATGAAGGGAGAATTATAGTCCTTGTCCTACCTGTTCGGCTAACGACCCTCCACCGGTCAAGGAAGCGGTGAGTGAGAGTGGACACCCATTAGACTGCCATTTTATAGGCAGTAACCTTATACCCACCTTATAGACCGGCTTCGTGAATGAGGCCTACTAATGGTAAGACGACTTGCTCTTATACATATAATATATTAAACTTTTAATATTATAATAGTATAAGGGTGTATTTTAGACATTTAAAATAATTGGTGGTTTAATCTATTAATTAAACTAGACTTTTAATTTAATTAAACTCAAACCATATATTTATGGATTTAATAATACTCTTTTAATTAAACGATTTAATTAACTATTAATAAAGTCCATAAGAGTTAATTTGAACTATTCAACAAAACAGCATAATTCCAATTATTAAACTCAAAATTAAAACCATTTAATTAATTGTTTAAGTTATGAACCCAAGAGTTTTAGAATTCAATTCTTTTTTTCATAAAAAACTTTTCTCAAATTCCAAAACTTGAGGGCAAGTTTTGTAATTCTTGAAAACCTTTGGATTCCATAACTTATGGAATTAATTTTATGATGAAACTTTCCATGTTCCATAACTTAAGAACAAGTTATGGAATTCTTTAAAACATTAACACCAAATTTTGTAACTCCATAAAAACTTTGAATCAAATTTTTTTTAAAAAAAAAAACTTTCATATCCATAACTTATGGAAGTTTCAAAAACCCTTAAGATCACAACTTTAAAAAAAACTTTTGAGCTCCAAAATTTTATGACAAAATAGGTAACTCCTTAAAACATTTAGATCAAACTTTTAAAACTAATAAAATAATCATATCATTTTATCTTTTACTAAATTTGACCTAATTCAACTCATATAGCAAATGATTCAAATTTTACAAATAATTAGTTTTTCACAAAACAAGTAATTATCTTAAAATTTGACAAACTTCATGTTTTTTTTCTTTTTTTTTCAACTTTGAAAATCAAACATTTGCATGAATATAACAGAAAACAACCCATGGCTCTGACACCACTGTTGGGTTTTGAGCATTCTAACACTCCTAAGTGTACATGCAACCCTAAATACCTTGGATCTATGTTTTCTCTATTATACATGCAAATATAAATATTCCAAGGTATTACCCTATCTAGCATACAATCCTTGATACTTGGGTAATATAACAAGTTAGAATACATACCTTTTAATGAAACTTGAAGTCTTGAACTTTAAGAGCTTAGCCCCAATAGTGTGGAAGCCTCAAGTGGAATCACAAATCACCAAAACACCTTGGAAGAACTTGAGAGAATATGTATGCACACTAAAATCGGCCCACTCTTATTTTCACACACTTGTGCCAATTTTGTGAGCCAAGGACCCCTTTATATATTATGGAGGATCAGGGTTACATCCATGTAAACCCTAATACCCATGACCTTTCATTTACATAGGATCCATGGGTTAAAAGCTCCATGGACCATCCATGAAAGCTTAGCCCAACCTAAATGAACTTGGTCCATTCCATATATATAAGAGTCCATATTTAATTAGTTCTTTTTAACCACTTAATCAATTCTAAATTAATTCTTGATCAATACTAATTAAATAATATGATTCCATATTAATATATTATAACTTATAATATATTAATATAAATCATAAATATACTATTCTCAAAAGACTATCCATATAAATTGTGTCGGTGAAGTGTAACCCAAATGGACCATGCCAGGTCAGGTCAAGTACATACCAAATATAGTTATGGTCTTAGACATTAATCCAACACTTATCACATCTTTGCTACCAATGACATTGGCAAACGTCTAATCTCCTAGGTAAATCTTTGTCCAAATACTTTCATCCTTCTATTGTTAGAACTTTACCAAAATCACACTCTCATTTAATGATTAAGCTATGGTGATTGAGTTCATGGATCACTTTCATTACTCTCACTCTTGAATTCTTATCATTATCTCCATCTTCGCAAACTTAGTTGATAAATGTTGCCTCTAAAATTAACACCGTCTGTACTCGCAACCAAGAGGAAACTATAGAAACCACAACATGTTGCTACCTTGTTAAAGACACCGAGGAAAAGTTCGCATGAACTTTCGGGATTCGAACTCTCCGTTATGAAGTAATGGGGATCAGTGTTAGAATCAGAAGTAAGACGACACAGAAATTCCATGTACCTGCAGAGGTGAAGGTCACCATGTAGATACCAAGGGAGAATGAACCATTACCGCTCGAATTTAATCATAGAACCAAGGAAAAACCACGCGTGTTCCATATAAAGTGCTTGAGTACCCCCATTCGTCATAGTAATGACTACTAGTGCCACCTAGTGATTTACTTATTACATTCCTCGCGTTAGGTTTTTAGCTTATCGTCTTTCCGTTATGACTAATAGCAATATATCGGATCACGGAATTCCAGTCGAGAGTGAATAATTCTCAAACTCATAAGTCTACCTTGCGTAGACTCCATCATGTATCACTTTCAAATCTTTTCGAAAGTGGAAAGCATTATACCCCCAATCAAAGATGATTTAGTTGGATATACACTCGTCTTGTAACCATTTTAGAAACTTACTCCTACTATTTACCAGGACTGCATCATAGGGATGTAGGTCAAACCATCGAGAACAGTATAACAAAATGAAAAAAAAAACTTACATTCGCATGAATGATCAGAATACATCTAGAGCCAACCATAATCGCTCACAAACTCATTTTCTTATTATATAACAGAATCATGCCTCCGAAGAAACGTAACCAAACCACTGGCAAAGCACCAACTCTTCAGATAGATTTGGCTACTTTTCAAGTTGCGGTCACAGCTGCCGTAGCAGCTGTCATGACTCACTTAAATGCTAACAACACAAATGTTAGTGGAAATGTTATCGACAACCCCAATCACGGTGATAACCAAGTACCCCAACGAGTGCCTGTTTGTAAAGACACTCGAGACCTCAAACCTAATATCCTGAAACGAAAGTTCGAGAGCGGGAAAGGGAGCAGTTCAACTCAAGGGCCTTCAGAATAGTATCAAGTTGGGGCAGTCAATATCCCCATCAACCCTGCTATCCCAACAGCGACCACACCATACCTAGGAAACCTCCCACTCTACAGTAAGTGTAAATACCATCATTATGGAGTCTGCCGAGTGCTGCATTGCAATAGATGCAACAGGAAGGGGCACACGGCCCGTTTCTGTAGGACCCCGGTCGAGCTCATCACTTCAACCACCAAGGTGGGCGCCAATCTAATATGCCACCTTTGTGGTGAAATAGGACACTTCAAGAGGGACTGCCCAACGGAGAGGAATGACGGGGAACAGGGGGAGTGTATCAATGGAACATGAAAAGGCAACAAGGAACTCTACTAAGAAGTTCTGGTGCGTATCTAAACCTCAAATATTAGACCCCTGAAATTTTGCAGAATTTTACACGTTACGTTATAACTATACCTTCTTGCACACATCGGACAATATTACAAAAACCTAGTAGGGATTACTTCACGAAAGTTCATTATTTCAAATTATCAGAACCCTCGTTTAGTTTTTACTTGTAATTTGTGATATAATAGGGTTCGTGGTATTAATACCAAGGTTAGGTGTTCATCTTAGTAATCATTTCTTCTTCCAGACCAACATAATATTAAAATCATCAAGAAGTTACGACATCATCATCCGACATGGTTTGGCTTGGTTCTTACCGTGCAAAGTTTATGTGCTAGATGAAAAGAACTCTTCCCTTAAACAACCGTCAGGTGAAATTTTTCCAACCCGTAACTAAAAATCCTTCATAAGTACCCATACGAGGGGTACCACGCCCTTCTAACCTACCCAATAGTTTTTAGACTTAAAGCGAAGAACACCAAATAATATCCCAGAAGTACGCGACCTTCCCGACATCTTTCCAGAAGGACGATCAGGATTTCCACCGCAACGTCAAGTCGAGTTTCGAATCGACTTAATCCCAGGAACTACCCCTGTAGCTAAATCGCCTTACCGTCCAGCTCCAACAGAGATGCAGGAACGCTCCGGTCAACTTAAAGAACCTCTCAGTAAAGGATTTATTAGACCAAGCTTCTCCCCATAAGGAGCACCGGTCTGGTTCGTCAAGAAGAAAGACGGATCGTTTCGTATGTACATCGACTATCGAGAACTGAACAAGCATACCATTAAGAATAGTTACCCACTACCTCATGTAGATGACTAATTTAATCAACCAACCGATGAAACCCTGATCCGACACATAGACTCCGTTACGTTCCAAGCCGCTGTAACGGCTGCAGTGGCAGTTGTCATGGCTCAATTCAACCCTAACAACACAAAAGAAAATGAAAACGGGGTCGACACTTCGAACCCTTATGACAATCAAGGAAACCAAAAAAAACCTCCATCGAAGTAGTCACGTAAGGAGCACCAAATTTTTTATAACTTTGCTCAAGTACTGCCAACAGGGTTTCCAGGAATACTACTCGCACAAAAAGTCAAGTTCACCAACAAAGACCCAAAAAAATTATGCGATTGATCTAATACTATCAAATGTATACATAAGAGTAGTACGTAATTAAGATTCTACAGGCTTAGAATTAATGATTCCACTTTGACTCATTTTCCTTGTATGGATGTGGGCTTAGAGATGAATCATTTATTCGACTGCCTTTTCAATCTTAACTATATACGACTCGTATACGCGGAACAGTATTAGATGAATCAGGCATAATCCATTCAATGATTTTCATAACTATTTTACCCAAGTCAATAGGTGGTTATGATACCATTTGGGGTGATTGTCGATATATTGACGAAATCCACACTTTCTACCAATAAAAGAAACTGACAAGATGGAGAAGCTAACAAGAACTTACCTCAAAGAGATTTTTAGACTGCACGGTGTACCAATATCTATTATCCACAAACGGAAGGACAAAGTGAGAGAACGAATCAAACCATGGAAGATATGCTAAGAGCTTATGTGATCAATTTTGGTAAAGCATGGGATATCCATTTACCACTAGTCGAGTTCTCGTACAACAATAGCTATCACACTAACATCAAGGTTACCTCATTCGAAGCCCTTTATGGCCGCAAGTGCATATCACCTCTGTGCTGGGCTGAAGTGTATAACACGCAGCTAGTTAGAGGACAAATACCTGACAGCACTCTCACAGGCCCATAAATCATAAGAGAAACGACCGAGAAGATTTTCCAAATCCGGGAACGACTAAAAGCTTCAAGGGATAGACAAAAGAGTTATGCGGACAAAAGACGAAAGCCCTTGGAATTTCAGGTTGGAGACCGAGTACCGTTGAAGGTCTCACCCTGGAAGAGATTAATACATTTTGGAAAAATGTAAGAAACTAAATCCAAGATATATCGGACCATTGCCATGATCGGCCCGGTAACATGCAAGCTTCGATTACCGCAGGTTCTAAATAACGTACATCCTACCTTTCATGTGTCAAACTTAAAGAAGTGCTTATCCGATGAGACCCTCGTTGTCCCTCTGGACGAAATCGAAATCAACGAGAGTCTCCACTTCGTAGAAGAACCGGTATAAATAATGGATAGGGAAATAAAAAGAACAAAACAAAGTCGCATACCCATTGTGAAGGTTCGCTGGAATGCAAATCGAGGACCTGAATACACCTGGGAGCGCGAAGATCAGATGAAACAGAAATAACTGCATCTTTTCCCTAGTCCATAACTACTTATCCTAGACTAAAATTTCATGACGAAATTCCCTCTAACGGGGGGATGATGTGACAACCCGATATTTCAAGTCAAAGTAATGACCTAAAAGTCAAAGATTTGTAATCTACTTCTGATATAATAAAAATAGCGTCAAAAATAAAATGTTCTAAAGTCTCAATTGGGATACATAAAATGTTAGATATCGTGTCAAGGTTTCCAGAAATATAAAGAACACTCAAATCCTAGTTATAACGAAGAAGTTATGACCAATCAAAGATCTGCGACAAAACCGGTAAAACACTGTCAAACGTAAAAAGTGAAATTTCAATAAAAGACTTTTTAGCCTTAAGTATCTAAACGAAAGTCGTAGATAATAACAAACCGTGAGCGTATATAAAAAGAACGTCCAAATCTGACTTTGTATGAGGAAGTTATGATTTTTCTAAGTTTCAGAACAGCAGTAGACAGCTAAAAACTCGAAATAAAGATCGAACGATTTTTAGCTGACGCAACCTCAACGAGAATTGAAGATCTTGACAATAGTAGTACAACGGTAAAAAGACAGACGAAAACGGACATCGGATGAAGAAGTTATAAATTTTTAACGGATTTATCTTGTCCCGGCCTATTAAAAATTATATAATTAAAAATAAATTCAAAATTTGCCGACGAAGTCTAAACGATAGTTGTATAGTGTATTGTCACCTACGCGTGGATATAAAGAACGTCAAAAAAGGAGCTTGTATGCAAAAGTTACGCATTTTAGAAGATTTGGGCACACACTTCGAGGCTTATCCGAAGGGTTACGCCCCGCGTACTTCGGAGTACGCCCATCGTACCCGATACAACGCCTCGGGTCGGCCACGTCGCCCTTATTCCCTGTACTCCCGTCCCATCCGAACACCGGCGACCGACGACGTCATCGCTCACGTACGCCCCATGTACGAGGCTACGCCCAGCGTACGAGCTGCGGACGAGGTACGCCCCGCGTACTTCGGAGTATGCCCAGTGTACGAAGCCTGGCAGCCCCCCTATAAATAAGATGCGAGGCTTCCGATTTTAAGTTGCTAATTCACCACTTTCTCTCCCACTTTTACACTCTCGAGCCTCCCGAAACTATCCCGATGCCCCGGTTCCGTATCCAAGTTCCGACGAAGGTCCGAAGCTCCGAGATTTCCGAAAAACTTACCACTTTCCAGTCGAAGTGCTGCCCGAGAAAATCCCGTTTTCTTCAAATCACCACACTTTCCAGGTGAGTTCATACCCCTATATTTTCACGTCTTCTTCTATGTTTTAAGGGGGGGAAATACAAGTGAAACACAAGAAAAATTTACGTTGAAATACTTATAAGTTCAAATGTTTTACCTACATCTTATGTATAAATGTTAAATACATAAAATAATGTAACTACTAAAGCTAAAGACTACTTTTCATGCAAGGTTGGTAATACACCAAGGTTTTCATCCTAACGGAACACCCTTTTTAAAAACTATAATAGGTATACTTACGAGATATTCATGATATTTTTACATACTATAAACAAAAGAGGAAATACTTATATTCACAAGGAAAATGGCCTTTTCATACGTAAACCTATGATACCAAATTTTGTGAGATATCTGAATTCATCGAACCGTTCAGTTCGCAGATATTTGTGTATAGATCTATATGGGGCTGACAATCCCGCACCTAAACGGTTAGCTACAGTTAGACCGGCAGGTCTGGGGTGACAAACGTCATATCATTCCAACGCCTGATGAACGTTGTTACAGGCAGTCTGGGTCAATAGCACGGTTATAATAACTCACATGGGGTATTAATACATCTCGGTTTACGGGGCTGTTAAACGCCTTAGTGATTATATATACTTATATAAATCTACGTATACTATTTCAAGTATGGAAAACACTTATGCATTCAGTCTTTGGAACATTTTCAAACTACCACACATATATGGAAAATATTGGATTTTCTAGGAACAAACTCGGTTATTTTACACCAAAAAGGATTCTATTCTTAAACAAAAACGCTTATGAACTCACCAACTTAATTGTTGACATTTTTTTTCAAAACCACTTGTATTTCTCAGGGAATCAGTAAGACAAGTAAAACATCAGCTTTTGGAGAAGAGACGCTAAGACGTCAGTCTTAAAACTTCTTAAATCATCATATTGTAATTTATTTCTTTTGAGACATGTATTGTATCAACAATGTAAATTTTAAATTATATTTATGATGGTTGTGTTTACTTTCTTTACAAATATTCAACTGTTATGATACTACATGAAGTCATCCACCTCCGAATGTTTCCGCCATTCTAGTTTGGTGGTGTAACGCTGATACCACCCACCTCGAGTAGTGATTGCATTACTCACATTTTGTTATAAATTAGGTTTACGAGTATGTGTTGGGGCTACTCTTTACTGCAAGTAGTTTTGACCTTGCGTCTAAGTGATTACACTAGTCAAAGGGTCAATGTGCTGTCAAAATTTTCCGTTACGTTGATATAATGTAGACCTTCTATAAGGTCAAATTTTCCTAAAAACATGTACTAAATTATATCAATGAAAATTGGCATGCATTTTATTTTATTAGGAGTTCACCTCAGCTTGCATAACATAGCATTACAAACGATTTGCTTATGGTAAATCTGAAATTATTTAATATATACCTCGAGGTTATATGTAATTAAGAGGCGATCGAATTAGTAATGGTGAGTCCGCCTTGGATCCTGTTCCTTGTTTGGTTGTGGGCTCAGGGCAGACTCATTAAGTTCGACGGTCTATTAAACCTTAGTTGCACACAACTAGTATACATCAAGTGGTCTTATGAGTGGATCAGGCATGGAACAAAGATTACAAGATTTCATTTGAAGTCATTACTACTAAATTCATAAGTTTATTTATATAGCTCCTACTATGAATTGTTTGCAAACATTTGAAAGTCGGGAAATACTATACTTGAAAACTAATAACCTAGTTTTAAGACACCCGACTTATAACCATTACTAAAACACTTATACTCATTTCCTCTTTAAAATTCTATGACAGAAAAATGTCACCTCGTAGGTCTGCTAGACGCACTGGCAGAACACAAACAAATCCACCACCGCCGCTTCCCCAGTATGATCCTGTTATGTTCCAGGCTGCGGTTATGGCTGCAGTGGCAGCTGCTATGTCCCCAATCAGCACTGACGGTGCCAGGAGGACAGGGAGCGGTACTAATAACTCCACTCAAGGAGATAGCCAAGGGCGTTCGAGAGAATGTTCCGATAAGGACTTCACAAATGGCAAACCCGATCCTTTCAATGGAGGCGGGGGCGTCATCGCCTTGATGCAGTGGTTCGATAAGACCGAATCCGTTTTCGAGATATGTGCATGCCCCGAAGCACACAAAGTCAAATTCGCAGCTTGCAGTTTCACCGGCAGGGCCCTTACTTGGTGGAACGGCCACGTGAAATCTCTGACACTCGCCGTGGCTAATTCGATAAGCTGGGAAGACTTCAAAACTATGATGTTGAAGGAGTATTGCCCAAGGGGTGAAATGCAAAAATTAGAGCAAAAACTATGGAGTCTTAAGATGACGGGCTCTGACCTTGTAGCTTACACTGCCTGACTTAATGATCTAGCACTCCTCTGTCCGGCGATCGTCACTCCGAAAAGCAAGAAGGTGGAGCGATACCTCTGGGGACTATGTCCCTAGATTCAAAATAGCGTGTTGGCCTCACGGCCAACTACCTTCGACAGTGCCAAGGGGTTGGCACAACAACTCATTGATCATCGGGCCAGTCATGTCACTTTGACAACCACCTCCGATCAAGCAAAAGGAGGGAACAACAAGAGGAAGTTCTGGAACAATAAAAAGAAGCAACCGGCGCAGGACCCCGCCAAGAAGCAGCAAACTGTTACCATCCATGCTGCCACTACTCCTTCCACTCCAGCACCACTGACACAATATGATGGGACCCTTCCCAAGTGAAACAAGTGCAACTTTCACCACAACGGTCCTTGTCGTGAACTGCACTGCAACAACTGTAACAAAAAGGGGCATACCGCCCGTTTCTGCAAGGCGTCTGCCCAACAAGCTAACCCGGCCGCCAAGACCGGTGCAAGTCGAGCATGTTACGGCTGCGGGGAAAGTGGGCACTACAAGAGGGACTTCCCAAAAGCTAGAAACGCAAACACCGGCAGTGTCGGAAGGGTGTTGGCCTTAGGACAGGGAGAAGCAAGGGAGGATCCCATAGTGGTTACCGGTACGTTTCTCCTCAATAACTCATATGCATGCATATTATTCGATAGTGGAGCGGAGAGGAGTTTCGTTAGCCACAAATTCAAACAATTATTAAAATAAAATCCCCAAACACTAAAAGATACGTACATCGTAGAAATGGCAAATGGAAAGACAGAAAGCACTAACGACATATACTCAGGGTGTACCCTCACTCTAGACAATCACTCATTCAAAATTGATCAATTGCCGGTATCAATAAAAAGTTTTGACATCATCATTGGCATGGATTGGTTAAGCTCAAATTGTGCTGACATTCTGTGTTACGAAAGGGCCGTTCGCCTTAATCTGCCAAGTGGCGAAACTCTTGTCGTCTACGGCGACAAACCCAGTGCAAACCTACAAATCATCTCTTGCGCCAAAGACTAAAAGTACCTCCGCAAGGAATACCACGCCTTCTTAGTCCACGTAGTGGATAAGAAACAAGAGGTGAAGAACATCAAGGACATTCCGAAGGTCTGTAATTTCCCTGACGTATTCCCAGAAGACCTTCCCGGAGTTCCACCCGCACGACAGATCGAATTCCGAATCGACCTAATCCCTGGAGCTACCCCCGTAGCCAAACCGCCCTACCGTCTAGCGCCAGTCGAGATGCAAGAACTATCCAACCAACTAAACAAACTACTGAGCAAAGGGTTCGTTAGACCCATCTTCTCCCCTTGGGGAGCACCAGTTCTGTTTGTGAAAAAGAAGGATGGATCGTTTCGCATGTGCATCGACTACCGCGAGCTAAATAAGCTTACCATCAAAAACCGATACCCTTTACCCCGAATCGACGACCTATTTGACCAACTCCAAGGAGCATCTTACTTCTCAAAGATCGATCTGAGATCGGGATACCATCAACTTGTTGGATATAGTGTCTAAGTCCATAACTTTATTTGGTATGTACTTGACCTGACCCGGCATGGTCCATTTGGGTTGCATGGCATTGCAATACTTGGATAGACTAAATGAGAGAATAAGGGACTTATGATTATTAATATATTATAAGTTCTAATATATTAATAATAGTATTATTTAATTAGTATTGATCAAGTATTAATCTAGTGTTAATTTGGTGATCAAAGTGAGACTAATTAAATATATAAGGGTTGATTATGACAATCATCAATTCTGTTATGGTGGATTAATGATCCATGGTTTATGGGTTTGGTTATAACCATATGGAGCTCCATGGATAGTCCATGGGAGTTACAAACCCATGGGTCATGAGAAATCAAGAGTCATGACAATTAAGGGCATTCATCTGTAAACCCTAATTGTGACAACACTATAAAAGGAACCCTATGGCTAGAAAAATGGTAAACTAGTGTTTCTAGAGAGGGCATAACCGATTTTGAGTGCTAGAAGTATTCTCTCAAGTTATTCCAAGTCTTGTGGTGTTGTGTGAAGCATTTGAGGCACAACATTTGGGGTGCTAGGCTCACAAAGTCTTGAAGGAATCCAAGCAACAACAAGGTATGTATTTCTACTAGTTTTTATGTTTTATGTAATCCCCATGCCATGCTAGTTAGGAAATAACCTTGAAAAAGAAATTTGCATGTATATAGAGAAAACATAGATTCAAGGTTATTAGGGTTGCATGTACACTTAGGAAGTGTTAGAATGCTCAAAATCCCATCAGTGGTATCAGAGCCTAAGATTGTTTTCTGTATACTTGATGCAAAATTGCTTAAAAATCGAAAATTTTGCACTCTGACGACTGGACTCGCCGAGTCCATGGGGAGGACTCGCCGAGTCCATGAACAAATTCATTCTACTCACCGAGTAGAATAATGCACTCGGCGAGTAGGACCGTGCTGGGCAGTTTTTTCGAGTTTTGTTGCTGGAAATGGATTAAGATCATTATCCCAATCTGTTTTGGACTTGTAAAATCTGTTTTTCAAAATGATAATGATTATGTTAACCCATTTTACATGGCTTTTATCAATTTTCAAGTATTGTATATAGTTATATGATTTCTTGAAATTGCTTGACATGAATTTGTGTTCTTATGAGTTTTAGAAGATCATAGGAATTATGTGTAACCACCATGTGTGTTTAATTCATGATCTTAATGGCTATGATGGTGTCCATAACTTGTCCTCAAGTTATGGATAACCAAGAGTCACTTCTTTTAATTATGATTAAAGAACTAAAGAGGTTTCATAAAATGAAGAGTCTTCATTTTTATGAACCATTAAAACTCATAAGTTACAAATTGAAGAGACTTGGAATAGTTTCAAATCTTGCCCTCAAGTTTTGGAATTTGAAAAGTCTTACACTTTAATACTTTAATTCCAAATTAAACCTTAGATTTTTAAAAAAGTTTAAAAATCAACACTTCTACTATTATTATAATTTTATTATATAGATATGTATAAGAATATGTCATTCTTACCGTTAGTAGGCCTCATTCACGAAGCCGGTCTATAAGGGGGGTATAAGGTTGTTACCTATAAAATGGTGACTTAATGGGTGTCCACTCTCACCCACCGCTTCCTTGATCGGTGGAGGGTCGTTAGCCGAACGGGTAGGATACGACTTTAAATACTCGTTAAAAGTATAATGAATTATAAAGTAACTATACATTATAAATTCCCAATCTTAGTTACTTTAGGAAAATGTGAAATTGGTGCTAGCCCATAAAATTACACTTTGTACCTTACCAAGTCGTTAGTGGAGCGTGTGTGGTTAACCGGCACACTAACATGGACTAGTAAGAGTGGCAAAGGGTAACTTGACCTTACTATAGATCGGTGGAGCGTGTGTGGTTAACCGGCACATCGATTAGGTAATATTGTTGAGGGTACCAAGTCAATTTGTATGGTTATTCACACCTTGTTTGTGATCCTCGGCATCCCAGTCACAAACTTGAGAGGGCACAATCGAGATTCAAACATGCCATTGAAAAGTTCAATGTATCTCAAAAGATCTAGGAGTTTCAAAACCAATAAAACCTAACAATAAAATATTTCGTTCTTATGGTGGAAATTGGTAAATCGCCATTTACCTACCTTCAAATATTTTATAGTATGGATTACGGCATCCCTCTTCCAACTATAAATAGTTTGTTGGATCCTAGCCTTAATATTTCATTTGGGTGAATTATTAAGGATTCCTAATCTAATGAAACTTGTCTTTCTTTCCTTTCAGATGTCTTCCAACAATGCTTCTGGCTCAAACCCAACAGGCTCCTTTTCCCTTATGAACTTGTGTGGTAAGGTCATCTTTGATGGATCCAATTTCAATGAGTGGATCAGAAACATCAGAATGATTACCCACTATGAGGACAAAGAATATGTCCTCGATAGGGGGCTTAAGGTTGTGAGTGAAGCCACTGCTACTCCTGAAGAGTTTGCGGAGTTTGTTGCACATGAAAAGGATGCTACTAAAGTAGCATGCATCATGATGGCCACCATGACTCCTGAACTTCAAAAATCCTATGAAGATTTCTACCCCTATGAGATGCACCTGGATCTGATGGAAAGGTACCATCAGAGCGCGCGTCAGGAGAGGTATGAAATCATCTCCTCCATGATAACCGCAAGGATGAAGGATGGTGAACCCATCACCGGTCACTTGCAGAAGATGCAAAGGTTCGTTGACCGGTTGCTGAAGCTAAATGTTGACTTTCCTGAGGAAATGGCGATTAACATCATTCTCCATTCCTTACCTCCAAGTTATGATCAGTTTCGTATGACTTATCATATGAACAAGGAGGAAGTCACACTTAGCAAACTTCAAGGACTCTTAAGGACAGCTGAAAATGGCCTTAAGGGTAAAGCGGTTGCTACTTCTACTCCTTCAACAGCCCCTGTTCTGGCTATTGGGCAGGGAAAGGGTAAGAAGAGGAAAAGCCCTTCGAAGGGTACCAAGGGTAAGACTCTTGATGGTTCCTCTTCAAGTGGGACAAAGAAAGGTCCCATTACTCCTTCTTCAAACCCAAAGGAAGCACAGTGCTTCTATTGCCAGGATAAGGGACACTTCAAGCGAAGCTGCCTTAAATATCTGCAAGATGTAAAGGATGGGAAGGTTAAACCCACCCATGCAGGTATTTACACAATATTCTCTAATAACTCATCTAATGCTAATTCTTGGGTGCTTGATACAGGTTGTGGTATTCACATTTGTACTGATATACAGGCACTAAGAAGAAGTGAGCAAGTGGAGCATGGGAAGATAAACTTAGTCATGGGCAACAGGAAAGCATCACCTGTTACCAAGATAGGAGTTTATTCTTTATTGCTTAATAATGGGTTAATGTTAGATTTGAATAAGTGTTGTTACTCGCCCGAAATGGCGAGAAATATTATTTCTTTTCATGGCTTGTACAAACAAGGTTTTTCATTTTCATTTTATAATAAAAATGGTGCTATTAATATTTATTACAATGATGTATTTTACTTTAAAGCATTACCTTGTGATGATGTATATGAGCCCGTGAATGTTGTAGACAATCTAGGAAATAATGTGTTGTATATTGATTCTTCAGATAGCTTGGATAAAGCATCCTTGTGGCATTATCATCTTGGACATGTTAACAAGAAGCGCATAGGCCAACTCCAAAAGGCTGGAGTCTTGGAATCATTTGACCTCAAGTCAGGTGATAGTTGCGAGTCTTGTTTACTTGGAAAAATGACGAAGTCGCCCTTCACAGGTACTTATGATAGGGGTGAAGGTTTGTTGGACCTTGTACACACGGATATGTGTGGGCCCTTCAGAGTTGCTACAAAGGATGCTAATCGCTATTATGTGACTTTTACTGATGATTACAGTAGATATGGATATATTTACTTAATCAAGCATAAGTCAGAAACCTTTGAAAAGTTCAAAGAGCTTAAGCAGGAAGTGGAGAATCAATTGGGCAGGAACATCAAGATGCTCTGATCCGATCGGGGAGGAGAGTATCTTAGCATTGAGTTCCTTGACTATCTTAACGAATGTGGGATTGTCTCACAATTGACACCTCCCAGAACACCACAGTTGAATGGTGTAGCTGAGAGGCGCAATCGAACCTTGTTGGATATGGTTCATTCCATGATGAGTCGAGCTTCGTTACCAATCTCTTTCTGGGGGTATGCCTTAGAGACTGCCGCCCATATCCTTAATCTAGTCCCTACTAAAAAGGTTGCCAAAACACCTCACGAGATATGGACTGGGAAAATTCCCAATTTGGACCACATCAAGATTTGGGGTTGTGAAGCTTTCGTAAGGCGTGTGACTCATGATAAGCTTGAACCTCGAAGTGAGAGGTGTATTTTCATCGGCTACCCACAGAGATCCTTTGGTTACCTCTTCTATAGACCCAGAGATAATGTGGTCTTTGTAGCAAGAAGAGGAGTCTTTCGTGAGAGAGAATTCATAAGCTAAGGGGACAGTGGGAGGCAAATTGACCTTGAAGAGGTTCAAGAGTCAAGTGGTGAAGGAACCTCAAATGCTATCGACCAAACTGAGGAGGAAACTCCTGTTGATCCGATAGATGAGTCTGTACCTCCAAGACGTTCCACTAGGGTGAGGAACACACCTGATTTTTATTATGGTTATCACATCACCAGTGAAGGTGATACGTTTATTAGTGATAGCACACTAATAGATTTGGATGAACCTAATAATTACAGGGAAGCCATGGCAGGCCTTGAGTATGCTAAATGGAAGGAGGCTATGGACAGCGAGATTCAGTCCATGTATGACAATCAAGTTTGGAACTTGGTTGACAATGTACCAGGTCGCAAGACAGTTGGGTGCAAATGGATCTTCAAGAAGAAGACCGACATGGATGGGAAGGTACATACTTACAAAGCGCGACTGGTTGCGAAGGGCTTTACTCAAACTCCGGGAGTTGACTATGATGAGACCTTCTCACCAGTAGCTAAGATTAAGTCTATTAGAGTATTGTTAGCCATAGCTGCATTTCATGATTATGAAATATGGCAAATGGATGTCAAAACCGCTTTCCTTAATGGAAAGTTGGCTGAGGATGTTTACATGGCTCAACCAGAGGGTTTTGTCGATACAAGATACCCTAATAGAGTGTGTAAGCTTGATAAATCCATTTATGGATTGAAACAAGCATCTCGCAGATGGAATCTTTGCTTTGATGAGAAAGTCAAAGAGTTTGACTTTTCTAGGAGTGAGGATGAGTCTTGTGTGTATGTAAGGGCTAGTGGGAGCATAGTTAGCTTCTTGGTGTTGTATGTGGATGACATACTTCTCATAGGAAACGACGTCCCAACCTTGCAGGAGGTTAAGTCCTGGCTTGGGAAGTGTTTCGCTATGAAGGACCTTGGGGAAGCTGCCTATATCCTAGGGATAAGGATATTGAGAGATAGGAGTAAGAGACTAATTGGACTTAGTCAAATTACTTACTTGGATAAGGTGCTGAAGAGGTTCAGCATGCAAGAATCCAAGAAAGGAGAATTACCAATCCAGAGTAATGCCAAGCTGAGTAAGACTCAGAGTCCGAGTACAGAGGCTGAGATAGCTGAAATGAGTCATATACCATATGCTTCCGCTGTGGGCTCGATCATGTATGCTATGACTTGTACTCGCCCTGATGTGGCCTTTGCTTTGAGCATGGTCAGTAGATATCAAGGGAACCCTGGCAAGGCACACTGGACAGCGGTAAAGAACATTCTCAAGTATCTGCGGAGGACTACGGATTGGGTCCTTACCCTCGAAGGCAGTGATAACTTGAGAGTGGAAGGATATAGCGATGCTAGCTTCCAGACTGATAGGGATAATTTCCGCTCTCAGTCAGGCTGGGTCTTTATCCTAAATGGAGGGGCAATTACTTGGAAAAGTTCCAAGCAGGAGACAGTAGCTGATTCTACTTGTGAATCAGAGTACATAACAGCAAGTGAAGCAGCTCAGGAGGCGATATGGCTAAAGAACTTCATCGGAGACCTTGGAGTTGTACCAGCTATAAAGGAACCAATGGAAATTTTCTGTGACAGCGAAAGTGCGGTTGCTTTGGCTAAGGAACCGAGAGATCATGGGAGATCTAGGCACATTGACAGAAAATACCATTTCATCAGACATCGAATAGAAGAAGGACTCCTCGTGGCTAAGAGGGTATCATCAGATGAGAACCCGACAGATCCCCTCACGAAGGGACTGAGCAGGGTTAAGCATTTACAGCATGCGAGGCGCATTGGGCTGAAGGATGATATTAGTTTCAATAATTAGATTTCTGAAACTTGTAAAATGTAATTGACATTTGATGATAAATAAAAGTTGTTATTTATTTATGAGTAAGATGTTATTATCTTGTGTTGATTGTTTACTATGTTTCAATTTTGCATGTTTTTACTTGCAGAATAATTATGTTATTATTCAAACCATCCACAGTCAGTCAAACTTTGGAAGTAAGTATTGATTTAAGACTGTCATGAATTTGGCTTGTATGATTTGTCTAAAAGTGCTTTGGATAATGCAATGGTTGCTACAACATTCATGAGTACTCATAAGGGCTGAGTATTGGATCCAACCCACGCTCACTTGCATCACTTCATGGAATTTATCTCGAGTGATCGTGAGACGGTAATATCATATAAATCTTCAAACCTAGAGATATGAGTTGTTGACTATGAGTTGTTGACTATGAGTTGGTAATATCATATACGAAAACGCATTGGTAACTCGATGTTATAAAACGTGCCTTTGTGAATAATTCAACAAGTAGTTAGTACAAGCATATCAGTCGAAGTTTATCTGTTCCTTCTAGAAATAGAAGCGATATCTGGGCCCCTCGATGATTTGGTTTTGACCTATGTATCGGGCCCGGTCAGAACCTAATTGATGTGTTCAATTTAGTTCTATGTCGAAACAAATCAGAGATCGAGAAACAAATGCTGGACAATAAGTAAGACCATGTTCCATGTGTTTGTCCGGCTGATATCATGAGAACAGAGGATTATATGATCACTTATCTTAAATGGCGTATCATCATCATCTCAGTTCCGAGAGACTTTGAAAGAGCTACGATTGTTAGTCGGATTTTGAAGTCATATTTGCAAATATAGTTATTAGACTTATCCAAGTGGGAGACTGTTGGATATAGTGTCTAAGTCCATAACTTTATTTGGTATGTACTTGACCCGACCCGGCATGGTCCATTTGGGTTGCATGGCATTGCAATACTTGGATAGACTAAATGAGAGAATAAGGCACTTATGATTATTAATATATTATAAGTTCTAATATATTAATAGTAGTATTATTTAATTAGTATTGATCAAGTATTAATCTAGTGTTAATTTGGTGATCAAAGTGAGACTAATTAAATATATAAGGGTTGATTATGACAATCATCAATTCTTTTATGGTGGATTAATGATCCATGGTTTATGGGTTTGGTTATAACCATATGGAGCTCCATGGATAGTCCATGGGAGTTACAAACCCATGGGTCATGAGAAATCAAGAGTCATGACAATTAAGGGCATTCATGTGTAAACCCTAATTGTGACAACACTATAAAAGGAACCCTATGGCTAGCAAAATGGTAAACTAGTGTTTCTAGAGAGGGCATAACCGATTTTGAGTGCTAGAAGTATTCTCTCAAGTTATTCCAAGTCTTGTGGTGTTGTGTGAAGCATTTGAGGCACAACATTTGGGGTGCTAGGCTCACAAAGTCTTGAAGGAATCCAAGCAACAACAAGGTATGTATTTCTACTAGTTTTTATGTTTTATGTAATCCCCATGCCATGCTAGTTAGGAAATAACCTTGAAAAAGAAATTTGCATGTATATAGAGAAAACATAGATTCAAGGTTATTAGGGTTGCATGTACACTTAGGAAGTGTTAGAATGCTCAAAACCCATCACAACTACCGGTTCAGGAGGGGGATATTCCTAAAACGGCGTTCAGGACTTGGTACAGTCACTACGAGTTGGTAGTAATTCCCTTTGGGTTAACAAACGCACCCGCAGTGTTCATGGATCTAATGAACCGGGTGTGCCGGCCTTACCTAGACAAATTTGTGATTGTATTCATAGAGGACATTCTAGTCTATTCAAGGAGTAAGGAAGAGCATAGCCAACATCTACGACAGGTATTGGAGACACTAAGGGCGGAGAAGTTATATGCAAAATTTTCGAAATGTGAATTTTGGATCCGAGAGGTGGACTTCCTCGGACATGTGGTTAGCGAGAAAGGAATACACGTGGATCCCTCCAAAATCAAGGCGATCGAGAACTGGTCAGCACCAAGGACGCCTACAGAAATCCGCCAATTATTAGGCATCGCTGGCTACTACCGAAGGTTCATCCAAAACTTCTCCAAGATTGCCAAACCACTTACCACCCTAACCCAAAATAGTATGACTTTCAGCTGGGGAGAGAAACAAGAAACCGCTTTCCAAACATTAAAGCAGGCCCTGTGCAACGCCCCGATTTTATCCCTACCCGAGGGAACCGAAGACTTTGTGGTCTACTGCGTCGCATCAAACAAGGGTCTTGGGTGTGTGTTAATGCAACGAGGAAAGGACATTGTCTACGCATCAAGGCAATTAAAAACGCACGAGGTCAACTATGCCACACATGACCTCGAATTTGGAGCAGTAGTATTCGCCCTAAAGATCTGGAGGCACTACCTTTACGGAACAAAGTGTACCATCTTTACCGATCAAAAAAGCCTTCAGCACATTCCTCAATCAAAAAGAGCTCAGCATGAGGCAGAGACAGTGGGTAGAATTACTGAATGATTACGAGTGTGAGATTCATTATCACCCAGGTAAAGCCAACGTGGTAGCTGACGCCTTAAGTAGAAAAGAATACTCGGGCTGCCGAGTAAAGTCATTAACCATGACAATCCATTCACACCTGTCCATGCAAATCAAAGAGGCCCAGCTGGAAGCTTTGAAGCCTGAGAATGTGACGGGTGAGGCATTGAGAGGAAAGGATAAGAATCTAGACGTCAAGGACGACGAAGCTCGTTATCTCATGAACTGAATTTGGACACTGAAATTTGGCGGGTTCCGGGACGTTGTCCTGAACGAAGCACACAAAACTCGATACTCCGTACATCCTGGTTCGGACAAGATGTACCTAGACCTGAAGAAACTCTACTGGTGGCCGAACATGAAAGCCGAAATCGCTACTTACGTGACCAAGTGTCTGACTTGCGCCAAAGTAAAGGTAGAGTACCAAAAGCCTTCGGGTCTACTACAGCAACCTGCGATACCCGAATGGAAGTGGGAATGAATAACTATGGACTTCATAACCAAACTGCCTAAGACAACGTGTGGTTTTGATACCATTTCGGTAATCGTCGATAGATTGACCAAATCCACGCACTTCATGCCAATAAAGGAGACCGACAAGATGGAAAATTTGACTAGGACGTACATCAAAGAGATTGTACGACTACATCGTGTGCCTCTATCCATTATCTCTGATATAGATAGTAGATTCACTTCACGGTTCTGGCAGTCCTTACAGAAAGCTCTAGGGACCAGGCTGGATGAGTACGGCCTACCACCCACAAACCGACGGGCAGAGCGAAAGAACTATTCAAACCTTGGAAGATATGATAAGAGCTTGTGTTATTCACTTCGGTAAAGCGTGGGATACCCACTTACGACTTATTGAATTCTCGTACAACAACAACTATCATACTAGCATCAAGATCGCGCCATTTAAAGCTCTTTATGGCCGCAAGTGCAGATCACCACTGTGTTGGGCTGAAGTGGGAGATACGCAGTTAGCAAAAGGGCAAGTCCCTAACTACACTCTCACTGGCCCTGAAATCGTAAGGGAGACTATGGAAAAGATCGTACAAATTCGAGAAAGACTGAAAGCATCTCGAGATCGACAAAAGAGCTACGCCGATAAGCGACGCAAACCCTTGGAATTAGGGGTGGCAACTCTCGACCCAACCCGTAACCCGACACTGACCCAACCCGAAAATAGACGGGTTTGGGTTGAGATTTTTGACCCGCCAACCCGTCAACCCGCCAACCCACCAACCCGTTTATTTCATGGGTTGGGTTGGGTTATCTATTTGGGTGCGCGGGTCAACCCGCCAACCCGCATATATATATATATATATATATATATATATATATATATATATATATATATATATATATATATATATATATATATATATATATATATATATATATATATATATATATATATATATATATATATATATATATATATATATATATATATATATATATATATATATTACATTTAAAAAAAATGATATATTTAATTGTTAATGAAATTTGATTTCTATCCGTATTCGTAATATTCCGTATCATTGTATTCCTTCCGTATTCGTATCTGACTAATCTGCATTCGTTGTTCGTTAATCAGAAAAAGAAAAAACACATGTCGTTATTTTCAAGAGTCACGAACGAATAACACATCCACTTTCTATAAACGTTTTCATTTTTCATTTTTATGGCTTTATGAATTTATGTTGAAAACCTTTCTTTTATGTTAATTACTTTAATCATTTTATGAATTTATGTTGAAAAAACCTCATTTTTTAAAATGTGTTGCTTATTTATAAAAATGGGTTATATGGGTTGGGTTTGACTCATTAACATGTGAACTCGCGAACCCATATACTTAAACGGGTTATATGGGTTGGGTTGGGTTGAGGATTCCAACCCACCAACCCGTGACCCGCCAACCTGTCAACCCATATATTATATGGGTTGGGTTGAGTTTATGTTTTCTGACCCGCCAACCCACCAACCCGTGACCCGCCAACCCGAACCGAACCCAATTGTCAGGCCTACTTGGAATTCCAGGTTGGGGACCGGGTGCTACTGAAGGTCTCACCATGGACAGGAACGATATGTTTTGGTAAACGTGGTAAACTAAATCCAAGGTACATCGGGCCGTTCGAAATCCTTGCCAGGATTGGGCCGGTGGCATACAAACTTCAACTACCCCAAGAACTTAATAGTGTACATCATACCTTCCATGTGTCCAATTTGAAGAAGTGCTTGTCGGACGAAACTCTCGTTATTCCTCTTGACGAGATTGAAATCAATGAGAGTCTCCACTTCGTGGAAGAACCGGTAGAAATCATGGATCGAGAGATCAAGAGAACAAAACAGAGTCGCATCCCTATAGTGAAGGTCCTTTGGAACGCTAAACGAGGACCCGAGTTCACCTGGGAATGCGAAGATCAGATGAAACAAAAATACCCACACCTCTTCCCAATCGCCTGAAGTCCCAGTCAAAACGCTAATTTCAGGACGAAATTCCTTCTAACGGAGGGATGATGTGACAACCGTCAATTTCTGGTCAAGTCAAAGTCAAATATAGTCAACAAGTCAAACCGGCCAACTCAATTAACCTTCGTATATTAGGGTCTACATCATGCTCATTATTATACAACTCACTATTTTAATGAAAATTCTCATTTAGGGATACCACGAGTTTGGAAAATCTAGACCCTAATCAGAGTAAAATGACATAACTACTCGATAAAACATTAATACATACCTTACGGGAGCGTATAACACTCATAACAAGGCAAAACGGAGTTTACAAACCTTGCGTTTCGAAGTTAAACCCTCGCAAAGGTCACAAACAAAGTTTCTCTCAATCCCTTTCGCTATATCTCTCTCTCTCCTAAATCTCTCCCAAATCTCTCTCAAAATCTCTTTCAACTTTTTATAATCACTCGCGGCATCCTGACCCTTAATTTATTCGAAAACAACTCGAAACGGGAAGATAAATGAAAAAACAGCCTTAAGGAACCCAACCCTCTTGAGAACCGAACCTCTCTTAAGGAACCGAACCCTCTTGGGAACCGAACCTCCCTTAAAGAACCGAAACCCCCTTAGGAACCGAAACCTATTAGGACCGAACCCTCCTTATAGGACCGAACTCACTTTCGGTCCGAAACAAGTCCTTTCGGTGCATTTCGGTCCATTTCGCTCCAATCCACCTTCGGTTCCCTCCTGACCAAGTTCGTGTGCAAGCCTTTAGGACCGAACCTACCTTCGGTTCTCACCATATAGGACCGAACCTTCGGGCTGGTCTCGCAAGTTCGCTTCTTTTTCCCGGTTTTCGAGTAGTTTCGTCTTTTAAGCTCGTTTTTCATGATTTTAACATGGGATTTTCACCCAAATTCGTATTTTGACATATAAGACCCTATATTATCATATTTTAATCACATTTTGAAAGGGGAGGAGCTTAAACTAAAAATAATATCTATTGGGTGAGATATTGTGTTAGAGTGTTGACTTTCCATAGAGTGTGACACAAGCTATCCCCCATACCCACATACGACAACCCTCAGTCACTATTCATCCCTACCTAGTCAACTATTTGTCCTTTCACACTCCTCCTCCAGCTGGATAGTTTAATCAAAAGCTGGAAACCCCCATCTCCCCTTCCACTTTACTCACTCTCTCACCAAAAAGCAAACACTTCTCTCTTACTTTCCCTCTCTAAGAACTCGAGACTCCAAGGCTGACTTTAAGCTTTTCACCCACATTCAGTAAGTATTCTCATCCTACAATGAACATTCCTCACTCCTTCACTCAAATTATGAATCTCTCATAACAAATGTCGCCATATTTGTTCTTAGATCTTCAACTCTCCAAGCTTGTCCCAAGTGTTCTTGACTTTGAAACCCCTTTTCTTCATCATCCATCTCATAAAATCACTCAAGGTGAGTTCATACCCCGACATTTTCACGTTTTCTTCAAGTTTTAGGGGGGGGGGGGGGAATACAAGTGAATACACCAAAAACTTAACTAAATTCAAACAACAACTTTCATCAGAAACGTTGAGTCCTATTCACGGACTGTTTTGACCATCTTAAACTTAATATCTTTCAAAACTGTTTAATATGCAAGTACTCCAGGTTTATACCTTTCTAATGACTACTTGCACATCTCCATACGAGTTTTCTATAATTTATGGTGATTTTCACAAAACTGTCTACCATTTCAGAAACGAATTTGGACCAGTCTGTGAATATGAACAATTTCACACAAGTTAGAGACTTCTAAAAATCACAATAAAAACTATGAATAAACTAGACACATTTTCTAAACTGTCAGAGTTTACGGATTTAGTTTTTGACTTCGTATGAGTTTTCTATGATCTTTTTAAAACAGTGCAGAAAGGTTAAAAACTAGTTAACAGTTTACAACTTACATAACAGTTTGTAACATATTGAGCAAAGTGTTTATCATTGATGACTCTATCTTTTACATGTGTTTTCTATTGAGTCACATTTAAATAACAGAAACTACTCACTAAATTGTAAGAGTCCTTTATCATTACAAACACACTAGATGAAACATAAGAATTATAGTTATGCTTTGCTAAACATACTACTTACACAGAAAATGGTTTTACACTCAATACAACGGGTTTTTCATATACTATATGAGAAACTATAATAGGTATAGTTTATGAATTTCACATCACAAATTTAGTACACAAAGGGAGATTGCACTTCCACCACAGAACATGTTTTACATTCAAACCACACGTAAACTCGTTAACGTAAGTTGTGAGATAATGCTTAAATTGTACTCTGAAAGTACGGGTTAAAATTCCTTCAAGTGATAACCAGAGTCTCTTGTAGGGAGAGCGTGATAATTGTGTATAGATCTATATTGGGATTGACACCCCACACCTTGCTGCTAGCTACAGCAGGACCTGCAGGTCTACGGGTGACAAAAGTCACAGGATCTTCACGTCTGAAAAACGTTGTAGGAGGTTCATTATAGTTATAGTATGGTTATAACGCCTCACATAGGGAGTTAACAACATTTCAAGTTTACGGGGAAATTCTACCTTAAAAAGGGGTTTTATCTATTTAAAACTGCATACATCGTTTTAAGTACGAAATTCGCACATACACTCGGTCTTGGGATTTAAGACCACACGACTTTTTATAAGGAAAATATTGGATTTTTCTTGTGTATACAATACATTTACAAATGAGGGTTTTCCAAGTCACTACAACCAAAAGCTTATGAACTCACCAACTTAATTGTTGACACTCTTTCAAAACTACTTGTATTCTCAGGAAACCAGTGAAACAGGTAACCAACTGCTTTTGAGGATGGGACGCAAGATGTCAATTTATACATTTTTGTCATCATAATGTAATTGATTTTGAAATATGTAAACTCATACTATGGTGTAACCTTTTCAATTATATTTATAATGGTTGTATTTACTATGAGCACTATTATACTTGTTGTTGTGATACTATACGTGACGTCCGCCACCCCCGGACGTTTCCGCCATCCTTGGTTTGGGGGTGTGACCAAAACAACCTTAATGCAACAATGTCGAGGCCAGTCGAGCATGCTACGGATGTGGGGAGACTGGCCATTTTAAGAGAAACTGCCCCAAAGCCAACAATCAAGGTGCAGGAGGATCGGGTAGGGTACTAGCAATGGGACAGGGGGAGGCGGTGCAAGACCCGACTGTAGTCACTGGTACGTTTCCCCTCGACAACACTTATGCATGCATTTTATTCGATAGTGGGGCTGAACGGAGCTTCGTGAGTCACAAATTCAAACACCTACTAAATCAAAACCCCCAAAAGCTAAGCGAAGCCTTCACGGTGGAGATGGCTAATGGGAAAACTGAAACCACAAACGACATTTTCATAGGGTGCAAGTTAACATTAAACAATCACTCGTTTCGAATCAACTTGATGCCGGTTAATATTAATAGCTTTGATGTGATCATCAACATCGATTGGTTAAGCCCCCACCATGCCGATATTATGTGCCACGAGAAGGCCGTTCGCCTTCACCTCCCCACCAACGAAACATTAATTATCTATGGCAATAAACCCGGTGCGAACCTCTGTCTTATCTCGTGCATCAAGGTACAAAAGTGCCTGGATAAAAAGAATCATGCCTTTCTAGCCCACGTAGTGGACAAACAGAAAGAGGAAAAGAACATCAAGGATATTCTGGAGGTACGCAACTTTCCAGACGTATCTCCGGAATTATCATACATTATGTTATTTTGGATGTATTTTGTAAACAAACACAAAGATGTAAACAATGAACGTGGATATCGTTAATGATGATGATGGTTGCTATGTTTCAATTATATTTAATTGTTATGATATTACAAGATGCAGTCACCTGCCCCCGGACGTTTCCGTCGTCCCGGTTCGGGGGTGTGACACGTTGTACGTATGTAGATCTGGCCCTGATGCCTCGGACATGCGTGTATGCCCCACGTACCTCCGTAGTACGCCCGCGTACGAAGCCTGATTCAACTCGGTAGAGTTGACTAAACTGTGTTGACTCGACTAGGTGTTGACTTTACTTCTGACCGTTGACTGAGTTTGAACAAGGGTATTTTGGGGAAAATATTATTAATGGATAATGTTTTGACATTTAGGATTTGGATTGAGCCGATATTTGGGAGAAGAGTCTTAATCAGCTATTCGTCAGACTGTGAGGTGAGTTTTCCTCACCGTACTTGTGGGTCGAAGGCACCAAGATCAGCTCAATTGGATTGTTATCATGTTATACCTTGATTGATGATATGCTGAGTATGGGGTAGATCTATATGATTATATGAGAGCTACTGATGTACGTAGACCCGTAGATCTGTAGGACTACCTATAGTTTCTATCTGCATGATTATATATCTGTTGAATATGTTTGTTATTTGTTATATGTCGACATATAGAGTTGGGTTGAGACTTTACTGGTATGTGCATGACTCAACCTACTGGGGGTATTCCAGTCCGATGACTGAGTGGAACCAAGGGTATTCAAGTCCGATAACTGAGTGGGCCTGGTGTATATTGGTATTCCAGTGTGATGACTGAGTGGATTTGTTGTATATTTGCATTTCAGTTCGATGATTGATTTGTCCAGGGGTAATCCAGACCGATGGCTGTGGACCCATGGGTATTTCAGCCCGATGACTAATTGGACCCAACATGCTTGTTTGTATATGATATGTGTATTATGTGGTGGTACTTTGGGGGAAGCTCACTAAGCGTTGGCTTACAGTTTTAGTTTTCTTTCAGGTACTTCATAGGACTATGACAAGGCGAAGGTGTGACCATACACATCATGACTTTTATGTTGTTGATCTTGGGAGACACTGATTTTAAATAATGTTTTGGAAACAATGGTTTTGTAAACACTTTTATTAGTAAATGGGTTATATTTAAAAGTTTAAATTGCTTGTGATTTTTGAGATGTTACAAGTTGGTATCAGAGCCTTGGTTGGAGCGAATTGGAGGAACATCCATGTGAATCCAATCTCAAACTAAGGAACTACAAAGGTTTTAAAACTGATTTTCAAAATTATTTTAAAAAATAATCAAGAAAGGATGTGATGTGTACGATCCGTCGGAGCCAGTAAGTAGACCCCAAGTTACTACACTGTTATTTGATATGATGTTATGTTAGAACTTAATGTTAGTGATAGGCTACGGATCTTCAGGAATTACATGAGTATATGATGCCTAATAGCCTAGGGTTCTTCCGTATATGAAATTGATATCATTACTGTAGTTTCTTAGTGTATGCATCAAAATTGTACATAACTAAGATTTTATAGCCTGAGAATGTTTGATTCATCCTTATTTCCTGTTCCTTGTTTGTCTGTGGGCTTAGGGTAGAATCAAGTATTCGGATGTCTATACGATCCAGTGTAGGGTTGGGGGAAGTTTCATGGATGAGTTATGTGGGGTTAGCCGACCATTTGAGGAATGTCTAGCCTTTATCTAGGAAGTGATAATAGGGTTTATGCGTATACTAGTGTGTGCTTCTAGGGTTGTTGTGATGATCTCCAAAGACAACTACGGGTAGGTGTGGCAGGTAGTATGCTCCCGTACTACTGAAAGCGCAGAACCCGTACGTGTAGCAACGAAGTCACAACCCCTTGGATTTTGTTGTGGAATGGTTCATATGGTATGTTATGCGCCTCATCTGATATTTTATGGTTTAATTTTAGTAGGGTGGTTACGAGGCGATTTGAGTCAGGATCCAGATCAGGAGACGGAGCGGGTGTCCAAGAAAGGCCATGATTGACCGAGGACTACGTTAGGGAGATGATTCATTAGGAGGTTGTTTCTATTGTCTAGGGCCAGATACTGAAGTTGTTTGGGTATATCAATACCGCCATGATGGAGTTCTTTGATGATCGATATGCTGCACTTTCTGAGGCTGCTGCTGCTGTAGCCAATGCAACTGTCGCTGCTATAAGGATTGGCAGGGGGAGAGCCTTCCAGTAGTGGGACTTCGAAAAATTTGAAGCCCCCAGTGTTTGACGGTGTTCAGGATCCGATCATTTTCATGAGGTGGCTGTCAGATGTTGAGGGATGTTTCTTACTTGCTCCAGCCCAGCTGACCAGAGGGTCAAGTGCGCTCTGGACTTTCTTAGGTCCGGAGCAAAGGATTAGTGGAGATTGATTACTATTTCATATACTCCATAGCAGAGGGTTGCATTATCATGGGAGCAGTTCTCTGAGATGTTCCACTGGAGGTATGTTCTATTGGTGGAACAGGAGAGGCTGGCTCAGGAGTATTTGGATCTGAGCCACGGGACCAAGTCGGTGACGAAGATCACCAAGATGTTTACAGAGAGCTATGTTTTGCCCTGAGTTTGCTATCTCTGAGGAAGCTCAGATAACCCGATACTTGAGCATGCTCAAGACGGGTATCCTCTAGTTTGTCTCTATACAGGGATATGGTATACTGGTGGAGTTGCAGGTGGCTGCTTGGCGGTAGGAGATCAAGATAGAGCTCCAGACGAGGAAGCAAAGGAAAGCCCCGGTGCAGTTGCAGCCTGCGGCGAAGCTATTTAAGACCACTAATACGAGATCTAGGAGTCAGAGGGGCCGCACTTGTGGCAAGTGAGACAAGGTTCATGATGGTGCATTCCGATCTTCTTCTTGATGCCACAAATTTAGCAGGCAGGGCCACATTGCGAGGGACTGCCGACAGCAGGCTCCAGCACCCACCACCAGGATTTGCTATCACTGTGACCAGGTGGGTCATGTGCACCTGTCCCTTGCTTGCTGATAGACCGGAGCAGACTCCAACACTGGCTACTCTAGTGATTACTGATGGGAGCCAGGACAGGGTGGAGCCCACGAGGGTTCGAGGTCGTGCTTTTCAGCTCACGGCAGAGGTGGCCAAGGCAGCGCCCGAGTTTGTCACTGGTATATTTCTATTTATATTTTGTTGAGTTATTTATGATAAGCTTATGGTTATGATTATGTTAGGTACCTTCCTAGTGAACTCCTTGCCTGCTCTTGTGCTTTTTGACTCGGGTGCGAGTCGATCTTTTGTATCCCAGACGTTCAGTATGGATTTTGATATGACTAGTGGGGAGTTAGAGTGTTTGTTGTGGGTTTCTATCGCCAACAAACACAAGGTTTCTGCATCCAGAGTGTATCAGGTTTGTGTATTGGAGATCTTCGGGGTGCCTTATCTGATAGATTTGATCCATATCCCCATGCGGGATGTATGCGTGATATTGGGGATGGATTGGCTAAGCAGGTTTGGTGCTATGATCGATTGCGAGGGTCAGTGAGTGACTGTTCGAACCCCAAGTGGGGGAGAATTGGTTATTTACGGAGAGGGTACCAGGGTTGTATCAGGGATTTTTTCGGAAGCCAGGGCTCGGCAGTATATTAAACATGGGTTTATGGGTTATCTTACCTATGTGGGTGACACTCGGGTAGCGGAGCAGACTTTTGTTTCAGAGGTGCTAGTTGTCAAGGAGTTTTCTAATGTGTTTCTGGAGGAGTTGCCCGGTGTGCCTACCGAGAGGCAAGTTGAGTTCAGGATTGATCTAGTGCCAGGTGTGGCTCCGTTTGCCAAGGCGTCGTGCCGCTTGGCACCACCCGAGATACAGGAGTTGTCCTTTCAGCTTCAGGAGCTGTTAGGCAACCAGTTCTTCAGACCGAGCAGTTCGTCATGGGGACCGCCAATAATGTTCTTCAAGAAGAAAGATGGTTCACATCGGATGTGCATCGATTGCCGGGAGCTGAACAAGTTGGAGGTGAAGAACCATTATTCCCTTCAGTGGATTGATGACCACTTCTATCAGTTGCAGGGTGCATTTTGGTTCTCCAAGATCGATCTGAGGTCCGGATATCATCAGGTAGGAGTGAGAGAGGAGGATGTGGAGATGAAATTATTTCAGACTCGTTATGGGCATTATGAGTTCGTGATGATGCCATTTGGGCTCACCAATACGCATGCGGTGTGCATGGATTTGATGAATTGGGTGTGCAGGCTGATGCTCGACCGATCAGTTATTGTGTTCATTGATGATATGTTGTTGTATTCCAAGACTAGAAAGCAACATGAGGAGAACATTCGAGAGCTTTTGGGAGTTTTGAGGCGAGAACGGTTGTATTCCAAGTTCCCAAAGTGTGAGTTTTGGTTACGATAGGTCTTGTTCCTGGGACACCTCGTTAACCAAAACGGGATTTTAGTCGATCCGGCCAAGATCGCGGGCGTGATGCAGTGGGAGGTTCTGAAATCTCCCTAAGAGATCAGGAGTTTCTTGGGTTTGGCGGGATATTATCAGAGAATTATCCAAGATTTCTCCAAGATTGTTGTACCCCTCACTCATCTGATGAGGAAGGAAGTGGATTTCTAATGGGGCCCTAAGTAGAAAGTTGCTTTTGAGACGTTGGGACAGAGGTTATGTGAGGGCCCGGTGTTGAACCTTCCAGAGGGTATCGAGGATTTCATGGTATTTTGCGATGCATCCATCACTGGTTTGGGGACGATCATTATGTAGAGGGGACGAGTGATTATGTATTCTTCACAAAAGCTGAAGCCATATGAGTCGCGATATCCTACTCATCACCTGGAGTTAGGGGTGGCGGTGTTTGCCCTCAATATTTGGATACATTATCTATATGGGGTCCGTTGTACCGTCTACACAGATCACAAGAGCTTACGATATCTTATGGACCAATCGAACCAAAACATGAGGTAGCACAGGTGGCTGTACATGGTCAAGTAATATGACTGTGGGATCCTTTACCATCCGGTAAAGCGAATGTGGTAGCAGATGCCTTGAGCCGTAAGTCGGCAAGACCTTCTGATGGGGGGATGTGTATGAGGATATCCATTGATTCTCCAATTTTGGATTTGATCAGAGGGGCACAGACAGAAGGAGTCAAGAAGGAGAACTGGAAGCAGGAGAGGATTAGGGGCGAGATCGACATGTTTGTCCCCGATAATCAACGTTTGTTGACCCGATGTGGTCGGTTTTAGGTTCCAGTTTCTGCTGGGATCAGGCAGATAGTGTTGGAGGAGTCTTATAAATCTCGCTTTTCTATACACCCGAGAGCCACCAAGATGTATCAGGATTTGAGATTAAGTTACTGGTGGCCTTTTACGAAGAGCGATATAGCCTCGTACGTTGAGAGGTTCTTGACATGTAGGATGGTCAAGGGCAAGCATCAGAGGCCGCATGACAAGTTGCAGCGTTTGGAGGTTCCCATGTGGAAGTGGGAATAGATTACCATAGATTTCATCACTAAATTACCGAAGACTGCCAAGGGATTTGATGCTATATGGGTCGTCGTGGATCGATTGACCAAGATTGCCCACTTTTTGGCCATCTGCGAGAGCTCTTCGGCTGAAAAACTAGCCGATGTGTAGGTCCGAGAGATTGTTGCTCGTCATGGGGTTTTGGTCTCCATTGTTTCAGACCGAGATGTTCGGTTTACTTCCCGATTCTGGAAAACGTTCCACGAGGAACTGGGACGAGGTTACATTTCAGCACTGCTTGTCATCTGCATACCGACGGGCAGAGTTAGCGGACCATACAGACACTTGAGGATATGTTGTAGGATTGTGTTATAGATTTTAGTGGGAGTTGGGATTCCTACCTACCTCTTGCGGAGTTTTCCTACAACAATAGCTATCACTCCAGCATTGATGTCCTTCTTTTGAGCTCCTGTATGGTCGGAGGTGTCGTACCCCAGTTTGTTGGGGGGAGGTTGGTCACAGAGTCATGAGAAGGACTAAGGTAGTCCTTCAAACCACAGAGCTTATTCAACAGATCAGGCAGAGATTGCTGATAGCTCAGAGTCGGCAAAAGAGTTATGTCGATTGGCGCCGATCAGAGTTGGAATTTCAGGTCGGCGATATGGTACTACAGAAGGTCTCGCCATGGAAGGGTGTGATCCGCTTTAGGAAGGGGGGAATTAGGCCCCCGTTATATTAGACCGTTCCGTGTGATCGCTAGGTAGGGTGGCCTACCGATTGAGTTTGCCGAGTGAGCTCGTCCAGATCCACAACAAATTCCATGTTTCGCATTTACGGAAGTGCATGTTGGACGATGAGGCAGTGGTCCCTTTGGATGATATTCAGATCGATGAGCGCCTAAATTATGTTGAGAGGCCGGTATCGATATTGGAAAGGAAGATGAAGATTCCATGAAACAAGGAGATACCTTTGGTAAAGGTTCAGTGGAAGCATAGGAAAGGCTCTGAGTGGACCCGGGAGCTGGAGGCGGAGATGCGGGAGCATTATCCTGAGTCGTTCGCGACGGCCGACTTCGAGGATGATGTCAAGTTCAAGTGGGGGAGAATTGTAACATCCTGATGTTGAGGTATTTTCAATAGTAACCCTATGAAAGAATAAATATTGAATTTTAGTCCCTAAGTATATGAAAGAGTACAAAATGGTCCATAGTGGCAAAATGATAATTCTGACAAGAATTAGTACGCTGAGCGTACATTGTGTACGTTAGGCATACTAGGGCATGCCCTAGTACGCTGGGCATACACCTCGTACGCGGGGCATACATAGAGAAAATGAAAACCCTAATTTTTAGGGTTTAGTCCATATATAAACATCATTATCTCTCATTTCTCATTCCTTCACCAGCCTTCCTCTATGAGAAGAGTGCATTTTGAGCCCATTGGTGTACTTTGGTTGTGTTCTTCTGTAACACCCTGTTTTTCAGGTATTTTCAAATTCATCTGTATGTTTTAATTCATGACATTTTGGTCATTGTATTAGAAGGAAGTAGCCATGAGAAGCCGTAGTGGAAATTTGGTAATTTTGAGGACAAGAGGGGTACGCTAAGTGTACATGAGAGTACGCAGAGCGTACGAGGGCGCGCCCTAGTACGCTGGGCGTACTCATGTTTGGAAGAAACCCTAAGTTTTAGGGTTTGAGGGGTATTTAAACATCGTTATGGCTCATTTATCCCCACCTTTTCAGCCTCCAAAGCCTTGGAGTCGTTCTTGCAAAAGCCTAGCCCCTTAGAGTGTGATTTGAGCCCTTAAAGTGTGTTCTTGGTGTATTAGAGGAAGGAGAAGGTGCATCAAGAAGCCCTGAAGTGGAAGCAAGCTTGTGGATCTGGGATTCTTTGCCCCTTGTGAAGATCTAGAAGGTATAAAGTCTATACCTTTTTGGTTTGGTTGTTAGATCTCATCTTTGGACGTTTTATGTTGCATTTCTTATCCCAAAGGTCTCATTCTATGCATGTTTGATTATTGACGTTTTGAGTTGTCATTGCAGACCCTGGGAAGGGTCCTAAGCAATAAAAATGAGGTCCCAATGGCTAGAATTTTCTGATGCATCTTGTAGAGAGTCTTAATGGATTAAGACCTTGTAATAAGGACTTTATGGACATGAAAAGTCATAAAGTTGGAGACTTTATGACTTTAGGGTGCATTTGGATCGTAGATCTGAAGTTTGGGCTTAAGTGCTTAAGTCATTAAGCACTTAATAAGGATTTGATGTCTGCGAGGTTACGCCCCGCGTAGGTGGGAGTACGCCCTGCGTATTCGGTCAGCCACCTTGTAAGCTAGTCAATGTGAAGCTTCATGTACGCTAAGCGTACCTCCGTAGTACGTCCTGCGTACCCGCATGGGCCAGCCAATGTTGAGTTAACTCGGTTGGGTTGACTCAGTTGGTTTAGTGGGTTTGACCTTTTGAATTTGACCAGATAACTTTGATTTTGACCAAGTTAGACAACATTTGACCAAGTTTGACCACATTTGACCAAGTTTAACTTTGAGGGTATTTTGGGATTTTGATGGAATTGGTCACTTGGTGGATGCAGGCATTGAGTAGAGAGCTGAGATTCGGAGTCGGGCCTTGTCAGTTTTGCTCATCTTGTGAGGTGAGTTTTCCTCACTATACTTTCAGTTCGAAGGCACAAAGGCTGGACCATTGGTTTGATAACCTGATATTCGTTGATATGTTGAGTATGGAGTAGATATGCATGCTAGTTTTGATATGCTAGTATGGTATATCTGTAGGACTACCTATGATACTGTCTATTTATATGTGTATGTTATTATCTGTTATATGTCGACATATTGTGTGGGTTGGATTGAGGTTGTACTACTTCGTGTTATTGCCAACAAACCCTGGAGTAATCCATACCAGTAACAAACTACGAAAAAGAATTAAATGAATTAAAATTCAAGTTTCCTAACTTAAGTGGAAGTCTTATGTAAACTCGCTTAGCGAATTCTAACCTAACTGACCAACTCAGCAGGGAATCTTCCAAGAGTGAGGAGAGAAGGATGTGGATTCAGCTGAAGGAGTAAGAGTTAGTTAGGTCTACGGATGAACTTATTTATTTGCAACGTGATAATTTAAAGTTTTTAAAACAACGAAATGTTTTCTGTTTGATTGCTAAGCGCTTATATACAAATATCACCCAGTTGCATCTAGATTGTGAGATAGGTAAAAAGATTCATAAAATGATTTTGCCCTTCCTTGAATTTAAGGAAGACGAAGTCATTGCTGAATGTGAATCTATAATGTCTTCATATGAGATTTTAGTAACCTACAAATATGGACTGGACAAAATTGAATCTTTCATTGAGTCCAAAGAACATAAATGCATGCTTAATAATTTACTGGACGAAGACGATAAATTAAAAATCAAGACCGAGACTATACAGAAGTTTGACTCATCCAACGCCAAATTAAGTTCAGAAAATAAAATAAATTTAGAAACCACTTCTGAATTTGATGAGGACAGTGAGATGAGCGAAATCTCCGTAGAAGACAAAGTCGATTGTTTAGAATTTCTTAAGAGCGAACCAGATGCAGCAAAACCACTCATATCTGAAAATTCGGTTGAGTACGCTCGGGTCTCAAAGGACAAATCCAAGAAACTCAAAGAAAAGGTCGTTGTTTATCAGAAGGTGCAAACTACACCAAACCAAGTATATGCAGTCACTGGAGAAACTAAGAAACAAACGGCGGAGTTGACGTCCATGGTTGACAAATATAATGTTGAAGGTTGCGATAACCACTTCTGGTCTGCTCCTATCGACAATGCAGACGAAAGAGTTGGTCTGTCAGAGCAAACCTCATGGAGAGTTAGGGGAGAATACATTCCCGAACCCCTCAACAAACCCTCAAGCTTTGATAAACCCAGTTCAAGTGGTACAAAAGAAATACCAAACGAACCACTGAGAGCTTCCAGCGAATCATCAACAACCGAAGCTCATGAGAAGAAAACAAAACCTAAGGCCAACATTCACTTGACTCAAGAGCAACTTGATGAACAGAAACCCCAGAGGAACAAAAGATACATGAAGAACCTCAATGAGAGAAAACAGTTTTGGCAATCCCAAAACCCCACTTATGTTCGCTCTGAAAAAGTTTCTAATCTCAAGATGAAAAAGGAAGCACAGGCCAATCATTGCCAGTCATGCAGTCGGGTAAACCGAACGATTTGTTTCGGTCCTAATACTAGTGGTCACAAGAACCAAAAGTCAAGTTTCAGTCCCAACTCTTACTACGCCAAGAACCGAAAGTCCAGTTTCGGTCCCAACACAAGTGCTCAGAACCGAAAGTCAAGTTTCGGTCCTAAAACCCATCATCCTAACTCCCAACCAAAACCTAACTATGTAAAGGATATCAAAGGAAAGGGAAAGCTCGTCTCAGATTCTGAAGTCCAAAATGCCAAAAAGTCAGCTAACCCTAGGACTCCAAAGAAAACCTCAACTGTGAAACCAACTAACAATAAAACACACCAGTTAAAACAAGATGAAAATAAAATCAAAGTTTACACCATCAAACGAAAAGATGAAACCACTTTAATAAAAAGAACATATATGATTGATCTTTCTGTTGCAATTCCCTACACTGTAAAAGTCTCACCAGGGCCCAAGAGACTTTAGGTTCCTCAATCTGCTTAATTTTGCAGGTTATCAGTGACGAGCAGTTTGACGACGAATGGTATATTGACAGTGGCTGCTCTCGTCACATGACATGAAGGAGGGAAGAACTTAGGGAGTTTCGCTCCCTTAAGGATGGTGGATGTGTTAAATATGGAAACAACTCATACGGCACGATTAAAGGGTATGGGATGACAACCAACGGAGAATTCTCAATATGAAAAGTAGCCTACGTGGAAGGATTGCAGCACAACCTCATCAGTATTTCTCAACTAGTCATGGGAACCGGTTTGAAAGTCTCGTTCGATGATGAGGGATCAGAAATAATTGAAAAGCAAACAAAGAAAGTTCTATTGAAATCTGAGCGCAAAGGGGAGATGTATCCTCTAAATCTCAACCAGATAAAAGGGAAGCCACCAATATGTTTGCTGTCGAAGGCGGACTCAGATGAAAGTTGGTTGTGGCACCGAAGACTATCGCATCTGAACTTCAAAGATATTAATAAACTGGTGCTTGGTGATCACGTGCGTGGACTTCCTGTTCTCAAATTTGACAAAGAACACATGTGCACAGCATGCGAGATGGGCAAGCAAAGTAGAAAGAGTCACCCTTCTCGTATCAATACATAGATCATCGAACCTCTTGAACTACTGCACATCGACCTATGTGGCCCTTCGACTATCGAAAGCTTCGGTGGTAGTAAGTTTATACGTGTAATTGTAGATGATTTTTCACGATTCACCTAGGTTTTCCTTCTTAAACATAAATCAGAGGCGACTCCCAAGCTGAAGGTTTTTATCAAGCAAGTGGAATTGCAGCTACGAAAGGTGGTAAGAAACATAAGAAGCGATAATGGTCTAGAGTTCAAAAATAAAGACTTTGAAGAGTTTCTGCCTGAAAAGGGAGTAACTCACAACTTCCTGCTCCCTATACTCCACAACAGAATGGGATAGTTGAAAGGCGAAACCGTTCTTTGTGTGAAGCCACCCGAACCATGCTGAGTTTCGCTTCCCTTCCATTATACTTCTGGGCAGATGCTATAGCTGCTGCATGTTACACACATAACCGGTCATTCCTCAACAAGCAATTTTCCATCACTCCATACGAGATTTTGAACAATCGCAAGCCCAATGTAAAGTTTTTCCATGTGTTCGGTTCAAGATGCTTTATTTTCAACTCCAAAGCAAACCGAAATAAGTTTGATGTAAAGGCAGATGAAGAGATCTTTCTTGGCTATTAGCTTACTTCAAAAGCATATAGGGTTTTGAATAAACGCTCAAGGAAAATTGAAGAAACCTACTATGTAACTTTTGATGATAATTACATGAAGAAGATTCAAGCAAGCGAATGTTCAACGGAAGAAATCTTTCTGGAATCATGTCAAGTCTCAATTCTCATTTCCAATCTGTTTGAAGAGTACATGCTGCTCTCTGATGAACCAGAGAAGGCGATCCACTCAGAAGCGAAAGCAACAGATAACAAAATCGATACCTTGAAGAAAATCATCGATGAAGCTGCTAAAGACATGGAAAGTGAACCTCAACAACCAACCGAGAAGCAGACTCAAAGCGAATCCATTGCATCAGGTGATCATCCAGCTACTAATGACCCTCCAACAAAAGGCAATATACTCTAGGGGGAGGGTTCGTCTACACCAAAAACAACCGACATGCCTTTCCATGGGGAGAATCCATATAAAACCCCAACCCATGAAGATCCATTTGAGGGGGAGAGCACTGAACTTGACATAGGATTCGGTTCGCCATTTGAGGGGGAGAATGAAAATGCAAATGACGAAGGCGATATGTCAGAACTAGAAGAACAAGTCAATGCTGAGCTGGATCCTGCCTATGATCCAAATTACCCTCCTCTAATAAAATGGACAAAGGATCATCCTAAAACTCAAATCATTGGTGAATCATCTGAGGGTGTTCTCAAACGTTCTCAAATGAAAGCGAAGCAAACTGCTTTTATTCTCTCAAGTAGAATTCTGCATGTTTAATTCGTTTGTCTCTAAAGTTGAACCGAAGACGGTAAATGCTGCTCTTGATTACTCTGATTGGGTGCAAGCTATGCAAGACGAACTCCATGAGTTTAAACGAAATCGTGTATGGAGGCTGATTCCCACACCAAAGGATGTATCTGTAGTCGGTTTAAAATGGGTTTTTAGAAATAAGTTAGATAAAGAGGGTAACGTCATTCGCAACAAAGCGAGGCTGCTGGTGAAAGGATATTGCCAGGAAGAAGGAATAGACTATGAAGAGACCTTCGCTCCAGTAGCAAGGTTGGAATCAGTGAGAATCTTTTTGGCATATGTTGCACATAAAAACTTTGAAGTTTTCCGAATGGATGTAAAATGTGCGTTCTTGAATGGAGAACTAGAAGAAACGGTATATGTTGAGCAACCACCCGGATTTGTGAACGAGAAGTATCATGATCACTGCTACATACTGGATAAAGTAGTCCATGGATTGAAGCAAGCCCCGAGAGCCTGGTATAAAACTCTAACACGCTTTCTCAAAATGTTAAAATTCAAACAAGGTTCGGTCGACCCAACCTTCTTTCGCAAGAAAGAAGGCGAACACTTAATGATAGTTCAAATTTACGTCGATGACATCATCTTCGGCTCCACGAATCCTAGCTTAACAGCAGAATTCAGGAAGTTGATGGAGACTAAGTTTGAAATGAGCGCAATGGGTCCGATTAACTTTTTCCTTGGACTGAATATAAGACAGGGACCAGAAGGAATTTTCATTAATCAGGAAGCATACACGAAGACTCTGTTGGCAAAGTTCGGCATGACGGGAGATTCCAAAGTAAAGGTTCCAATGGCATTTGGCACGAAGCTGACTCCATCTCTTGAGAAACCGGCTGTTGATATGACTCTCTATCGTCAGATGATAGGATCTCTAATGTATCTAACAGCTAGTAGACCGGAAATAATGTTTTATGTCTTCTATTGTGCCAGGTTTCAAGCAAATCCAAGAGAACCTCATATGGTTGCAGTGAAAAATATCTTCCGGTATTTGAAGCGAACCTCGTCTCTCGGTCTTTGGTATCCTGCAAAATCCAGCTTCTTTGTTCAAGCTTTCTCTGACGCTGATCTTGGTGGATGTGGATTGGACCGAAAGAGCACAACCGGCGGATTCCAGTTCCTTGATGGCAAACTTGCCAGCTGGCAGTCAAAGAAACAAACTTGTGTGTCTCTTTCCACAGCCGAAGCTCAGTACATCGCTGCAGCATCTTGTACATCACAGGTCATATGGATACAAAACCAACTTAGAGATTAAGGCTTAAGCATGAAGAAGATCCCTCTCTACTGTGACTCTGAAAGTGCGATTCGAATATGTCACAATCCAGTGCAACATTCCAAGACTAAGCATATTGCACTGAGATACCACTTTATCAAGGACCACGTTGAAGATGATAATGTTGAAGTTCACTTCGTTCGATCCTCATATCAACTGGCTGACATCTTCAATAAGGCCTTACCAGAAGCAAGCTTTAACAAGATACTCCAAGGCTTGGGAATGATGGAAGCTGAGTCAGTACCGAAACCCCCTTCTTCTCACTAAAATTGAACAAGTGAAATAGAGCGAACGCTCGGTCTATTTCGGTTCTAGAATTTTTCGGGAACCGAAATGAACCGAACGCTTGGTTTATTTCGGCTCTGGAATTTTTTAGGAACCGAAATGAACCGAACGCTCGGTCTATTTCGGCTCTGGAATTTTTCGGGAACCGAAATGAACCGAATGCTCGGTCTATTTCGCTTCATCTTTTCCATGGTATTATTTCGGTTGTATATTTTTGTAAAGCTTTCTTATTCTTTTGTGTGTTTATATTTAGTATTTATTTTCTTTTCTGTTATTATTATTTTTCAGAAATTACAAAAAAAATTCAAAATTATTTTCTTTCTGTTTTTATTATCTTTCAGAAATTCCAAAAATCCAAAAATATTTTCTTTTCTGTTTTTATTATATTTCAGAAAAATCCAAAAACTACAAAAATATTTCTATGTGTTTTTAAGCTTTATCTCTCAATTCTCAAAATTGATTCAAGTTCACAGATGCGAAACACAATGATCTTGGGGCATGTATAACATTCTTATCTATGTACTAGTTAAGTGTCCCTAGAAGCATGTTGTTGCATGTAGACCGAAGCCTCCATGACTCTGAGTGAAGCTGTCACACCCCCAAACCAAGGATCGCGGAAACGTCCGGGGGTGGAGGACTTCATGTATAGTATCACAACAACGAGTATAATAGTGCTCAAAGTAAATACAACCATCATAAATATAATTGAAAAGGTTACACCATAGAATAAGTTTACATGTTTCAAAATCAATTACATTATGATGACAAAATGAACTATTTTGACGATTTATCGTCCCATCCTCAAAATGCTGTTGGTTTTCCTGTTTCACTGATTTCCTGATAATACAAGTAGTTTTGAAAAAGTGTCAACAATTAAGTTGGTGAGTTCATAAGAGTTTTGTTTGAGAAAGAAACCGTTTTCCTTGTAAAAGCGACAAAGTATGTTTCCAGAAAATCCAATATTTTCTTTATTAAGTGAAATGAATGCTTCTATGTTATGCGATAATGAACCCTAGAAAGACCCATAGATTCCTTCTATAATCGCCCAGTGTATATAAGTTATATAAAATTTAAGTTAAATAAACCGTCAAATATAATGGGTCTGCCCTAGGTCCACAACCAAACAAGGAACAGGAAGTAAGGCGGGCCCACCAATTTTAAGTCGATTATGACTAGATTCTTATATAACTCTAGCATATACACTTAGCAATTATAGCTGAAGTCTAACAATTCTAGATGAAATATAGTTTTAACAGAGATATGATTCCAAAGAAAATCCTATATTTTCCTTATAAAAGTTATGTGGTCCTAAATCCCAGGACCGAAAATAAACAAGTATTTTTCATACTTAAAGATATAAAAGTGGTTTTAAATCGGCATAAAACCCTTTTAGATTTGGAAATGAACCCCTTTTCAAAGTAAAATTTTCCATGTAAACTTGAAAGATAGTTAACTACCTATGTGAGTCGCTATAACCATACTATGACGAGAAATAACCTGCACAACGTTTTTCAGACGTTAAGATACTATGACTCTTGTCACCCGTAGACCTGTAGGTCCCGCTGTAGCTAGCAGCAAGGTGTGGGGTGTCAAACCCAATATAGATCTATACATAATTATCACGCTCTCCCTACAAGAGACTCTGGTTATAACTTACAGGAATTGGGATCCCGTACTCTAACGTACTGGGAGAGAATTGCCTCACAACCTAAGTTAACTAGTTTACACATAGTTTGATATTAAAACCTCTTCCGTGGAGGAAGAAAAATCACTTTTTCTGAATAAATTAGTGATATGAAATCCTTAAACTATTACTATTATAGTTTATCACGTAGGATATGAAAAAACCCATTTGTTTTGAGAGTAAAACCTTTTTCATGAAGTAAAAATCCATAAACTATGTTTATTGAAGTTTATTATATGTGTTCGAAATGAATGAGTAAACCTTATCATGAATGACTAAATTTCAGTTTATGATGATAAACTAACAAGAAAATACATTCAATATTTAGAACTTATGGTTATACACTTTACTCAACATACTACAAAGTGTTATGAAAGTTGTAAGCTGTTAACTAGTTTTTAACCTTTCTACATTGTTTTAGAAAAATTATAGAAAAATCATACGAAGTCGAAAACTAAATCCGTAAATTCTGAGAGTTCACAAAATGTCTCTAGTTTATTCATAATTTTTATTATGATTTTTAGAATTCTTTAACTTCTGTTAAAATGTTCATATTCACAGACTGGTTCGAGTTTGTTTCTGAAATGATAGGCAGTTTTGTAAAAATCACCGTAAGTTGTAGAAAAATCGTATGGAGATGTGCAAGTAGTCATTTTAAAGGTATGAAGCTGAACTATTTGCATATTAAACAGTTTTGAAAGATATTAAGTTTAATATAGTCAAAACAGTCCGTGAATAAGACTCAACTTTTCTAATAAAAGCTGTTGTTTGAGTTTAGTTAAGTTTTTGGTATTTTAACTTGTATTCCCCCCTGAAAACTGAAGAAAACATGAAAATGTAGGGGTATGAACTCACCTTGAGTGATTTCAGTAGATGGATGATGAAGAAAAGAAGTGTTCAACTCAAGAACACTTAGATGATGCTTGAAGATTTGAAGATCTAACAACAAATATGACGATATTTGTGTAAGGAACTCATGATTTGAGTGAAGAAGTGTAAGGAAATCAAGTGTGGGAAGAGATTTACTTACCAAGGTAGATGAAGAACTTGAAAATCAGCCTTGAAATCTCGAAATTTAGAGAGAGAAGTGAGAGAGAATGAGTTTTTGCTTCTTGGTGAAGTGTGAGAGAATGGGAGGAGAGATAAGGGTTTTTCTACCCTTGAGTCAAAGTACTTGGCTGGAAAGAGGGGAAGAAGGACAATGAAATGACCAGGTATGGTGGAAGGACAAGGGCTGGTCATTGAGTGGGCATGGGTGGTTGCTTGTGTCATACACTAAAGCAAAGTCAACACTCCACCCAAAATATCCTACCCACTAATCTTGGATAAGATTTACACTCAAAAACGTGGTTAATTATGAATTTAGGGGTCTTATATGTTAAAACATAATTTTGGGTGAAAATCCCGCGTTAAAATTATGTAAAACGGGCCTAAAATGAAGTCGTAGTCGAAAACCGGGAAAAAAAGTGCATTACAGCGAGGCTTCTCGGATTGGGTCGGAGGTTCGGTCCCTACTGTTGTTGGGCCCGAAGGGGAGGTGGAGCGAAATAGCCTGAAGGCGAAGGTCAGGAGCGAAAGCGAGCTTCGGGTTCGGATCATCAGACTTCGGTTCGGTCCTAAGGGTTTCGGTTCGAAAGGTTCGGTCCGTAGGGACCTTCGGGTTCGGTTCGCAGGCAGCTTCAGGTTCGGTCCGACTTAGTTCGGTTCTTAGCACCTTCGGTCCCTATGGTTTCGGCTCTTTGGAATTTCGGTCCATTATTGAGAGGCTTCGGTTCTAAAGGTTGTTTTTCCAATAATTAGTCCGTTTTAAGTGGTTTTTGACCCGGTTAAGGGTCGGGTTGACCCGAATGATTATAAAAAGTTAAAGGAAGTTTTGAGAGAGATTTGGGAGAGATTTTTAATAGAGAGAGATAGAGTGAAAGAGATTGGGAGAGATTTCTTTTGTGACCTTTTTGAGTGTTTGGCTTTGTAACGCAAGGTTTGTAAACCTCGTTAAGTCTTGTTATGATTGTTATACGCTCTCGAGGGGTATGGAATAATGTTTTATCGAGTAGTTTCATCACTTGCCCTGATTAGGGTTTAGATTTTCCGAACACGTGAAAACTCTAAGTGATACATTGTATTAAGATTGCGAGTAGTTCAATAAGGAACATAATGGAAACCCTAATGTACAAGGGTTAGATGAGTTGACCGGTTTAACTTGTTGACTTTAGTTGACTTTCACTTGGCCAAAAATTGATGGTTGTCACAGAAGCCTTAATGATTTGATAAACACCAATCGATTCTTCCCAATCAGGCTGCTAAAATCACTCAAGTCACGAGCTACCTTACTCTTCTCATAGTGAGTTAAGAGTTTTCTGCTTTGACACTCTTATATAGCAGAGGTACTTTCGGTTCCTTAACCATCTTCTCACATTTCTCCATTAAGTTTTGTTTCCTAAAAGTAACCCTTGAGACTCTCAGCAATTACCACTCAGGTTTATGGTTACACAATCTCTGTGTTGATGATCTTAGTTTCATTTACCATGTGCTAAGTGAGACCCAAAATCCAACACCGTGAATGAATTGACGGTGAACGCTCTAATGTTCAAGCTATTACATGTTACCTCAAGAAATCTCTTTGTATTTTTGCGTGATCTTTATGAAACTGTCTAACACCAGGACGTTTCTTCCCATAAGATCCAGTTTTATTTTTTTTTTATTTCTAAAATACATCCTGTCACTGAATATTTTATCACATCTACTTGTTCAACAGGCCACATCGGTCTCACAAGTACTTCATCCAACTTTCGGTCTTATTTTAAGTATCGATGTTCGGTTAAGATAAACTACCCACTAAAGCCTATAATTGAAAAGATGCCTTTCAATGTTTCTTTAAAAACATTTGATCGTATTTTACGGGAAACCACACAGACACTTCTCAGTCTCTCTTGACTTTGAAGGAAGAGATTTGTGCCCGGGATCCACAGTTTCGTGTCTATATAGACATCACTTAAATCCCACAAATATTTTGCTTTATTTCTTTATCATTGGCACACTCTAGCATGAAGGTCTTTATGATTTTCCAAATTCTTGTTTGTGGTACTTATGGCACTTTTCCAGATTTGTGCTTTCGGCTCTAACAGAAATGGTTGTTCACTTTAATATGGAGCAAAGGTTCCTTAGTATGAAGAGAAAGGATGAGTCACGTTTATGGTGGTGTTGATTTAATTTAATAATAAAAATAAAATAAGGGTGAGTCAGCATGAATTTGAAATGGTTAAAAATTTGAACATGAGATAAGGATGGAAAGGCGCGTGAATTTGAAACGGCACCTAATATCACGCCTAATGACGACTTCTTCGTAAAACCCAGCTGTCAACTCATGCTTTTTCAGGCGTCGATTCAAAAGATAGTCAAATCATTACTATGTATTTTTCTCTCTCCTAGCGACGGTATAAAAGGTTTTCTCACACCTCTTGGGTTTCTTTACCAAATCTCAAATCTCTCAAGAACAAATCGGCGATTTTCTACTGTTCATCTTCTTCTTCCCACCTGCAACAATGGCTGAATCTTCATTGGTTTACGAACAATCCGCTTAGTCCTCTCTTCTGACCATCAAACCCAATCAAAATCTGATCATCGAACTAAACCCATTTTTCTATGATTCATACATGTTGCATGTGGTTGAATGTCTCAAGTATTCACCATTGGTGGTTGCTCTCACACAGGTGGAAAACGTTCCAATGTCGATGCTCTCTCATGTCTACTCCACTGTTGTATACGATAAAGCTAAGGAGTGTATATTTTTCGAGATCGTCAATCAAAAGACATCGATTTCGAAAGCTAGGTTTTGTTTGCTGTTACGCCTTGCTGTTGTCGATTCCATTATTAACCCAGATTCCATTACAACAACTCAGTTGTTCTCGATGTTCTATGATATGGGGTACACAGAGATTCTTACCACTGTCACCAAGTTCAAGAAATCTTGTCTTCCTCCTCAGTGGAACGGACTCTTTACTCTCCTCTCCAAGGGCTTATCGAGGGTTGCAGGTTCAGATGGAACGAGCAGGGCATTCATGACCCTTTTATATGGTCTGTATCATCGGGTTAATATGGATTACGGGTCAATCATATGGTCTCAACTAGTTCAGAGTATGAGCTCTTCTTCAAGGCACTCTGAAAGTTCGTGTGCTCGATTTTGGACTATCATCACCCATTGGGCGATGGAAAAGTTTAATGTTCCAACAATGGCGGATTCACTCAAGTCATCGATTGCCACCTTCCACAAGACGAGGATCCTTGTCTCAGATCCCTCCAAGTTCATCTTCATTGGGTCAATTCTGGAGTCAATGTACAGATGTGTTTCCCCTGAAAGCAACGTTATCAATGAGTACAAAAACCTAACCCCTTCAGGGCCACGACAGCTTACTCCAGAGATGCAAATCTCGCTAGACACTACAGATAAACCAGTTAAACTAGGGAAGAAGCCTGATAAAAAAGGGGAAAAGGATGGTCAATCCTCCAAAGTTTCTACTCCTAAGAAACGCAAGTCTGAGCAAGCAGCGCCTACTGCTCCAAAGAAACGAAAGACCAAGATGAAAGCTCACAGACAGAAGTCTCCTTCCCATCTTCCAGTAACTCTGAGTATGTTCCTTCTGACCCACAGCCTGAACCCGAGTCATCTGACGACGAAGCTACTCGAACCGAAAGTCCACGTAGAGGTAATTCGCCTCCACCCTCACCAACTAATGACAGTAACCGAAACTCACCTCCTCCACATTCGGTTCCTATTACTATCGCTCCCTGTCCTCCACCTATCTCATCTACCACTGCTACCTTAATCCCTATTCCAACCCCACTGTTTACTACAGTTACTACCACTACTACTCATCCAACCGAACCTAATGTTCGTGTCAACGTATCTGATACGGGGTCATCTACTTTCGGTTCTGATCCTCCTGTTACCTCAGCACCTTTATCACCACCTCCATCACATGAATCTGAACCTGTTCTTGGCGGGGAAGACGTGGAATTCGACTCTGTTTACTACAGTCCTTATTGAGTATAGAGTGATGACGATGATGACGCTCCTGTGACTAAAAAGCATCTCAAGGCCATGAATGACAAACTTGACCGACTGCTCTCTTCCTCTTCTGCCAGTGCATATTCGGAAGCAGCACTCAAGGCTTTGTTCGCATCCGTTGTAAAAGATCATGAAACTTCCATCTCCAATGCTGTTAAAGCTATTGAAGCCTCAACCTCCACCTGTCAGAAAGCTTCACTTGCAGTTGAAGCTTCCACTAAGGATTGCAAGCAGGCGACCGCCAATGTCAAAAAACTAGTTTCGGATGCACAGCTCTTTCTTGATTCTCTTCAAGATACCGCCCAGAAGAATGCTCAAACAGTGAATGCTTCGGTTGATAATCTTGTTGGGTTTTAGTATACTACAACATCCTATGGTGGACATACAACCCTAAATACCTTGGATCTATGTTTTCTCTATTATACATGCAAATATGAAGTTTCCAAGATATTACCCTATACTAGCATACAAATATCATATACTTGGGTAATAAATTAGATAGAATACATACCTTTTTTTTATGTAACTTGTCTTCATGAAGCTTGAGTGCCTAGTGCCCCAAGTGTGACACCTCAAATGGTTCACACAACACCATGAACACTTGGAATAACCTTGAGAATAAGGATACTTTGGTTTTCTCTAGTGAAATCGGCCTTGCCCTTTTGTGTACACACACTAGTGCCCATTTCACCAACCAAGGACATCTTTATATAGTGTGGAGATTAGGGTTAAACCCTAATACCCATGACCTTTCATTTCATATGATCCATGGGTTAAACACTCCATGGACTATCCATGAAAGCTTAGCCCAACCTAAATGAACTTGGCCCATCACACACATATATCTTAGAGTCCATATTTAATTAGTTCCTTTTGATCACTTAATTAATTATAAATTAATTCTTGATCAATACTAATTAAATAATATGATTATATATTAATATATTAGAACTTATAATATATTAATATAAATCACTAGTATCCTTTTTCCTCATCTTGTCTATCCAATTGTCCTGATGCCATGCAACCCAAATGGACCATGCCGGGTCGGATCAAGTCTTACCAATTATAGTTATGGACTTAGACATTAATCCAACAGTCTCCCACTTGGATAAGTCTAAAACTATTATTGAGTATGACTTCAAACCCCGACTAGCAATCGTACCTCTCAAAAGCTTCTGTCGAACTCTGACCTTTGTCAATGACTTGTCCATTAGATAAGGGATCATATATTCCTCCATTCTAGATATCATATGGACTGAGACATGGATTATCAATCATTCTCTCTGTCCATTTGTTGTTTCCCGATTTCCGATTTATGATGACTGACTAATTGAACAAATCAAATCAGTCGTGGATTGGCCAAGCACTCACATGTGTCATCGCTAAATCATCGAGGGGCCCACATATATCGCTTTTATCCCGAAGGTAAAAGGAATGGATAAACTTCGACTCATATGGCTTGTTCTACTACTTGTTGAATCATACACAAAGGCACGTTTTATAACATCGAGTTACCAATGCGTTTTCGTGCAATCAATGTATAACCAACTCATAGTAACAAATCATATCTCTAGGTTTTAAGAATATAAAATATTATCGTCTCATGATCACTCGTGATAAAATCCATGAAGTGATTCAAATGAGCGTGGGTTGAATCCAATACTCATAACTTATGAGCACTCATGAGTGTTGTAGCACCGCTTTGTCCAACATCTTAGACCTCTACAAGCCAACCCATGACAGTCTTGATTCATATCTACTTCCAACATATGAACGACTGTGGATAGTTTGAATAACTTAGTCATTCAGTAAGAATGACCTAGTTTATTCTGGAAGTCAAAACATGCAAAATGAAACACAAGAATAAATGAATCAAATATGGTATCAAACCCTATGAATATAAATAGACCACTTTTATTTATCACCATACTGATTACTCATTATTTCATTGTTTTGGTTTTATCAACTTTATATCTGAATTAAAAACACTAGTTGTCCCATGCTCCAAGCATGTACACTATGTTTTTCTAAACAATAGCTTTGCCATACACCAAGTATGCACTCTATGTTTGTCTATGATCCTTACTTTGTGAAATAAACCAATTGAACATAATTTCAATGATTCTAATTTCACACTCTCAAATCCTTATCGAAAAATGTGAGAATTTCAAATTCCTATCATTTATCGAAATCTGTTTAGATTTTAAACTTATATGCACTGACCCTCCTGTAATGAATATGTAGAAAGTCACAAAGACTTGTCAACAGTCATTATAAGGTATTCCAATGGAGATCAACTCCATGGAAACTAAGTCTCATATTCAAAGTACATTGCTTTAGACATGCGTCTTGCATTAAGTTTTCTAATCTTACACCGATAACTTCCACCTATGGAGACAACTCCATATTCTCATTTTAACTATCACTTCTGAACAAGATATGCCTCTTTTCAGAATATGTTAATATGGTCCTTCCAAAATTAGCACTATACTTCCAACTGTCCCTGAGCAACCAATCTTTGGTAAACCTCAGATTGTCCTCGACAATTGCTTAATCATTTTAGTCATATCCAATTCTAGACCTTTTCCCTTCTTAATGTCTCTGGGCATTTGGAAAACTTTAGAAATGACAAATATTATAGCACATGCAATCGATCCTGTACCCAAAGCAAATGGTACACGATTCATGATGTCTCACATAAAGACATGATTCTAGACCAGTCTTTTGCTACAATATTTTTATTTGCCATGTTTTCAAAATTTGACTATGAAGAGGGATGCCGTAATCATAATCGAATTTTGAGAACGCAATATATAGAATTTCCTTAAGTTGAACCAATCCAACATGAAATTCATATATATATTCTTGACTAAAGATGATTAAGGTCTCAATCTAACCCTTTAGAACTGAAATGAAGTATATCCTCTCCTTTAATTATAGCAAAACAACTTTTTCAATCCCTGCAGCCTCACGAATTGAAACTTTTGTTTTCTATAATTAACATTGCTAACTTGCAACACTAACAATAATTATCATGCTCCCACTAACATGATGATTATTAGCATAACACTTATGCTCCCACTAGCTTTGACATGTACTCAGAAATCAGCTGGACTTCTAGAAATCAATACTTTATTGACTTTCTTACCAAAGTTCAGATTTCTGATACGAGATGCTTTGATAAAACTTTATCAAAATCATACACCTTTCCTTAGATAGCATGCATGTGGTGTAAACAATTTCAGAACTATGAAAAGGGATGTCGTAATCATAGTCTGAATTGTTTAGACCTTTTGCCATCTGCTTCAAATCTACTTGGTGGAAGTGTTTCCTTACCATCATTTACATGAATCGGAGAGAAACCTTATGACCCTTAGATTTTATGGTGTATGTGTTCTTATCCATGTGAATCGTCAAAACCATAGTCACAAGACAAGGATAATGACAAATCCAAACTCATATGGACTGAACTTATGCAATCTTAACTTCTTGCCACCTGGTAGTACAGGGCCTGCCATTGCTTCCAAGTTGTTATGCAACCAATTGAGAACTTTCAGAACTCCTATGCAAAGCCAACTTTAACTGGAATGGGCACAGAATATGTCAACACGATAGGTTATAAACCTCAAGTCGTGTGCTAGTGAAGAACCTCAGGTTTTATTTGTGATTAGTTCTTGAAATTCTTTTTAGGATCTTTAAGACTCTCACTGTCCTCTTGACATATAAGACTATCTTGCCAAATATTCAAGAGATAGTGCGGATTATTTATCAAGACAAACACTTCACACAATTGGCCTTAGTTGGTCACAACTTACCAATTTCAAATGTACAAGGGTAGGTCACTTTTACTCTTACATTTGACAAGTGTTTTAAACCTTTCTTTAAGATATGTCACTCAAGTTACAATCTTGGAGTATGACTCTAAGAATTGTTTTGGAACGAAGTATGACTCGTCTTCCTGATCTAACCATTTCAACAATTCATGACTCCTCTTCTTAGTCATAAGAATGCACTAAGATGACCTTTAGAGGACTAATTGTGATATGATTTCTAAATCTTAAGATGATCACAAACATGATACTAAAGTACTCTCCCATCTTTTCAGATTTGAGAAACTTTTATCTTTCTGCCTAATTTGATTCTTCCCATTCGTTCTGCCATACATTGAGACTTTTTCCAATGCTTCAGAATTATACTTAAACTTGTAAGTATAACCAAATTTACTAAACTTTAGTAAATCAAATAGTCTTAACGAGCTTTGTGGTGGACATGACCAGTGCACAAGAATGTGTACTCGATCCCTTTAGTCCTTCACTTGACTCACACATCCATGTGAACAAGTAATTAGTCTTGATTTTCCAATGCTTGAAAGTTATCATTCATCATACTATTCAACTTGCATGATTACAATTTTCGGTCCAATTGAAACTTGGGCGATGAGGAACTTTCCTGATTTGGTAAATTTAGACACTACCACAAATGAAAGAATCAAATCCGTTTTCCAATATTGCTGTTAGTGGAATCATATAAGCAACAATTTTCCACAAATGCCATTGTAAGGATACTTCAAATAAATAAAATTAAACAATTTTCTTTTATTTTAGAACTTTGCGGAAAAACTTATCCTTACAATCCACATGGAAAATTGTTGTTATCTATTCCTTAGCAATATATCATAACTTCTTAAGCAACTGCTCAAAATTCTGATGCGATCGAAATCCACCTTGGCGATCAGAATCAGCATATAGTTCCTTTAAGATTTCTCTCTGTTCTTTGATTCGTAAAACATCAACATGTGACCCAGTCACATCATGTAATGAGGATCTCAGAATAGAACTTAACAGAGTTAGATAACGGGCTCTACCTGATGTAGAGTCAAACTTATTGACTTTAACATCCTTAGGTAAATTTGGCAGCTTTGCAATCAACGCCCCTTCCTTTGGCAAAATAAACATATGGACCCTTTGGTAATGGGACTATCTCAGACTTAGCCTTTCTCTTTACCATTTGGTCAACCGGGTTGACTATGGCCAATCCCTTTCCATTGGGAAGAGAATGCTTTTTCTGGATTTCCAGTGTCACCATTGTCACTGTCCATAAAGTTTTTGGGAAGTTGATCTTCTAATCAAATTTTCTTTACTATCGTTCCAAATCATTGCTGATTCAGCAGCACCAAGCAAATAGATGTGATCATTAAGGTTCATGTCATAGTCTGTTTCATAGTAGTCCCAAAGGAACTCACTATGTGACTTAGAAAGTGATTGGACATCCAACTTTCTCAAGACTTTGACACCCAACTCTCCCGGCATGTCAATATGTGACTTCATCTCGAAGATGTGATCACACATACACCTTGCTTGCCATTAGGGCTTGAGTGACCTTGAACTTGTAGGTTAGGGAGAATAATTAGAGGAGGTGGAGGAAGTAAAGTTCCAAGAGTTTTGGGAAGATCATAGATGTCTGAACTAGACATCTTTTGGGAGATATTCAAGATAGTTGATCTAAAGTCCTTAATATAACACCCAATATGAAATATTAAGGCTAGGATCCAACAACCTATTTATAATTGGAAGAGGGATGCCGTAATCCGACTTATAAAATAGTTGAAGGTAGGTAAATGACGATTTACCAATTTCCACCATGAAAAACAAAATAATTTAATTAGGTTTTTACTTGGATTTGAACCTCCTAGATCTTTTGAGATTCATTGAACTTTTCAATGGCATGTTTCAATCTCGAGTGTGCCCTTCAGGTTTTGTGACTGGGATGCCGAGGATCACAAAACAAGGTGTGAAGTAACCATGCAAATATACTTGGTACCCTTAATATTTACCCCTCAATCGATGTGCCGGTTAACCACACGAGCTCCACCGATACTATGATAAATATTAAGTTACCCTTTGCCTACTTTGTTAAATCCAGGTTAGTGTGCCGGTTAACCACACACGCTCCACTAACGGTTTAAACAAAGTGCAAAGTGTAATTTCATGGATTAGCACCTTATTCACATTTTCCTAAGTAACTAAGATTGGGAATTAATAAAAGGTTTAGTTACTTAGTATTTATCATTAATACTTTTAATGAAGGGAGAATTATAGTCCTTGTCCTACCTGTTCGGCTAACGACCCTCCACCAGTCAAGGAAGCGGTGGGTGAGAGTGGACACCCATTAAGCTGCCATTTTATAGGCAACAACCTTATACCCCCCTTATAGACCGGCTTCGTGAATGAGGCCTACTAATGGTAAGACTGACTTGCTCTTATACACATATATATATATATATATATATATATATATATATATATATATATATATATATATATATATTATTAACTTATAATATTATAAAGTATAAGGGTTGAATTTTAACTTTTAAAATTCTAAGGGCTTAACTTGGAATTAAAGTATTCATTAGAGAAAACTTTTCAAATTCCAAAACTTGAGGGCAAGTTTTGAAACTATTCAAAACTCTTGGATTTTCATAACTTATGAGTTTTAAGTAAAGCTTTAAAACTTTTAATGAATAGACTCTTGGACATCCATAACTTGAGGACAAGTTATGGAGCCATAAAAACTATTTATAAGAAAAGACTCTTCATTTTTTTTTTATAACCTAAGGCATATTTATGAGTTTTTTAAGATTCATAAATGTGACTTTTCATATAACTTGAGGACAAGTTACAAAAAAACACATTTTATGAACAACTTTTAGATTAATTAGGATTGAAAACAACTAAAACACAATTTTTTTTCCATTAATCTAAACTAACTCATAAATCAAGGAAACATAGAACTTTTGGTAATCCATAACTTATGGAGTTAAATGCTTGTTTTATGATGAAACTTTTCATGTTGCATAACTTAAGAATAAGTTATGGAATTCTTTAAAACATTAACACCAAATTTTGTAACTCCATAAAAACAAAAAAAAAATTTAAACCTTTTCATATCCATAACTTATGGAGGTTTCAAAACACATAAGATCACAACTTAAAAAAAACTTTTTGAGCTCCAAAATTTTATGACAAAATTTGTAACTCCTTAAAACATTTAGATCAAACTTTTAAAACTAATAAAATAATCATATCATTTTATCTTTTACTAAATTTGACCTAATTCAACTCATATAGCAAATGATTCAAATTTTACAAATAATTAGTTTTTCACAAAACAAGTAATTATCTTAAAATTTGACAAACTTCATGTTTTTTTTCTTTTTTTTCAACTTTGAAAATCAAACATTTGTATGAATATAACAGAAAACAACCCATGTCTCTGATACCACTGTTGGGTTTTAGTATACTACAACATCCTATGGCGCACATACAACCCTAAATACCTTGGATCTATGTTTTCTCTATTATACATGCAAATATGAAGTTTCCAAGATATTACCCTATACTAGCATACAAATATCATATACTTGGGTAATAAAATAGATAGAATACATACATTTTTTTGATGTAACTTGTCTTCATGAAGCTTGAGTGCCTAGTGCCCTAAGTTTGACACCTCAAATGGTTCACACAACACCATGAACACTTGGAATAACCTTGAGAATAAGGATACTTTGGTTCTCTCTAGTGAAATCGGGCTTGCCCTTTTGTGTACACACACTAGTGCCCATTTCACCAACCAAGGACATCTTTATATAGTGTGGAGATTAGGGTTAAACCCTAATACCCATGACCTTTCATTTCATATGATCCATGGGTTAAACACTCCATGGACTATCCATGAAAGCTTAGCCCAACCTAAATGAACTTGGCCCATCACACACATATATCTTAGAGTCCATATTTAATTAGTTCCTTTTGATCACTTAATTAATTATAAATTAATTCTTGATCAATACTAATTAAATAATATGATTATATATTAATATATTAGAACTTATAATATATTAATATAAATCACTAGTATCCTTTTTCCTTATCTTGTCTATCCAATTGTGCCGATGCCATGCAACCCAAATGGACCATGCCGGGTCGGGTCAAGTCTTACCAATTATAGTTATGGACTTAGACATTAATCCAACAAATCTTACGCGTTCACTGGAGGCCGAAAAGAAACATTTTGAAGAATCTCAACATGCAATTCAGGCTACTAACAAAGAGCTTCACACTTCGGTTGATGCTCGTCTCACTCAACTTGAAGCTGAGCTTGCTGTGGAAAACAAGATTATGGATAAGTTGGATAAAAGCACTTCACAGCTTAAAATTCAGAATCTCAAGCTCAAGACTGCTAACAAGGAGATTGAAGACTTAAAAACTGAGCGTGAAATAATTAAATGTTCGGTTGGTGATGTCCACTCCATTCTCCTACACCTCCTGGAAGCCCATGACTCCATTCTTACCATCTCAATTCGACGCCACTTGGCTGAGAAGTTGAGACCTGCTGTGGATGTTTTGAGCAGAATTGAGGGTGTTCCGGAGTCTGTTGTCCCTCCGAAACAAGGGGGAGATAATGTTACTCAGGGCAAGGGCCAACCTCATCCACCTCCAAAACCGAAAGCCACTACAGAGTCTAAGGATAATGAAGCTTTGGGCAGTATGAAGGATAAGAGAAAGAAGAAAATTGGTGATGATGATGTGGATGAAAACGACGATGACGCTGATACAGAAGGAAATGCTTTTAAAACTGAAAGTCTGAAAGTCAAGCCTAGTGATCAAGAGATTCGGGAGAAGATTCAAAAAGAGAAGGAACTTCTTGGTAAGGAAATGAAAGCAAACGAAATGCTAGAGCAAAGGAAGTCTATGTTTCCTGAATGGACTATGGATTCGCTTCAGAGAGAGGTAATCGATGCACCGAGCACTCATTGGCTCGAACCAGTTCTTTCGTTCGGGCTTGAGAACTCCAAGGACTCACAGTTTGACATGCCAATCACCCGAAAGGCATTCATTTTTCACTGTTTTGAGTCAACGACTGGCATTCCTTCCCCAGACCCGAAGGTTGATCGGGATTTGCTTGAGTATTATATTGAGTTTGCTCAGCCGCAATACCTGACCTGGAGTAATCAGAAAATCACAACAGTCAAGGTGTTGAAACCCACTTCAGCAGGGAAATTTATCAACATCAAATTCAAAGTGACCCGAGGCTCTTATAGCTCGGTTTATATGATTTCCCTGGCTGATCTGTCGAACCTAAATCCTCATGATTGGATACTCCTGAACAACATTTTGCTGACGAATCAAAAGGAGTATCAGCCTATTATCAATCACATCAAGCGAATGCTCGTTTGCTATATTCATGAAGTCGCAAAGATGGATCAGGAAATCGCTTTTACCATACATAAGAGGACCACTATGAAGTCGATAGGGAGGGAAAGCGATGTCAACGCGATGATTAAGGGAAAAATTGACCCCAAGTTTCATACTGTTATGTTCATTAGGGGCGAATGTCAGAAATGTTTGTTCGCTCTTATTGACAAACACTTGTTCTCCACCGCCTGCGTGGAGCATATTTTGGATATTATATATGGGTGTAATCAGAACAGCGAAGCCGATAAAAAGATGTTTACTGATATGCTTCGGTGGTATATTTTGTTTCGTCAAACTCTTCTTGCTATCATCCCCAGGCTGTTCAAGATTGTGAGGAAGACTAAAGCTACTCAACCGAAGTAGTCTCTCGCCTCTATTGACGCAAAGGGGGAGATTGTTGGGTCTAGGGTGTTGCGTCTTTGGGCTCGTTTAATAGTCCATTTTGTTTACCCGGTTTGGGCCTGTCCAACCGTGTATTATCATTAGGGTTAGATTATATATAATGCATGCATGTATAGCTTTAAGGTTATCGTTCTCATTAATAGCTTTTGCATTGTAACCCTAGAACACCTCTACAGTCGAAGTTCTTCATCGAGCTCTTCTGAGAATCTATCGATCTATAGTGCAATATTCTCATCACATTCCATTCTGATGACTAATTGGGCCAGGGGTAATCCAGCCTGATGGCTGTGGACCCGTGGGTATTCCGGTCCGATGACTGATCGGACCCAACATTCTTGTTTGTATATGATATGTGTATTTTTTGGTGGTACTTTGGGGGAAAATCACTAACCGTTGGCTTATAGTTTTAGTTTTGTTTCAGGTACTTCAGAGGATCGTGGCAAGGTGAAGGCGTGACCATACACATCTTGGGTTTTATGTTGTTGATCTTGGGAGACTCTGATTTAATGTTTTTGTAAACACTTTTATTAGTAAATGGGTTATTTTTAAAAGTTTAAATTGCTTATGATTTTTGAGATGTTACAAGTTGGTATCAGAGCCTTAGTTTCAGCGAATTGAAGGAACGTCCGTGTGAATCTAATCTCAAAGTAAGGAACTACAAAGGTTTTAAAACTTATTTTCAAAATTGTTTTCAAAAATAATATAAAAAAAGGATAGGTTTCTTATTTGCCAAAGTGATCTAAAAAACGTTGTAGTGATTGTAAACACGAGCCCGTGGATATAAAGAACCCCCAGATTTGACTTCGCATGAAGAAGTTATGATTTTTCAAAGTTCCGTGTTTGACACGATACAATGTGTGTCATAAAAAGTGAGATAGAGATTGGTTGCTCATTAGACAAATTATTCTAAAAGAAAGTTGTAGCACTCTTCGATATGAAGTTAGAGATATAAAAAACGTAAAAAACGAAGCTCGTATGCAAAAGATACGAAGGAAATTTGGTCCCTAAGATTGATATGTAGCGTTTTTCACAGTGTAATTATATAGATTTGTAAATGTAAAATAGAAAAAAAAATAGTCGACAGACTCTAAATGAAAGCTATAGTATTCAACGATATGAAGTCAGCGATATAAAGAATGTCAAAAATTGAGCTCGTATGTGAAAGATATAAAGCAAACTTGGTGCCTAAGCTTGAGGCGCGGTGCGCCCTTTGTTATGGAAGCCTATAAATACAAGTCCGATTTTGGTTCATTCTTGCTCAAGTTTTCTCCAAATTCTCTCTAAAATTTCTTTCATTCCATGTTCATTTTTTCCTTAGTTCTTAGAATACTTTAGCGAGTTTCTACGACGTCAGAGAGCTCGATGAAAAGAAGTTTTGGAGTTAAAGTTTTGTCCACGACTTTTCGAGTTTCTCATTAAAGAATCTGTAAGTTGATTTATGGTTACTATACTTTATGTATAACTTATATTTATGTTCATAGTCATTATTATGAACTTATAAATAAGATTTATTAGTAATACCAATCATTATAATAATCGATCCACTTACAGGAGTGACGTCTAGGCTAGATCTGTGGAGTGTTTAAATTGGATTTTCCAAACAATGTATTTGTTTTGCAACTTGGATCTTAGACTTTGATAATTAATGTTTTTGGAAACTAAAAGGGTATTAATTATTAAAGAGTTTAAATATGTAAAATACTAAATGAACTTTATTAAATTTTGGTACTTAAATAATCCATTCTCATTACCATGAAATAGTCATTTTCTTTAATGACTTAATGAAACAATTACATTCAATAGATACAACTTCAATGAATGGGTTCATGTATTAAGAGACAATCACATGAGAGATATAAAATTGTATACACTTAAAGGTCCTAGTCCTAAACTATTTGCTCTGAGCAATAAACCTGAACATGATACCTAGTAAAGACATCATTGTGATGCTACAAATGTTTCTAACATCAAACTAGGAATAGTACAAGGCCCAAAAGAGTCACACTGTGTGATCTAGGAGGCCCATGTTTTATGGACTGAACACCTATAACGCCAAGAAATCCAATAAGGACCAGATAAATGGATCTTGTTTCTTTTGTGGAGAAACTAGACAATGGAAGAAGATTTATTCCTCTTATCTAGAAACAAAGTCTGGAAGAGATTAGTACTTCAGGTATCTACTAGATAGAACTCATACTTTTCATATAACACTTAAGTACTTGGTACTTAAATGTGAGTATAATATTTGTAAATGGATTGCATATATTTACAGAAGAGTAACCAACTGAGCACAATTAAGTTGGAACTACACTCTCAGAGTTTAGTTTATTAGTTATGTTAGGAACATAATGCAATATTATGAATCAATGTTTGTTTTGGAACATTATATGTTTTAAAGTCAAATATAGAGAACTAGTATTGAACTGACTCACATCAACATCAATTCATGGATCGCTATCATGAATGATACTTGATTAAAAGGTACTATCTTTGTATCCTTAACACCTGAGACACATAGTGGGACTTGAACATAGTGAGTGTTGTGCTTAGATATGGTCAAACGTTGGTCCTTAACCAGGCAGTTATAAAAATCCATTTTCAGGTATGGTATGAACTATACAAGAAGCTTATGTAGTCAAGATGGGATTTATTCCTCTTACGTGTTGGGAGATAGAAATCTAAGGCGCCTTACCAAAAGTTGAACACCATATGAGATTGATTGCGGTCTGTATCTCATGTTTATCATGATGTATGTAACAAATGGATAACTAATAAACTTACCTTATACACCAATTGTAGCTTGGATCTTTTTGGGAATTGGGCATTAATAGAATGGCACAAAGTTGTATGTTGATGGGGGGCAACGAAATGTTGCTAGACGTTAACCACTATGAATATCAGTCTAATATGAATCTTGTGCAAGTGGGAGATTGAAAGATCTAGTATTCTCAAGAATCATATTAAAGTGATATTTCTAACTAACATATGATACTAATGAGCCACACTAACAACAACTTGATGAAATTGATTTCAATAAATATTGAGTAAACTCTTATAATTAATTGGAAATTATTTATTTCTAGGGAATAAGAATTTTCATTAGCAAGTAACATATTGTTTCATATGGTATGAATTAATAAGTCATGTACAACCTTTTGGACTAGTTGAATCATTTTGTCTTTTACCTAATGACAAAGTTTTTATTTTATAAACTTAGAGTTTATAATATTTAAACAATTCTTCTTCCTTTTTTAGGCATGGCCGAAAATTGACAAGAAGACAAGGGAATGGATTTTATTATTTATTTAATCAAAAGTAATAAGAAGCATGGGAGACATTCTAGCTAGTTGAAGCATGGGTGCTTAATGGTTAAAGACTCATGTATATTGTGCATGCTTCTTTTGATCTCTCTCTCACTTTTGATCATCTCTTGAAGAACACTTGCTTATCTTGCTCTATTTATGTTCTTATTTTAATAAGAACATAAAGCTTAAGAGTCTTAGGAGTTTTATACAAAAGAACTAGCATTCTACATCAAGTTGAGTCATTGTTGGTGTCTCTTAAGTTCATCATTCTTCATCAACTTCCAAGCCTCCCAATAGGGGCCAAGGAACTACAAAGGTTGTTATTTTTTCATCTCTTCGTTGGTTGGTGTATTTTTCTTTGCAAACATTGCAAGAAGATCCTTGGTGGGTAATAAATTTTTTTTTATGTTATTCAAATTATCAACTCTTTCGTTGCTAAATTTTATGTTGTTGAAACTAATTTTTGAATAAAAACCCAAAAATGATTTGGGTAATAATGGATCAGTTAATGAAAAGCATCCACTTTTTGCCAACCAAGGAGAATGAGAAGTTAGAAAACTTTGAGAGATTGTACCTCAAGGAGATTTTCACGGGCCATGGTCTACCCTTGTCTATCATCTTAGATCGATATAGTCATTTTGCTTCAAGATTTTGGTAGAAAATCCAAGAGGAGTTGGGTACGAGGGTTCATTTGAGCACAACCTATCGTCCCTAGACCGATGGGTAGAGCGAGAGGACCATACAGACTCTCGAGGATATGTTATGCGATTGTGTTATTGAATATGGTGGGTGTTGGGATACTCATTTACCTTTGGCGGAGTTTTCATATAATAACAATTATCATTACAGTATCGACATGGGATCATAAAATATGCTTTATTGGAGAAAGTGTCGCACTCCAACGTCTTGGTTGGATCCAGGAGAAAATCAGTTTGTGAGTTCGGAGATCATACAAATTACCGAAGAAATGGTGAAGATAACACATGATCGTTTGCACATGGCGCATGAAAGGAAAAAGAAGTATTTGGATCAAAAGCACCGAATGAAGACGTTCGACGTAGGCAAGAAAGTAATATTGAAAGTCTCACCTTGGAACGGAATCATTCGCTTCGGAAGGCGAGATAGGTTAGAACCTCATTACATTGTTTCACTTGTGGTGTTGGAGTGGATCGGCGAGCATGAGTATAGGTTGTAGTTACCGCCAAAGTTATAAGGAATCCATGATGTGTTTCATGTTTGCGACTCGTGGAAGTGTTTGGATGAGGAGCCGAGCATACTACGTTTGGATGAGCTATGAGTCTACGAGTCAAATCGTGTGGTGGATGAAGCTCAGGCAATCTTGGAACGTGAAACCAAGTAGTTGGGTAAGAAAAGGGTGAAGTTCGTGAAGGTCTTGTGGAAGAAAATAAACGGTTGTGATTGAATTGGATGCTCGAGGATGATATGAGGGCTCATTATCATCGCATGTTCGTTCGGGTTTCCGATTCCGGGACCTAATCCTCTTAAGGAGGGGAGGAATGTAACAACTCGAATTTCCCATTTTGTCACCAATGTTAGTTTCCATTATGTTTCCTTGTCAAGTTACCTTTTTTGGTTAAAGTTAAATTTTAGGGGCCAAATGTGCAAGGAAATGATACTTGATCATATATATGGGTCATGAGGTCATTTTCTCACACTTAAGGGGTCTAGAATGAAAGTTATCAAGTATTTAGGCTAAAGGATAAAATCTGGAAATCACTTCATTTTTCAGCCACCAATCCCAAATTTCTCGCCTCCAAGTTCATTTTATGTGAGTTTATATGTGGGTTTTCCATTCTTGAAGTTTTGGTGAAGATCCAAGAAGGTGGTGTAGTGTTTTTTGTGCTTTTCTAGTGGAAATTCTTCGAGTAGAGATCAAATATTCCTTCCTCCTTCTTTCTCCTAGAAATTCATCATATTTCAAGAGGTATAAATGACTTTCTTACCATCCATCTCTATTTTCAATTCCTTGTCTTAATCCTTGAAGTATTTGGTGATGTTTGTCAAAAGTTAGAACTATGGATATAATTGTTGATTTTTTTTACAAGGGCTGTAGAGCTCAATCTGTTCTGAACTAGACAATGCCCCAAAGAGATGAAATGTAGAAAATCAAGTATAGTTTCCAGAAAGCCTGATAACATCGTGTTTGGAGTTGTACATTAGTGTTTATGATCAAAATACTAAATAGGGGTCGGTCTATGAAACATCAAAATATGAAACTTAGAATTTCTTTTATGTTTTGATTGCTTGTTTCTAGTCGGGATTTTGTTAAAACTTTTAGGGTGCTTAGCGGTCTCTTAGAAAGTCTCATCCCCAGTTCATTTCTTTCCATAACTTGGATTTGAGGTGAGTCATTTTTGTGGTTGTTAAGTACATGTACGAAAAGTTGCATGCTCTAGTCAAATGTATGGTCTAGTTAATTGAATGTGGTATTACAATCTGAGTTTATGTGATGTTTATAATCTGAATTTGTGACGTATTTCAGTAACAAATGATTTAGGAAAGTGTTAGATTCCTTAACATGGTAAATTTGTGCATGAAAATAGTGGTAGGTTCATGCTAGTGGTGATGATTATTCATGATGTTAAAATGTGATGATTTTCCTGTTATCTTTATGTTTAGTCTTGTTTGAATGATACTAGGAAATACATACTAGAAGTTGGTTATTAAAAGGTATATTTATTATATGCTACAAATTGATGCTATATGGTAATTTTGAGAATATATCTTTGATGTATGATATGAGATGTGATATGTCTTGGATTAATAATAATAATAATAAGCATGATTACATAATGATATTGGTGAGGTGTGTGTATACCCATGCGAGTGGATTAATTAATTATAAGAGTTAATTAAAATATAGGGTAACACACATAACAGGGGTAAGAGGGTAGAAACCTAAATTTAGGTGTGTGCCCTATTGGATATCCTGGTGGAAGGATATTGTTGGAAGAAAAGAGCTTAAGCCAAGTTGATGTCGAGTGGTTTTCTACGTAACCATTTCGAAACATGGTTCTGGTACACATGGTGCACGAGAACCGGAGTGATCTTGGCTATTCGGAAAGCCGAATCAAGCATCATGTTTGGGTATAGGTATGCATTTAGAAGTACCGTTTTACCACCCTTGAATGACAAGCATCGTGTTTGTATATGCAAAGTCAGATTAGTGAATATGGATAAGCAGTGATAGTGTTGCGGGTGGGAGTTGTGCCACATTTCGTGCACTGGGTAGCCAAATTATGTTAATAACGAACGAGGTCTTTATTTGGGGATTTTAACGATGTTTCAGACCCATATAGCGAGGGACATTAAAAGTAATTATAGTGAAGAAAATAAATAATAATTACTACGATGAAAGAATGTCCAGAATAATATATGCAATATAAATTAATAATAGTAAGCGATGATTGTTGATTGATATGACTAAACATCTTGTATGAAGTATGTTTCTTTTCCTATCCATGTGTTTGGGATTGACTCGTTGTGCTGATGTTGACACTTGTTTCATTTCTTGTTGCTTTCGCCTTGCATTAGTATAAGTAGCTTGATTTGATGGCCTGGTGAGGTTAGGACTCATTTAGGTAGTTAATTATAGTGTTACCTTAGTGATGATAACAGTTTGAGAGTTGTCGTTGATATTTCCTTTTCACTTGATTTGGGTACCGGTTTTGCAAACTTTAATTTTGATGTTGATTTTGAAAGATTTAAATTAAGTAACGTTGGTGATTTTTCTAATGAATAATTAAAGACTTTTGATGCTTTAATATCTTAAATGATGTTTTTAAAGAAAAAAATTGAAGTGAAAATTCACGGCGTTACACAGCCTGATAAGATGCGTCTGAGGGTATAACTTCGTTCGATAGCACTTATGATCAGACCACTTCTAGGTATGTCTAAAATATCTAGTGGAGCATAAATGGCCACACCCGACTAAGCTATCTTGTGATGTTAATGAATCATACCAATCCAGGGGAAAAGGATTGTGTGTTCATTCGTGCACTTTATCCCCCTCATAACGCCTGCTGCCAAGGAATACCCAAAGCAGTATAGTCAACTTGTTGCATACAGTGACCCCTCAAGATAGATCACATAAGATCATTATTATAGCATCAATATGTGAGGATCGACAAGGTAGGTAAGTAAGGGTAGATTGTTTGATAACATTTGGTTTTTGCAGGTTTGATAATTACGATTTATTATCAAAATAATATTATGGGATTGGAAACCATATGTGTCTCACTAGGTAACCTGACCCACTCAAAATTATACGCATCACAAGTAACATAATTAATGGTATTCGAACTTGATTAGGATGTCGAGTGATTAAGAGGCAACCTGCAATAGTGTTTAGGACCATTAAGTCTTTACGTTGTAACATATGTTGTGTATTGGTTATGACATACTTATGGTTTTTGTATTTCGAAACAACATCTTTACTAAAGATATTTTAATAAACCAAGTCAGTTTCCGCAAATGTTTTATTGTACTAGGATTTTCTAAAAACAAAGATGTTATGGTATTTGAAAGCGTAAAGAGAAAGTTTTTTTCTGTGTTGGAAAATAGGAGATGTCCCATATTGTGCTTTAAACACTTCACATAAGACACATTTGAGAACAAAACATACTTTCACTTGATTGTACCAAAACCTTTTTTTTCCTTTTCCATTGTCTCCATAGGTGACTACTGGGCTATTTTTTTCACATAATCCTCCAGGAGAAACTTGAATCATGTCATATGTCAAGAGCATCCAATGTCAAGATATCGTATATGCTCTTGACCATGCACCACTTACAACAAATCAGAGCACTTTATTGACATATTTTTCAATATGTTTAACAATAGAGGACTTAGTAGAACTAAATATGTTATAACATTCAGCAGGAAAAATATTTAAGGAATTTTATTTCCTCAACCATTTTTTGTTACAAATCAAAATATTTTAAGCCCTTTTTATGTTTTCTCAAATGAATAGTTTTCCACTTTATGAGATGGGTCACCATATCTATAACACTTTCTATTCCAAAACTTATTTTCTTTCAAAATTATGGTTTTCGTTTTTCAAAAGACTTGGGTTTCAATGGTGAAGAAGCATTTTCATTTAATTTAAAAACTATTTCCTTTGTTCTAGAGACATGAGAGTGACCAGTGCTACAAGATGTGGTTCTTGTGGTATGCTACCCTGAAGATGAACATTCATAATCATCAGTGTCAGAAGTCACTGAGTAGTTATGAGTGTTATAGTCATTTGTATTGCATTTAAGGAATTCACAAAGAATATCCTTAACAGTGTGAATATGACCATTAGAGATAGGAAACTTAATAATAGGAGCAGTGTTAGGACCCTCATACATACGATCGGGGGGCTTGACAGAATGGTCAATAACAATTAGAGAAGTAACACATGAGGTATGCAGGGTTTGTAAACCGATATTTGTCTATAATGTCTTGATAACTTATAATGCCACCACTAACGAATTTAGTTTTGTATTCATGAATAAGTTCATACTGAGAAGGAAAATTTGGTTCGAATCCAATCTTTTTGAAAATATCAACAACTTCATAAAGATTTCCTCAAATGATCTTTTCACACTGATGAGGAATTTGATCATTCTCAAGCTTAGTGGTTTTGAAATGGAAAAGCGCCCACTTTATTAATACTTTGACAATTTTGAGCAAGTTGAATTGTAGAGTCTTTCTCACTATTGAGATCATGATTTATAATAGATACATTATGAAGTTGTAATCTCATTAGTGAAAGTGATTTCTCGTTGTTGGATAGTTCAGTTTCTAGGATTCAATTTGGTTTCTTAGTTTAAAATTTTCATGATTGTGTTTTGTAAGATCAAGACGCGGATACTCAAACACTGTGGATTTTTCATTTTCAGAGTAAGTTAAAATTTTGTTAAACTGATACAAAGAGGAGGAATCATATTTTTGAAATTTAAAGTTACTAGCAACTTTAGATAGATCAAATTCAAAAGTAATTGAGTTGTTGCCTGCTTCATCAGTAGCAAAATCACTAGTGACTGCCATCAAACACACATCCCTTTTGACTTCTTCATCAACCCATTTTCACCTTCAGCGACAAGAACATTAGACTCCAAATTTTTCTTTTTAAGAGAAGCTACCAGTCTCTTGTACTTAGTCTCATAAAATTATTCCTTTGGAATATTCTTCTTGACTTTAAAATCACGAGTAAAGTGATTAGCGCCTCCACAATTGAAGCATTTACCCTAATCTTTCTTGATATTTCCAGAATCACTCTTTTTAGACGTTGACGATCCATTACACCTTTTGGATGTTGACGAGCGATACTTTTTTTGAAACGTTCTAGGTCCTCCAAACTCCTTATTTTCTACATTTCATAATGATTCACTATCATTGCAACGCTTGAATAAAGGTCAGCATTATATTCTTCTTCGGAATCAACATCTTCTAATTTGTCATGATCACTTTCACAGACAAAACTTGACTTTCGTGAGAAAAGCGTTGAATATCTACTTAAATTTCTCTCTTATAATTTGTTTTCTCAGAACCTTTGTAACATCCCAAAAATCATGATAAAAATTTTCATTTTTTGAAACCATTTTCATAAACCATAAGTCATACAATGCATTTTTACAAAAACACAGTTGTAAAATCAGAGTATTAAAAATCTCTTAAACATATATCAGCAGGAGGACGTGTACGATCATGCCTTCGCCTTGCCCCGGTCATCTGATGTACCTGAAACCATGAAACCAGACTATAAGCAAAAACTTAGTGAGTAACCCCAAAATACCCATACATAACACAAATACAATGCATGCACACAAGGCCTTCAGCACAAGGCTAAACCGCTACATGAACCTTCAGAAATAAACTAGACCGCTCCCAAACTTACAACATAAGCCATACCGCTCCCTTGGGACTACGGTATTAACTGGACCACCCCGGTATCTTGGCCTTCAACACAAAGCAGGGTCGCCTCAACCCAACCATAATATGTCGACATATGCAAACAATAAAAAACAACCAGCAAGTACAGGTAATCATGTAGATCTAACAATCTAACATATCACTACAGCATAGCAACATCCTATACACAAGGATACATAACACAACCTAGTGGGTCGACATTGGAGCCTTCGATCCACAAGTATAGTGAGGAAACTCAACTTAGTCCCTAGAAGATAGTTGAAGTGGTCATTGCTCCAAATACCGACTCTACATGTCACCTATACAACAAACAGGGAACAAACTCAATCTACAACACCAATTACTTCATTTTACCTAAAGTCAAACTTGGTCAAATTCAACGATCAACGGTCAAAAAGTCAAAAGTCAACATCCTACCAGGTTACGATATGCATAACAGCTCTATGGCATGTGTAATTAGATTACGCCCAGCATAATGCCCCTGATCCCAAAAACTTCTATTAAGTTCTTAATCTAGAAAGCCAAACCCTCAAACTTTCAATTATGGACCTTTACAATGTCTTAATGGATAAAGTTTCCAACTTTACCCATTAAGACACTCCCATCAAGCAAGATCTAAACTTTATGCACTAAAATTACCAAAATTTCTAACACCACATCCATGGCTTAAAGAACAAGCACCAAGGCACAACTTTCCAAGTCCAACAAGTCCCATGAGTGCTCCATATACCTCAAAAGGTATTAGAGTTGCCTTAACTCCCAAAACACAAGCTCAAAGGACTAAAAAGTGACAAAAAAGACTAATAACAAGATCTAAGAAATCAATGAGCAAGATAGAAGCTTTTTACTCACAATGGTCTAGAAACGAAGCAACCTTGCTTGATCTATACTTAAATCCTTCTTTCATGCACTTTACGAACACCTTGTTCTTCAAAATTCAACCTTCCAATGGAGAAATAAGCTCATAAAAGGTGCTAAGGCTCAAAACAAGCAAGATGAGGCTAGGGTTTCACAAGTAATCATCTTAGGTGATGAAGGTTGGACATGAGAGGGTTTCTTAGAAGTTAGAGGCCTTAAATAGGGCTCAAAACTTAAGAATTAGGGTTACTATCTACTGTGATTACGCCCTGCGTACAATATCCTACTCCATGTGTAGGATATTAAACTCGCGTCCATAATTCAGCATCTATGCCCCACATCACTTGCCTACGCCCTGCATAACTTGTCTATGCACTGCGTAGAACACAACCCCAAACTCCTAATTAAACTTCAAACAGCCATAACTTCTTCGTTTCAACTCCGCTTTCGATGTTTTTTACATGCACGGAAAAGTATCGACGAGCCCCACAATATTATCTAGTTACTTTTGACTAAAAACATATCGAACTAAAATCATTAATTCATGTAAGAAGTCCGAGATATCACCTTCCCAATTTTACCCTTTGCTTCAAGGCACAAATTGATGGCTTTAATCACTTAATCCATCATTTCCAATACCCGAAAAGGCCTAAACCTTACTACTTTGAAGCCTAATACCATCACTTCATCAAATTCAGACCCGGTGTCTCGAAATTAGAACATCACTAAAACCATGTGTTACAACTCTCCCCCACTTAAATTGGATTTCATCCTCAAAATCCGACTTGGTTAGAATTCCTGAAAACTATACTAATAACATTACCACATCCAATTTGAAAACTCGATAGACCATGCAAAACCTAACTGTTACCAACAACAATCCAATCGATTGAAAATATTCAACTGCAACAACCATCTCCTTCTACCCCATCTGTACGACTCCACTCATAGCAAACTACTCAAACCGGGAAAATCTCGAAGTTGTGACTGAACTGACTTATACTTCTCCGAATCAGGAATCCATCAACCTAAAATTTCTAGGGACAAACATAGTGGTTGATAAATATCCAATTGAAACCGCCTAAAAGTTCTCAGCTACAAACTTGACTTCTTGCCAAGTCATTACCGTCCCACCGCTCCCACGAGCGTATCAATGATCAATCTAGAAGAAAATCTTGGGCAACATACATACTTCCATGCGCCCAGGGGGTACAATTTAACTAACAATTCATCCAGGATTCCTACAACGAACTCTACCACTGGTAACTCAACTCACTTGAAGCCGATCTTGCAACAACAAATAAAATCCACTACGGAACTCCAAGAGGAACTGGCGATAAATAACCATGACTTTTCCAACGAGTCAAAATCCTAGCAAAACCTAACCCATACCTATCAGCTACTGAACTATTAATTGTATTTCCATATTGTTCAAAATACCCAATTATGCCAAAGGCCAAATGAAGTACACCATGCGGATCTCCACGCCATAACTACCGACCCAACACATAAATGAAATCCATGAGGGTCCACAACACTTTGTGACACCATCCAACCATTGGTATGAGAAGCTCACGTTTCCTCACCGTTAATGTCCCACCTAACACTTACCACAACCACAGGAGCCCAGTTAATGTCCCACCGAACACTTTCCAAAACCACAGGAACCATACCATACTACCATATGCAACCCTTCCACAGTCTCACGACCATTCCTAGTATGACCTAACTCACCCTATAGAATGCTACGAGCTAGGTAATAGACTTACCACACTTCCACAGCCACCTACCAACCTAGTGGATGCTACATCTACCCCGCAGACTCACAACACTTCCACAACTGCCATGGGCCCAACACATGGTCTTGCCAACTACCCACCAAAATACCTAACCAATAGATCAATTATGAGCTAAACCCCCAGCCTGTTGGAGCTTATCAGGCATTCGGGTCATTCTTAGAACCATAGAGCCTTTATCAGACAAGAACATACAGAGAGATCCTAACACAACCCTCAACCTGAACCTAGCCACGGATCCAAAATGTGACCTTAACATTACTTCATGTCCCCGAACGAGATAACCTGAATCCTTAACCTTTGATTCCGTGATTATAACCGACCAATTAACACTGTTCCTTGTGTTAGCCTCAACTCATACCACATGTAAAGTCCCAAAAATTACAAAAAGGTTTTTCATTTTTAAAATAGATCAACCAATAAAAACCTTTTGCTTAAAAACAATATGTGACATTCATTTGTTTAAAATCTTAATGTTATTAGAGTCACTTACAAAAATATGGAAACAGTATCTTTGATGTTAGTGTACAATCCCGCCGAGCCCTTCTTACGAACAACCTGCAAAACATTTAATCCACAACTACAAGCATAAAGCTTAGTGAGTTACCCAATATAACACATACTCCACCATACATACGACGCATACAAGCAAAGTCATCGGCCCTAGCGCCGAACAATCAAATATCCTATCCACATACATAAATCATACATAACGGGCCTATTAACGTATCCTTCCAAGAACATGTCAAAGGTAATGGGAAAATTATCCAAAGGACGGCCTAGCTAACGGTCGTTACTCGGTGCAAGTGCTAGGTCCAGGCCCTCGCCCTTGCAACCTCGTGTTTAGGCCCTGGCGTCTAGACACTAAGACCCACAACAGGCGAAAATAGTACCGTATTGCTCCCCAAAACAACAAGTGTAGCGCTCAGAGTGCCACTCTAAAGTAACTCTACACCAATAGTGGATAACCGCTAGTTGTGCATGACTTACCAATAGGACGCCTCCACGTCCTAATAGTCCAAACAAGGCAGAAGATGTTGTCGTGGACATGCTCCCCGAGAAACAGGTATAAAAGCACTGTTCTTCTTCAGAAGAAGAAAGGATCTCTCTATCTCTCTCTCTCTCTCTCTCTATATATATATATATATATATATATATATATATATATATATATATATATATATATATAAGATAAAACCCAAATTCTCTCATACACTTTCTAACTAGACCGTCAGAGTCTTGTTCCTGGACCCCCTCCCAGACGATGACTAAGGTTGGATCTTTCTTTGATGTGATTCTCAGGCTTAATCGGACGACGCAACCTAAAAAATGCATTAATCACGAGGACATATCACAACATTTGGCGCCATCCCAGTGTGTACTCAGAGTTACACAACCTTAAAACGACCCTAGACGGCGACAATGACGGGAAAGGAACCTACAACGTCCGGTGGGGGAAATGCATGCCCTACGAGACTAATGTCGTCGCTCGATGGAACACAACCATCTACCTCAGATGGATTAGCCTTCACCCACACACCAACAACACGGATGCAAGGTTAGATAGCAGAAACAACATAGTAACAACAATCGTCGACCTATGGCGACCGCCACCTGTCACAACAGAACAACCGGTTGTAAGCACGACCGCAACGCCCTAGTCGGCAGCGACTCAACTATCGCAAACGACAACTTTTCAGCCTCAACCGCTACCACAGAAGAAGGGGGAAAAAAATTGGTTCCCATGGACCATGTCGCCTTCCTCACAATCCTGGAACAGCGATCAGAGTTCAAATCCTACACAAATCAAGATCAAGATCCCAAAAAAGAGGTCCTTACAATCAAAAGAAAACGTAAGAGGTACGAGCGTCGTAAGGTCGAAAACGATGTGGAGGTGCTATCCAGAAACCTCTAGAACATCAACTTCGCCTCAGAGGATCCGAGACCATGCGACTCGAACCCCAAGGTTTCGTTCCTAATTACTGCCTATATAAGCCAAAAGCAAATCCACCGTGTCTACATAGATAATGGAAGTAGCACTAACATTCTCTATGAACATTGCTTCTGACAGCTGCCAAATTCCTGGAAGTAAGACATGAAACCACCAACAGGAGGTCCTTTAGTCAGTTCCACAGGATATAGCCTATGGACATTGGGTACCATACACCTCTCCCTCACACTGGTTAGCTATGATGGGATGGAAAGCATCACATGAATGATCGAGTTCTCAGTAATCTGTTTCCCAGCGGAGCATAACATATTACTCGGGCGGCCTACGCTTTTCCAATTGCAGGCCATACCGTCACCCATCCATGGTACCATTAAGTTCAGCATGCATACCGGTTCAACTACAATTATCGCTAGCACCCCACATCCACTTGTCTGCCATTAGATTATTGTAGCCCCAAAACTCATTCGAGCCCCAAAAAAATCGAAAGAGATTGTCGCATAGAGAAACATGTGACCACCCGAATCATCCAGAGCAAGCAATACGCGTGGGTGCAGACCTATCGGCGGAAACAAAAACCAGGTTAATCACACTCTTAATTCAATTCTCCAATGTATTCACCTGGCAACCCTCGGTAATGACGGGGGTGGACCGCAAGGTCATCGAACATAGCTTAAACATTTTACTGGGAAACATCCCAGTCAAACAAAAAAAGGGGGGCTAAATGGGCGACAGGAGCAAGGCAATCAATGAGAAAGTCGCAAAGCTGGTAGGCACATGAATTAAGTCCAACCTAAACAACGCCTGCATAGCTAACCTCGTGATGGTAAAGAAACATGACGGGTCATGGCGAATGTGCGTTGATTACTCCGAGCTAAACAACGCCTGCCCAAAATATCATTACCCCCTCCTAAAGATAGACCAAAAGGTTGAATCCTTTGAAGGTTTCCAGCTTAAGTGCTTCCTCAATGCATACAAAGGCTACCATTAAGTCCAAATGCGTAGGGAAGACGAGGAAAAGATAGCATTCCATATTGATCGTGGTACGTTTTGCTACTGAAAAATGTCGTTGGACTCAAGAACGCTAGGGCAACATACCAGAGCCTGATGGAAAATGTATTCGTCGACCAAATCGGCAAGAACGTAGAGGTTTACGTTGACGGCATGGTTATCAAAATCCGTCATGAAGTAGCATTACTTTGAGACATTGAGGAAACATTCCAGACCCTGGCACAAGCACAAATGAAACTCAATCCGGGAAAGTGCACCTTTAGAGTAGAAGAGGGGCAATTCCTAGGTTACCAGATAACCAAGGAAGGGATCGCACCAAACCAGGCCAATATTCCAGAATTCCTCGACTCCAAGGCTCCCCACAACCTGAAGGGGGTTCAGGAGATCAACGAGAGATTAACAGCACTCGGAGGGTTCATCTCCAAGTCAGTCGAAAAAGCGCTCCCACTCTTCCACAACCTAAAGGGCTGCATCGACAAAAACAAATTTAAATGGAAAACGGAGGCCGACGGAGACCTAAAACGTCTGAAGGAAACCCTACAACGGCTTTCGGCTATGGCGAGCCCCCTACCAGGAGAAACCCTACAGATGTACCTAGCAGCATCTGGCAAGGCCATATCGTCGGTACTAACAGTCGAAAGGGACCACAAGCAGTTGCCGATACACTTCGTGAGTAGAGCACTGCAGGGCCCAGAGCTCAGTTACCCAATTCTGGAAAAATTAGTCCTCACATTGATTTATGCAGCCAGACGTCTCTGACAATACTTCCAGACTCACAAGTTTGAGTTTCTGATCAGCTTCCTAGTGAAGCGAATTCTCCTATGACCGAAAAAGTCGGAATGGTTGGCGAAGTGGGCCATCGAGCTAGGAGACCATGAAATAGACTATCGACCATGATCCGACATCAAAACTCAAGCTCTGGCAGACTTCCTGGTAGAAATCCCCTACACGCTCAAAGGGGTGTCGAAGGTTGTGTTGATAGACCCCTCGGACCCCGAAACGACCAAGGAAGTATGGGAGTTTCATACCAACGGCGCTCCAAGCAAGGAAGGATTTGCCACAGGTTTGATCCTCAAGAACCCCAATGGTGATGAGATCACGTATGCTTTAAGATTCGACTTCCAGGTCTCCAACAACGAGGCCAAATATTAAGCACTTCTTGTGGGCCTTCGCCTAGAATGATAGGTCGGAGCGAAGAACCTATCGACTTTTAGCGACTCCCTGCTCATCACTAACCAAATCAACGGCACTTATGAGGCCAAGGAACAAAGGATGCAAAGGTACCTGGATGCAATGCGGAAGCGAACACATTCGTTTAAAAGCTTCAGGATCAAGCAAATCTCTAGGGGAAAAAACGCGAGGGCAGTCACTCTCAGCAAATTGGCATCAACATCTTTTGATCACTTGACAAAGAAAGTGTTGGTAGAAGTTCTCCTGGAAATAAGCATCGACAACCGACAAATCGATTCCATCGCAATGCCCCCTGACTGGACCAAGCCTTACCTAGACTACTTCCTACACGGCGTCCTCCCAGATGATCCTGCGATAGCCAGGAAAATCAAAATAAAATCCCCACAATTCTCCATAAGGGAGAAACAATTATACAAGAGAGGGTACCAAGCACTATGGCTTAGATGCATCGCCCACAATGAAGGACAATCGCTCTTAGAAGAAAGTCATGCAGGCGAGTCTGGAGCACACGAAGGTGCACGGGCGCTCACGGGAAAAATACTCCGTCTGGGAATATACTGGCCCGACATATATAAGGATGTGTTCGAACTTACAAAAAAATGCCTGGAGTGTGAAGCCTTCTCCCCTTTTCAGAACCAGCCCGCCATGCCTCTAACCAGCATCAGGAGCCTCTGAACTTTCCATCAATGGGGCAAAGATATTGTAGGACTATTCTCGGTTGCCCCGAGGGGATCCAAATTTTTGTTAGTTGTTCTTGATTACTTCACCAAACGGATCGAATCTGAACCGTTAGCCACGGTCATAGGAAGGCAAATGATAAATTTCATGTGGAAGAATATCCCCACACGATTCGGTACCCCCAGAGTCTTGATTAGTGACAACGGTACCCAATTGGAGGGAAACCCTTTCAAAGAATGGTGCGAGGAGAATCAAATCCATCGACGAATCAACTTAGTAGTCCATCCCCAGGTCAACGGCCAGACTGTGGTGTCAAACAAGATCATTGTCAACGGTGTCGAAAAGTGTTTAATGAAATAAAAAGCAGCATGATTCGAAGAACTGCCAAGAATACTCAAGTGGTATCGCGCAACCTCGAGGTCTAGTACCGGAGAAACACCTTTCAGCTTAATGTACGACACAAAATCAGTACTCCCACTCGAAATCACAAGCCGGTCTTTGCGAGTAACAGAGTTCGATGTGAACACCAATGAGGTCGAACTCTATGAGAGTCTAGACATACTCAATGAGAAGCGCGAAGCTGCACAACTCCGCCAAGCGACTCTATGATCTGACCGATTGAACTACAATCCCGGGAAAATGAGGTGCACAACCTCCAATTTCTTTTTTTTCTCTTCATTCGAACTATTGACTTTCGCCGTGTTGTAACAGAAACACGAATGATATACTATATTATATTCTAATAATTCTATCTATTTTGAAATGCAGTAGAGTAGACTCATAGTGGGCTAATTCATGAATCAAATGGTTTTATTTTAAAGAGTCACGCTCTTTCACTTTAAAGGTACGAGTAAAAAACTTCAAGGTGGGAGAATGGGTATTGCACAAGAATGAGTCCAGCCACACACATCCCCAAGGCAAGCTAAGCGTCGTTTGGGAAGGACTGTACAATGTGGCAAACCGGAACGGAGCCTATGTCCTAGAAGCCCAGGACGGGAGACCGATCTCCTGCACCTGGAACGCGCATTGTTAGGACGAAAAACGAGATGAAGAATGCGGAATCGGAAGAACAATCATGAATCAATCACCATAAAGTTTCAAGTAATTTGTCAAAAGTTTTGTATATCATTGATTTGGAAATTGGACGCACAAAGAACTTTTTGATGAAAAAGCTTACCTTACAAGCTAAGCTAATGACTCTATATAGGGAAAATAAAACTTTTACCAAAAATACAAAACCCTAAAAAGTATTCCATAATTAACAGAAATGCCAAATCAGTTTTAATATCTCAAATACTCAACAATCTCCCCATAAATGTTAAAACTGATGAAGATCACAATTTCCAATCTTCTTGGCATTTCTCCCCCTAAATTGTGCGAGTCATTAAAACATGGGGTCTTCAAAGAGAGAGAATCAAATATCATCTTCCAAATGCGAACTCCCCCTTGAATAATCGACACTCCCCCTTGAGTCTTCAACAGATACCAAGGAGAGTATCCAGAAAGTTAAGAAGAATCACCAACAACCTACTCTTTCGCTTATAACCTACTCTGTCACAAAGAGTAGGTTCGCTAATATTGATCTTCAAAACCCATCCGATTTGAACAAATGAAATAAATTCTTTTTGGATTTTCGGGATTTTGAGGTTTTGACAATAAGAAAAAAATATTAGAGGGGATTGGAAAGAATTATACCAATAAAAAATGAGAAATGAAAATATTTTGGGTAGAAAGGATAACAATTGTAAAAATCCAAGAAGTTGTAAAGAATTTAGCATCTGGGGTTAAATCTACCAAGTTGTGTAAACTCTGGGTACTGAAATTGAAGTATTACCCATCTTCTTCATCTGATCGGATTGAGATACGCTTCATTGACTTTTCATAGTCAACATAGAAACAATTTCAAAGAAAAAAATCGATTCCAGTACAGTTCTTAAACCAATTGCACACCATAACCAATTCCGATCAATTCCGATTTCGAGATCGGAATCAACAATCCAAATTGCGAAATCAAAAAGCAAAACCCATTGATTTCAATTGCGAGATCGACACTTGCGATTTCATAAACCGAAACTTCGATTGCAATGAGTTTGCAGCGAAGCACGAGAACCAATTCTGAAAACAAATTTCTGATTAAGAGATTTCCATTCAACATCATCGTTTTCTATTTCTGATTTAATTCCAATATATGTTGGGATTACCGATTTCTGAATTCAGATAAATATTCCAATTGCTTGCTAATTCACTTCTGAAACGACATCTCCAAAATCCGATTTCGATTTCGATTTTCAGTGTAATTCCGATTTGCAAATTCTAAAATCAAATTCCCATGAAATTCCAATCACTCCTTCAATATCACCCATTTTGCATTCTGCTTCCAAGACGAACTGTTGAACCAAATGGATTGCAATTTACGGTTTTTCAATTTTTGAAGTATGGTTCCGATTCCGATCAATTCTGATAATCGAAGTCGTTCAGTTTCTGAACACATCAATCTCTAACATTCGATTCCGTTGAATTAATTACGAGAACAGAAATGGTTTAGATTCCAAGATTGGAATCAACCTTTCTGAGGCGAGAACGTTCCAATTACGAAACGATTCAATTCCAAAACCACCGAGTATTTCGATTTTCAATTCTGAACTAATCTCGATTTTCAATTTTAATCCCATTCAATCTTGATTCATCATTCTGAACGCAAAGTTGCGAAACAAAAAATTGGAATTCCAAATGATCAAAATCAATTCTCAGTGAAAGTTCCAATTTTGACTTTTGTTTGACCGATAAAATATGAACAAATATATACTTAGGCTTGTTTGATAGACATATTTTTAGGAATATGTCGAAACAGATCTTTCTGACTGAATGGACCAGAAAGACTATTTTGTATGCACAAAAAATAGGTCTTTCCCGGTAAGATATGTCTTTCCCAGAAACTTCAACCATCACAGTATAGAACAGCAGGGTAATATTGTCATTTTTCATCATTTAGCACAGTCAATCAGATGTAGAATCAAATAACATTGTTTCTCTCCTAGTCGGAAAACTTTCTCATACAGCACTTTCCCAGACAGCACTTTCCCGAATAGAAACTATCAAGCAGGACCTTATACTTTCTTCCCTCTTTTGGCAGTAAAGTGTCAGTTTTCAGCCCCTTTTATCAACTTTTGGCAGCCTTCACTTTTTGTTTTTCATAGCTTTTACGCCTCACAAACAAGGCAGAAAAATCATCTTTTCAAAGGTTGTGCTGTCAAATTTTCATCCATTTCAAGTCAATTAAAATTGATATGTTCAATAAAATAAACACCCCTTTCTCATTTTTTTTAATCTTTTGTATCTTTTATGAAGCTTTTGGAATCCATTTAAGATTCAAAACCAGATATAACCCTTTGCACACCCATTGCTTTGGAGAAAAACACTGATTTGAAGAAAATGATATCAACTTCTTAGTTGGAAAACAAAAATTACCAAATATCTCATTGAACCAGCCATAAACCTTTTTCTCTTTTCTCCAACTTCTAACACCTCCATCTGAAACAAAAGTGAGAATTCAATCTTCTTTCAACATACTTGGTTTGTACATTCTTAACTTTTTCACAAGCATGAGGGACTTGTACTTTTGGCATCTAAACCTTTTTCACTTTACTCTTCTTCTTTCTTTTCAGATTTTGAGACTTCAAATATGATTTTCGGATATGAACAAGTTCATCACATTTCGTGATATGAACATTAGAAGTCTTTTGAACACAATCATTTGGAGTTTTGTAAATTTGAACTTCTTGAATAATAGGCTTTCTGTAAGGCACCATTCCTTCAAAAGAATTACAAGAACATGAAGAATCATTGGTTTGAATTCCAATAGAACATGTAGAATCATCAGTTTGAGTTCCAATAGAACAAAACATCTTCACTTACATGATTTCAGAAGAGTTGCTTTGCGATTTACATATCCTCATTCTATATTATCCAAATATACATTTTTATCAATCTTTCCATCTACATAGAGATTATACAATTCAATGGCACTTTACGAAGGTTTTATCATACCATATATAAGATACCAATGTTCTGTATTTGAAAGACTAAATTTCAGATCTGCAACTTTCATTCCTAGTTCTTTAATCGAAGGTAACAACTTTGAAATTGATGAATCCATCATATCTTTAACAAGAAATAGAAAATTCGAAGAGAGAGAAAATAGATCTGATAAGATTTCTAGAGAGAGAAAATAGATCTGAAATGATTTCTAAAGAGAGAAAATGAATCAAAGCACAAATATGAGCATAGAACTCGAATTTTTTCTTCTATTTCACTTTCAAAACTTGAATCAAGAACAAATTAGATGATACAATGTGTAGAAAATAACAGATCTGAATTGAGTTTTGCAAAAACAAGAGATATTTCACTTTTCTCTTCAGAAAACTTACAAAACTTGAAGAACAGAGTGAGATTCATGAAAACATTTCGCCATATCTGATCGATTCTTGCTATAATCGCTGAAATCTAAAAGAACCCGCTCTGATACCACTTGTTAGGACGAAAAATGAGATGACGAATGTCGAATCTAAAGAACAATCATGAATCAATCACCATAAAGTTGTAACTAATCTGTCAAAGTTTGTGTATATCATTGATTTGGAAATTGGACATACAAAGAACATTTTAAGGAAAAATCTTACCTTACAAGCTAAGCTAATGACTATATATAGGGAAAATAAAACATTTACCAAAAATACAAAAACCTAAAAAGTCTTCCATAATTAACAGAAATGCCAAATCAGTTTCAATATCTCAAATACTTAACCCGCATAACCTACGCCACTTTTATTCCTAGAGCAAGGAGCAAAATAAGATAAAATTGGGGCAGGGGTAGCATGATCGAACTCTGAATGGATGATCACACCCCAGTAACTGGCCGAAGAACCAGGCCTTAGTTCGTATCACAATGTAGTTACTTTTTATTCTCATCAAACAACATTGATGTTCTACACACATTATCAGTAGAATGATGCAAATCGACTACCAAAAAAAACTATTAGAATGTTCTTTCATGATTCGAGCTTGATATCATAAGAAGTTGTGCACGTGTACCAAATGGTAACAAGGACTGATCATCTACAACATTTGAGAGAAACCGCTGCGAGAATGCGACCATAGACGTCAAAGGTTCATAACCTTTCCCTAAACGTGTTAATCCGGTCCAAAAGGCTACAAGCATCGACCATGGCATGAATAAAGGCTTCCAAGGTTCATAACCTTTCTGTTAAGGTAAACAATACCTAAGTCCTAAAAACCTCGAGGTGACGATCTCTACTTAACATAGATGACTAAGGTCGGAGTGCAGCTCCTCGAAACCCAGAATGTAGAGTAAAGTCCAAATGAGGTAATCAACAAGCTTTCACCAAAAACGAAACCCCAACATAACGATCTAGCAAAAGCTCAAAACTAAAAGTTAACTAAAATCCTTTGACCTAGAAACACAGGCACATGACTCGAAAAGAGGGCATGTCTTAAGTCCCCAGTGCAAATACCAAGAATAGACTCAGGGGGACTTAGGCAAGTAAGGGCTTCGGGGTCGCAGATTGAGCAGGTAGCTCAATTATCAACCCAATCAAGCCCCAAAACCAACATAAACCTTGGGAAAGAATTGATTAATTAAGAAAAGAAGCAAACATACACTAGCGTCCAAAACAAACCACCGGAAACGGAGGCAAGCCAACCCCTTAAACAAAAGCGATGCTACAAAAACAAAGGATAAATATGTATTGTCCACCAGGTATTCCTTGGACTTACACGAAAATCGCAGACAAGCTAACAATAAAAAAAGAGTGGTTCGAGAAAAAAAAGAGTCAACTGCCAGGAGGAGCAAAAGAAGGACCAACGACCCCCGTATAGCTCGTCGGAGGACGTTCTCCCGCCGGAGGATCCAAATAGAGCTGGAGGAGCCTCGCTAAGTCTAACTCACCAATACGAAGGTACGAAGCAAAATATGTCTCCAAGAACGCCTTTATGGCAGCATGCATCGCCTGCGCCGACTATGTTGGATCAAATTTCCCAGTAGCCAACTGCTTCCGTACCGCCTGCTTACCGTTCTCAATACCGGCGACCAAACATTCTGCCTTCATACGACGTACCCCAAATGAAAATTCTTCACTCTCAATGAGTCGGTCAATTACTCGGACCATCCCCTCTCGAAGGATCCAAGACAAATCCTCATCCAACGCTCTTCTCGTCGAGGGTACGACCGCCAACTGCTCGCTTTGTTGTCTCATACGCGTTTCCAGTGCTTCCTTCTCTGCCACCATATCTCACACTTGTTGTGACAAATGCACTACCTCCCCATCCAAGCTAGTTAGCTGGTCTTCAGCAGCAGACTTCCCTCCAGCTAGAATGACGTAACATTCCTTGAACTTGTGTACCTCATCCTCAAGGAGTTGAACCTTATCTCTAAGCTCATTTCGTTCTGTCTTGACCGCTGCCAACTCCGCCAGGTCGGCACCCAAATAGAGATCAGTCGCCATATGGGAACGAGAAAGAATCTCCAATGGCTCTAATGTGGCCGGAGGAAACGCATGACGACACTATTCACGAGCGCTGGAAGGGTGCGCCAGAAGAGACCCGTGAGCGAGATTCCACTTCGGGCGATACACACCATCACCTCCTGGTTGTGTAGACACGACACCAGAGAGGACATCACCGGGAGGCGGAACCAAACAGGAACCGGAGGCGACTCTAGAACCAGTCGCAGGCCCCTTACCAAGACCACCATCACCTTAATCGGTTGCATCCCTTGTTCCCTTTTCCGGTCGCTGATGTGGAGAAATCGTTCCTTGGTCCACTCACTTCAACTGGCACGAAGTGTCGTCATCAAGAATGTCGATCACCTTAGGTGAGCCTCTACGCAAGTTATCATTAGTACGTCTCTTGCGCAATCGGCCACCAACCGTGTTGGCCCTAACATAACCCATGAGCACAGAGTCTACCTAAGTTGTGTAACGTTTAATAGTGGCCCGAATACCACTAGCGGACTCGCCCTTCGCTGTCCCGTTCCCCAAAAAAAGAAAATGAAGAATCACCACGGGAACCACCATCTATACGTACCCCGACGGGCCAAAGTCGACCTGAGTGCCATGCCCTTCGAGCGTAACAATGAAAGGAACGTTGAGAACATGCGCACGAGCAACGCCAGTGGGCGGTGGGAGAACCTCCACCAAAGGAACTTCGTGATACTGAAGATCACCCTTAAACTTCCCACGTAACACTCTCTCGAGGGACAAAACCCTCTCGGCACCTGCAAATGAAACAACAGCTGTCAAATTAACACCCCCCCCCCCCAAGGAAAGGTCTTTAAAGCGAATATATATATATATATATATATATATATATATATATATATATATATATATATATATATATAAGGGGGGATAGGGAAAACAACACTCATCGTTTTCTCCACGTAGAACTGAGGTATCATCCTCCGGGCTCGCCAAGCAGCACTCATCCCTACAGCCGACAGGATGCAGTCTTGCCAATCTTCCCCGTTGAAGCAGATGCCCTTCAATGCTTCAGCTACAGGTAAACTAGCGCCTGACTGTTGGGGTGCCCAATCTGAAGAAATGGCCACACGAGGGTAACCAGGACCGATCAGGTCACTGTTAACCCACAACCACCTCTCCTGACAGTTCTTTTGAGGAGCCCTCTAGTTAACAATAAATGTGTGAGGAAAGTATGTACGTCAGACTTGGTGGAGGAGATAAAGAAGAACTGGAAGGCCCGAAGTTGAGGAAGTGCACCCAAGGATCGGCAGGCCAGCTCAAACCCAACAATCTTGTTAACGACGTTAGGAATGAGGTCGTCTATAGATAATCCATACTCACACATAACCTCATGGATGAAATCTGATATTGGCAGCCGAAGCCCTGCTTCGAAAATCGACACATGGACTCCAACCTTCCCTGCCAGCGGATGGTAGAAAATAGCCCCTTCCTTCGGAAATTGCACCCCGTGTTCAGGCATGAACCCAAATCGGAATTGAACAGACTCGAACTCTTTCGGTGTCAGGTCGCTCCCAGATCGTATGAACGCCATCGTAGACCTCAAAGAGAAAAGGGTGAGCAAATACAAAAGAACGAAACCGCCCCTAATAAAGGGGAATTTCAAATAAAAAGTGGGGGAATCGAACCATTTCCGCAGAGGATCCTTATGAATGGGTTGATGATCAGTATCCTAGATGACAGCGATGTCGACTGTCTAATCATGGTTACTAGGATATTCAATCGCTGGGATCATTACATGGATTATTGAAATTCTTGTCTCTGGTGGATTCTTTGGGGAGATCCCAGGTTGGCCAACACATTTCCTTCAGCATTGTCTTCCGTGGGAACTTGGTTTCGGGTAAAGGCATCAAAATCAAAGACAAAGTTTTTAAGAATTTGGTGATATTATGCTAGTCTTTTGCCTTTAACAACATAATATCCGTTAAAATGGCTAGTAATCAACAACGAATCTACAAATACCTGAAGATCCTTGGCTAAGTACAATCCTACGATCAGTGCTTCATATTCTGATTCGTTGTTGGTTGCATCGAATTCACAACTGATGCCTTGGGGTAGTATGTCCCCTTGTGGCGACTTTAGTATGATTCCAAGGTCGGTTCCTCTTTGGTTGGATGCTCCGTCCATGAAGAGTGTCCATCTTCCCATATTTTCTTCTTCTAGGATGGCTTAAGACAATGATGGCATAAGACAATGATGGCATAAGCAATATTCTAGAAATTGGATCGGACACTGCACCGGCAGATATGTCAGTTCGATGGTTCAAGTGGTCAGACCAGTCCTAAAAATCGGATAAAACCGAATATATATATATATATATATATATATATATATATATATATATATATATATATATATATATATATATATATATATATATATATATGCGCGCACACACACACACACCGTGAATCTATGTTAAAATTTCGATTTTTTTACATCCATATGAATGTACATTTAGAGAATATTAAAAATTATGAATTTTGGTATATCTATTTTATTTTTTCGATAAAAAAATAAGCCTAAATATTAAATAAACTAACAAAATAAAGTGAGTTTTTTTTAAAGAAAAAATTCATTTTTTATATATCAATACAGATGTTTATGGAAAAAAGATAAAAAAAATTATGAATTTATGTATATTCATGTTTTTTTTTATAAAAGTATAATCATAAAAGGGGTTTTTTTTTTTATGATTTAGTACATGTATGTCCACCCTAAGTGTTGAAATCTATGGATGTGAATCCTTCCTTCGTATATGGTTTAAAATTGTTCCTTGTTAAATTTTTACACACACATATGTATATGTATATGTATGTATGTAAGTATATATATATATTTGTGTGTGTATGTGTTTGTGTATGTGTGTGATTTTAAAATTCATAAAGTAAAAAAAAAGATCAAATATCTCAGAGTATTTTTTTCTATGTTTTTTATAAGTTCTATGGTTTTAATAACTCATTGAGTTTTCAAAAAATCCTAACTCTATAGAGAGTTACGTTATTGCGTGAACCAAAAGATTTGCAAAAACTCGAGAACTCTTAATGTGCTAATCATTTCTCAAAATAAAGACCACTGTTACTCTTCAACACTGTGTGTAAGCAATATTGAGGCTCAAAAAAAAATTGACAACGTTATTATTATTATTTTTATTTTGAAATGTGCATATATGAACTTTTGAAAGTTCATATGTGTGCATGTATGCACATTTTGTGTTTTTCTTAAAAAAAAAGAAATTAAAACCACCACAACAACGTGACATTAATACCAGAGTTTAAGAAAATCATAACTTGAAAACGTCAAAAAAACACAAAAAAGAAAAAAAAACATAAATGTGCATGCATGCACATTTAGATGTGGATATATGCATATTTACAAAAAAAGTTCATCAAATGTTTTTTCTAGAACATGGATATCTCTAAGATGCAATTGTAAGAGTCTCTGAGTGATTTTGATTTTGAAAACTGATGAGCATGGATATCTCTTAGATGTAATTCTAAGAGTCTCTGAGTGATTTTGATTTTGAAAACTGATGAACAAATTAGGAGTTATCGAGTACATGCAAATCTTTTAGTTTTCAAAAGAACTTACCATTTATATATATATATATATATATATATATATATATATATATATATATGTGTGTGTGTGTGTATGTGTTTGTGTGTGTGTATGATTTTAATATTCATAAAGTAAAAAAAAAAGATCAAATATCTCAAAGTTATTATTTTATGTTTTTTATAAGTTCTCAAGTTTTAATAACTCATTGAGTTTTCAAAAGATCCTAACTCTATAGAGAGTTAAGTTATTGCGAGAACCAAAAGATTTGCAAAAACTCGAGAACTCTTAATGTGCTAATCATTTCTCAAAATAAAGACCACTGTTACCCTTCAATACTGCGTGTAAGCAATATTGAGGCTAAAAAAAAATTGACAACGTTATTATTATTATTTTTATTTTGAAATGTGCATTTATGAACTTTTGAAAGTTCATATGTGTGCATGTATGCACATTTTGTGTGTTTCTTAAAAAATAAATAAAATCACCACAACAACGTGACATTAATACCAGAGTTTAAAAAAATCATAAGGTGAAAACGTCAAAAAAACATAAATGTGCATGCATGCACATTTAGATGTGGATATATGCATATTTAAAAAAAAGTTCATCAAATTTGTGACAACCCGGAAATTTTTTGGTTTTAGACCCATTTTGCTATCTTTTGGCCTTGTTTGGAGTTTATTTGGGTGTTCTAAGCATTGTACATTCAAGGATCGAGTGTTAGGAAGTGTTTTCTTGAGTTATAAGTATAAAAATCAAGCTATAAACCCTTCATGTGGAGTTTTCGGCCACCACATATGAGTTTTCGGTCAAAACTCATGTGGACCGACAACTCATCCCATAAGCATGAGTATTCCTCATTTTATTCATTATTCTAAATTCCAAGTCAAGTAAACTTCCATTCTCTCTCAAGTATCATAAGATCTTCTTGCAAATTCTCGAAAATGTAAGTGTTTCTTTCCCCTTGATTTGTTATTAGACCTTCCTAACTAGTAACACCCTTTGATTTCATCCATTAACTTCATCTTTTGGGTTTTATCTTCAAGAACACCAAGAACACCAAGAACACATACTAGTGTTTTGGTCCAAAAATCAACTCTACTAGCCTATAAATCGTAAGTATTGCTTCCCTATACTTGTTATCTAGTTGAAATTCTTGATTTAGGGCCTTGAAATCATCATTTATCCAAGAACAAAAGGTGTTTTCGGTCTAGTACATCTCCTTAGACCGAAAACCCTTATGAAGGGTGCAATATGACTTTAAACCTTTCCTAAATCTTAGTCATGAATCTAGAACACTTCATTGATTGTTGAAAGCCCTTGGAAATCACCTTATGCATCAAAGACCATGGGTTTTCGGTTAAAACCATTTGGACCGAAAACCATATGGACCGAAAACCATATGGACCGAAAACCACAAGAACCGAAAACTCCAAGAAACATACCACTTGGACCAAAAACTCCCTTAAGTGGCTTTACGACCCTCTTATGCAATCCTAAGTGATTATAACACTACCATTTAAGGATTTCTTAGTCCTTAAAGTGTTATTCTTTACCTGATTAGTTGAATAAACACTAATTGGATACATATATGTGTCATTATATGTTAAATAGGATCCGTGTGTGTGTTCAAGTCTTCACTTGACACTTAGCATCCTATACCATCCGTTCATCCAAACCACTCACTACAGGTGAGTTCATACCCCGTAATGAATCTTTTAACTGTTTTAAATGTTTTAAGGGGGGGGGGAATACAAGTTGAACACAATGATAATTATGTAAATGTTTGTTATAAACATCTTTCAAAATGTTACTTATGTCATTTATAAGTTGTCAAAACATTTCAAAAACTCTTTTAAAGTTATGTTACTTTATAGTTATACAAAACTCTGTTTTTAAAGTACAAGCATAACTTAGTAGATAAATGAGTCTTTTCAATAACAGTCCAAGTAGAACATTAGTAAACTATAATAGGTATAGTTTAGGAGAATGCTATTCATTACTTCTAGTACAATGAAGCACACAAAGAGTCAGTTCATACATGAGTCAAACACACAGTGAAGAGAAACAAACAATACCATACAGAGAGAACACACAATTATGAGAAACAAACAGAACGTACAATATACAGTACAAAACAAACAAGTTAGGTTGATGTAGCATGAGAACACACACATGATCTAATTACACCAATTGATCACTAACTCATTGTTTTAAACAAAAGGTGATAGTTATATTAGGTATACATGATCATATAGCAAATGTGAATTACATGGCTTGCAAGAATTTGCAGAGGTCGCGTTTGGTTCCCTTAATCTCTAGACAGGGAGAACGTATAGTAGGGGTTCTAGCCTTCACACTATGACCATAATAAAACAAACATGTTTTTAGGTCATTAGTATATCCGCATGTCATTATAAACGACAACTGTGTACTTACATTTCCCATTTCTTTCATAAAGTGACAGTACCACTTGGAAGTCAAATTCAAACTATTTTCGAGTTAAGATAGTTATAAACTAGGGAAAACATACATTTTTACAAACGACAAACAGAACAATCGAGTCTAGCACATATCGGTAGATGCCTTGGTAGAAGGCTACGTTTAACAAAAGATGCCTTGGTAGAAGGCTACGTTTAAAAGAAAGGATCATAATGCTAGTCTTATGATTCCTTAATGTATACATCACAGGATATATATATACCAATAGGGTCCGACAGGTAATAGGATGTGTGCTCTCCGCTTCATTTCCTGTTCCTTGTTTGGTTGTGGGCTTGGAACGAATTCGCCCAATCTATTTTCTATCCGATTCTATATATATGTATGCTTAGTATAAATTAAGTCATCATAAGGGTACCAGGTATGGGTCAGGTTATAGGACACAGAGTCAAAGCACAGTTTTTCTAGTACAAAACATACTTTCCAAAATCAGTACTTTTGGTTTTCAAAACTAGAAACTTCCCAGTAAAGGGTTTAATCCATTTTATTAAACCAGTACAATTTAAAGGACCTTAGGTGAGTAACTCTATAATACCTTATTTTATACACCATGTTTATATATAAAACTAATACCCAATAGGTAGTTGGATGTGTGCATTCCTGTTGGGTCAAAAATATGGTTTATACTTTGCTTTTCTAGAAAATATTTTTTTCTATGATGTAATATGTAATTTTGTGGCTGTGTACGGCCGTACTCGTGTGTACGGCCGTACACGGGTGTAAGGCTGGTGTCTCATATATATAGGGTGAGGAGTGCATGCAAGTGTACGGATAGAAGAGAGAGAAAGGAGAACATATTGTAGAGAGAGAATCTAGAGAGAAGAATAGTGTGTGAGAGAGAGAATCTTGTGTAAGGAGCATCATTCATATCTTTGAATACATCACAAGATTCAACATCTTCTTCTTCTCTTCTATTTGATCTGACATCATCCAATTGATTGGGATTCCGCACCATCAATTGGATCTGATTGATACACAAGCATTTTGGGGACTTACAAGTGGTATCAGAGCTTGGATTGTATCAGTCAATTTTGTCAGATCTGGAGCTTATTTGATCTTACTTTTAAAATATTTTTGCATTTTTGGATAGATCTCTAAAAATTAGGGGGGGGTTTGTTCTTTGCATTTTTCCTAAAAACGAGTTTTTGATCGAGTTTTGGAACAAGAAGAGTGAAAAACGTCGTTTTTTCTTCGAATCTGTTGAAGGTTTGCGGCCCAACTTCGTTCAGCACCATTTACGTTCAGCGTACATTTCAAAAGAAAGAAAGTTGGGGCTGCCGGGGATCAAGAACCCGGGTCCCTTGTTTATTCGACAAGGCGTCTTACCAGCTCATCTAGATTGGAAGATGTTTTATATTTCCCTCCTTTGACATATATAGCCTCACAGCAGCAGAAAATAATCAAAAGATTTTCGGGGGTTACAAGGATTCGAACCCGGGTGCTCTATCTCTTCAGCCAGGCGCCTTACCATCTCTTCTAGCAAGCATCTTGTTCAAATACTTCCAAATTTAATTCAAAAGCACTCTATTTCGAATTCAAACTTCGCATATTTGACACTTTTAACCCAAAAATCAATTTCTTTTATTTTTAAATTACTTTTTCAACAAAAAAATTTAGTTTTTTATTTTGACTTTTTGCTTAAAATTTTGACTTTGACTTTCAAGTTTGACCTTTGACTTTGACTTTTTTGTTTAACTTTTAAATTTTCAAATTTAGCTTTTCGGTTTGAGTTTTAAGTTTGACTTTTGAGTTTGACTTTTTAAATTTGACTTTTAAGGTTGACTTTTAAGTTTTTAGTCAAAGGGCATATTTTTTTTTAAAATGAGTTCCTCATCAATTCCGGTAAATGAAGCTTCATGTACTCCATCTTGTGAAACTACTATTAAATTTCTCCGAGATCAAATCGATTTATTAAAAAGAGAAAATGAGGACCTCAAATACGAAGGCTATACTCTTAGGAAAGGTCAGAAACCTCTGAAAGCTCAATTAGAGGCCAAGACTAAGGACTTTAGGAAATTGCAAGAAGATTACAGCAACAAGTGTGAAAATTATGATCACATTATGAAAAAACTTGTTGCTGTAACTGAAGAACTTGACGCTTTGAAAATTAAGTGTGGAAAAACAGATGTTAGTTTCAAAAATTATACTGCGTCAAGTAAGACAGTCGAGTCCTTATTTGAAAACCAATTAAATTTTAAAGATAATCAAACCAAAGGTCTAGGATATGAGAGTGTCCCTCCTCCATTTAACCATTCGTATTATGTTAATCCCTTGACGCAGGAAGAGATTGATAGAGAACCATATATGGTATATGGTAAACCAGCTGCTGAACAGGCAACTGAGGGTGTTGAGATGAAAGATACTAATGATTCTACTTCCTGTGCAGGTAAAGCAGTAGAGGATGAGAACAAGGAGAAAACTATTGAACAATCCAATGACTTCTTGAACTCTGAATCTATTGCTTCGAACTCAGTTGCTTCTGATCAACCTGCTGATAAGAAATACAAGCCTCCAAAACAAGCAAAATCGACGGCTTGCTGTGAGTGTGCATGTGGGAACAACCAGAGACAAGGCAAGGACATGCCACCAGGGGAAGGAAGAAACAACTTCACAGTGAAGAAAAAGACATGTTTTCACTGTGGAACACCTGGTCACATTGCCCGAAACTGTCCAAATCGCGCATACGTTCCCTACTACGCACAAGGATTGCAAAACGCGCCAAGAGGGAGTTACTCCAAAAGAAACCCTTCGAGGCCACGTTCAGAAAATGGCGACTGGAATGCCACGAAGGCCAAAAATCAATCCCACAAGGACAAGAATCTAACTCCCAAGAACAAGAAGGGAATGTCGGCCAAGAAGCCAAATCCAAGAGATGATCCCGTGAAGCCAAAATCCAAGTCATCTCAACGGCCGACATCAAGATCAAAAATGGGTTCCAAAGGCTCACTCTCCCAAATCTTCTAACGATTCTAATATTTCTACATCTTCTATTTGTGATAAGCAGGACATGTCATGGGAGAGAGTACCGTGCGTTAATGACAAAGGTCGACCCAGTTTCAAAATGGACTGGGTTCCAAAGACCAACTGATCCCGCTCTGTGTCGGAGCAGCTATGGAGGCATATCATCAGACTTCGTTTTGTTGATAGTGGCTGCTCCTGGCACATGATAGCAGACATCTCTCAACTGTACAACACTCAGAACATTGTTTGAGAGTATGTGTCCTTTGTGGGAAAGGAAGGGATCACTCATGGGGTCAATGATTAATGACATGAAAAATTTTCGGATCTGTTCTGAGATTATGCGTGCTGTTCTCAGACCTTCTGGATGCAAATTCAATCAGTGACTTACGGTTTGAGTTTCTTCTCGATTCTCCTGAGTTTATCTTACATTGATTCATTTCAAAGACAATTTTCATTAATTTTCTTATAGTTTTTCATCAGTAGGTATTCTTTGGGAAGTGATATAAAACTTGTGACAACCGGCAATCTGAATCTGTGTAAGGTACCAAAGCTGAATTGTCTAGGCTCTGTGTTCGATGCGCTGGTAGGCACGAAAGATTTTTATGGACTTGACTAGGAATAGATGAACTTAACGAATCAAATGACTTGAAAAATCTTGACCTAGATAGTTCCATTTTGCCTGACAATACGACGCTCGGGTACGTTGAGCAGGGAGATATACATGGGAATCTACCGGTCACATTAAAAGAACCCATATCTAGAACTGTGGTTTAACTTTTCCTTGATGTACGGACTCATGTCCTTAATTCTGGTATTGACGGGGCGACTGGGGAATTCCGATAAATTAGATCTGTAGAAAAATATTTTCTTTCTCTCCTACTGTTAGTCATATGTTGCCTCCTCCGTGTGATCGAAAGATCCGACCTGGACTGCAGCATATGCAACTCTATTTCTCTGCATCTTCTATCTATGCAATTATTCCTATCTGTTAGCCATATGCTGTCTCCTTTGCGTGATTAACAATCCGACCTAGTACACAACATATGCAACCTTCTACTTCTCAATCCCTCTGAAATTCTAGTTAGTCATATGTTTCACCCTCTACGTGATTGGAAGAGATCCGACCTGGGTGTACAACATATGCATTCTAAATCAATTCTCTCTCCTAATAATTGTCTGCTCACCTAAAGTAAGGAGTATCTCGGAAGTTCTTGATTATTGGAGTATATCAGGAAGCGGGAAACACGTTCTAGTACATTTAAAATTGAACAATTAATGAATTGTCTGTAGATCTCGCTGCTCAACTTAGGTGGACAACAATATCCTTGGTCGTCGTCAGATGAATGGTCCTTAGGATGTTTATCTAGGAACACAGGATCACAATGTCTTGTCACTTGTAGTATGTCCTAAATTTGTCACTATCTTTCGTGTTTAAGTGGACCACAATACCGGCGATCGACCAGATTTATTCATGAAGGGGGAGGTACCGATAAACGGATTAAGACTGTCTAACAACTTTGATCCCAAATATTTTTGTTTTTGTTAAATTTGTTCATAGTTTTCCTCTATGCACAAATTTAGGGGGAGAATTAAAAAAATTCAAAAATCAAACAAAAATCAGAAAATTCAAAAATCAAACAAAAATTTAAAAATTTAAAAATCAAACAAAAATCAGAAAAACAAAAATCCAAAAATAATTTTGTTTCTGTTTTAATTTGTGTGCTAAGTTTTCTTTCAGTTTTGTTTTGTCTTGAAAAGTGAACCCAGGTGTAGATGATACTCATGGAGACTGTATCGAAGATTTTCTGAGCCAAGGCTTCATCCGTGAGCATCGAAGAATTCTCATTCGAAGGAGCAAGAAATGAAGATTATTCTTTCAACATTCAATCCTTCAACCCCAAAAGCAAGGTGAAGCTGACTTGAAGATTATATGACAGATTACATTGAAGTTTCCTCAATCAATCTGCTGCTATCTTAAACCTGCTGAAGTGATCCAGAAGATTTGTTCTCTCTGATGTTCTCTCTGAAGATTCTCAAGCTGAAAGCGCCATCTTTCAAGAATCAGTACAAGAAGCCTCCTCACCCAATGTGCGTTCAGAGTCAAATCTTGAAGAAATGCCCAACTGCTCAAGATAAAGTCAATTATTGAAGATTCATCATGTTCATCTTAAAGCTGTGAAGAAATTAAAGATAAATGTTGAAGCCAAGCTCCCAATGAAGATTATCAAGAAAATCCAGCTACCTTTTTAGGGGGAGCTTGTTGGGTCAATTAGAAAAGAAAGCTATAAACCAAGGGGAAGATTGTTGGGTCAAAAATATGGTTTATACTTTGCTTTTCTAGAAAATATATTTTTCTAGAATGTAATATGTAATTTTGTGGCTGTGTACGGCCGTACTCGTGTGTACGGCCACACATCTGTGTACGGCCGTACACGGGTGTACGGCTGGTGTCTCATATATATAGGGTGAGGAATGCATGCAAGTGTACGGATAGAAGAGAGAGAAAGGAGAGCATATTGTAGAGAGAGAATCTAGAGAGAAGAATAGTGTGTGAGAGAGAATCTTGTGTAAGGAGCATCTTTCATATCTTTGAATACATCACAAGATTCATCATCTTCTTCTTCTCCTTCTCTTCAATTTTATCTGACATCATCCAATTGATTGGGATTCCGCACCATCAATTGGATCTGATTGATACACAAGCATTTTGGGGACTTACAATTCCGCCTTACTCCCTGTTCCTTGTTTGGTTGTGGGCTTAGGGCAGATTCACTCAATTAACTTTCTCTCCGATATTAGATTATATATAGCAATATAAACTAAGCTATTATAAAAGTAGTCACTGTGGTCACCATTTTACTATAAGAAATATAGGTTTTGTTAAAGAACTTTTCATTATATATAAAGGAACCATTACAATTAACTCCATGAGTAACAAGTGACTACGCCAGGGTTATATAGGACGATGATCTAACAACCAATGGGATGTGTGCTATCCGCCTTAATTTCTGTTCCTCGTTTGGTTGTGAGCTTGGGGCAGATGCGCACAATCGATTGTTTGTTTACTCTGAGTCTTATATAACTTGTACCCACTTAGTACCCATAGAAAGGGTTGTAGTGACATTTTACTTAAACTTCCATCAAAGTAGGAAATATAGGATTTTCTAGAGGAACAGGCGAACTTTTCAAAACAGAACTTACAACTTACAACATTTTACAACTACATGTTTCAACTACACTTTCAACACCATTTTACATCTACATTTTCAACAACACTTTACAACTTACTCACATCACTAAACTCTTATGAACTCACAGGCTTAATTGCTGATCAACTCTTTCAAATAACTTGTATTCTCAGGAGACTATTAGACAGGTGTTCGTGCTGGGGATTCAGAAGATGAAGCATTATAGCTTCAAGTCTTGTTTTGTTATTTGTGTATGAATTCTATGTTTTGTGAACACACACATTGTAAACACTTTCTTTCGAAATGAGATGGTTGTTCATTACTTGCTTACCATATACATATCTCGTGATACTAAACATGACGTCCTCCACCCCTGAACGATTCCGCCGTTCCGATTTTGGGGTGTGACAGATTGGTATCAGAGCATTATTTATAGTGAACTAAGTATATCAACAGATAAAAGATATACAACTATAAATACAATGGGGCTTAAGTGCTCTGGATAATGATATATTTTCAGAGTATAACTACAAGTTATAAAAATATACCTACTTGCTTATACATGTACATAATAGAACTAGTGTCACGAGGAGAACAGAACTAAAGTATTTAAAGGTTGGGCACTGTCGTCAACCCGAACAGTTATGTAATCATAGCTAGGATCAATATACCCTGATCAACTATATTCATTCGAGATGTGACCGACATGTGTTTGGGAAGGATGTGGTGTTGCAACAGTGTTAAAAATTACCTGAACACCAGTCAAAAGAACGCCAGAACAAGTACATTTAGAGTTAGAATACTATAGGGGTATCTATGATACGATAGCGCGATAACGAGTTTAGAACATACCAAGTACATTACGTTGAAATACTATAGGAGTATTTTAGTCCATATAAATAACTTATGTGATAACTTAAAAGACCCTTACGGATAGGTCTATAATCTTGCAATGTATATTCCTAAAATTTTATGTATAATTAAGATCTTATAGACTTAGAATCTGTGGTCTACGCTTCGCTATCCATTCCTCTTAAGGGTGTAGTTTTGGAGTAGGACCACTTATTCAAAGGTCTATTTAATCTTCAACTGTATACAAACTTGTATACATTGTACAATTATAGGAGGACACCGTAAGGATCACCCCATAAAGTTACCTTAAGGCTCATAGATTCTTTAGTCACTTTCATTCTCGCACGACAAGCCCAGATAAATGTAACCACTTCCTCATAGTAGACAACAGAAGAGTCCAGGAGGAACAAGAACAAGTTCATGAGAAGTTTTCAAAGAGGGATCAGCCGAAGTAACCAAAACGTCTTACACATCACACTATTAAATAATAATCTTGTTAAAAGAGCGAGTGGAAACACTGCTCACATTATATGTTAAGATTATTTTCTTACATGCAGCTGGTAACAGTTATTCAGGAAACAAATATTCATTCGAGGATAGTTATTTCAAATTCATAGAGTTTATTAGGTATAGACTATTTTATGAATTGTTTCTAGAACCCTGTGGAAGTCAGTACCAGATACCTCCAGAACTAGGATAACCTGGTCTTTTCAGCTTTCGGCTTGTGTCCATTGCTTTAGACTTATTCCGTCTCATATTTGTATTCTTTTAGCAAAGATGCCTCCTCGCAGATCTATCAGACGCACTACTCCGATAACTCCAATGCCGCCTCCTACGAAAATCGATATGGCAGCTATAAACGCTGCAGTGGTTGCGGCTGTGGCAACAGCCATGGCTCAATATCACTCCATCAGTACCAGCGGAGGTGAAACGCCTACTGATTCTACTCAAGGTGAGGTCCTCGTGCGCACGAGAGAGTTCTCCTACAAGGACTTCACCAAATGCCAGCCATTGTCCTTTAATGGGACTGAAGGAATCATTGCCCTCTTGCAATGGTTCGAGAAAACAGTGTCGGTCTTCGAAATCTGTTTGTGCCTAGAAGAGAGCAAAGTAAAGTTTGCTGCTTGCACCTTCTCCAACAAAGCCCTAACATGGTGGAACAGCCATGTTAAGTCACTGACTCTATCAGTGGCTAACTCAATAGGTTGGGAAAACCTAAAAGAGTTAATGCGGGAGGAATACTGCCCGTTAGGCGAAATTCAAAAGCTAGAACGAGAGCCGTAGGATCTCACTATGGTCGGCTCAAACATAGTGACCTACACTGACCGATTCAGCGAGCTAGCAGCTCTATGCCCCGGGATGGTTACCCCAGAGAGCAAGAAGATAGAAAGATACATTTGGGGTCTGACTGCTCCGACCCAAGGAAATGTGTTATCTTGTAACCCAGCCACATTTGATAGTGCTAAACGCCTGGCTCAGCGACTCATCGAACACGGAGTCCGCCATGGTGTAAAAGCCCCTATTCCCGAGCAAGAACAACGAGCGAGTACTATGTACGCCGGGGAACAAGAGGAAGAAGAAGCGAACAACACAGGACACCCCGCAAGAACAACGAGCGAGTACTATGTACGCCGCTACAACGTCTACTGCTTCAGCACCTGCCAGTCGCTATGCTGGAACCCTCCCGAAGTGTGGAAAGTGCAACTTTCACCACACCGGAGTATTCCGGGAAATACAGTGTCTGAACTGCCACAGAAAGGGACACACAGTCCGTTTCTGCAGGGCACCGGCTCAACCGATCTCCCAAGTCCCCGGAGCTGACGAAAACCAAGCCTGCTATGGCTGTGGTGAGGCTGGACATTTTCAGAGGGACTGCCCGATAGTAAAGAACTCAGGCGCGGATGGACGCATTCTGATGATCACCGCAGGAGAATCTACCCCGGAGTCGTCGACGAGTAGCGGTACGTTTTCGAAATAGTAATTACTTTTAAAATTAATTTATATGCATATAAGATTAAAATTTGGGGATAACACCTAAAAGTAATTATAATAACTCACACGTTGAAATAGGTCACAGTATTCAAGAGAACTAAAAGATCCGTTTAGAGAAGCTATTATGGCTTACCATATACATCAGGGTTGTGCACAACTAAGATGTTGCAGACTTAGAGTGAGTGACTCCGCTTAGGTCCCCATTCCTTAATTGGTTGAGAATTTGAGGCAGAGTTACTTAGTCGACTGCCTGGTTCATCTTAAATATTCATAACTTGTATATGGCAGGCGATTGTAGTGGTACTAAGGAGGATCATGATATAAAGTATCCCCACCAGTTATTAGAGCACTTTCGTTTGTATGTATACGCACATAGCGATACGATACGTAGGAGTGTTAACTTCAAGAGAAAACATGAAACACGGGAACATTTACAAAGAGTACATTGTCGAACATACTAGGAGTACAGTATCGATCATACAAGGGATACATCGTCGTATAACAGACGTTTCTTTCATTGGACCAAAACTTTGTTCAGTAAAGAGTCCGTTACTATCTTTCGTCATGAGTTGGCGTGGTCCTCACCATACTGAGTTCATATGTTTCTATCGCCTCGATCGGCAAGTTCTCAAAACTTTCGTCATTCGTATCGAAAGTCCGACCTAAACCTCAGTTTTATCTTTCGTATTCTAAACCCCCGAAGTACTCGTGCGAAGAGTACTTTGTCCTCCGAACCCTTATCGTCAGATGTCCGCAGACCGTCACGAAATACCACTCGTCCAACATACCAAGTTCGAGCACAGAGGCTATGGATGAATACAACCCACCTATCACTATTCAGTGTATACGCGAGGGTGGTATATGATTATGATTACGCAGATTTAGTATGTGTGTTTCCGCCCTATCTCCTGTTCCTTGTTTGGTTGTGGACCTGGGGCAGAGTCGCACATCCGAACGTCTTACTAACCCTGATTATATACGACTTGTATACACAAGGTCATGATAGATGGACCAAGTACGAATCCTATCAGGAACACCAGGGCAAAGTTGCCAGGTCTACGAGTAGGTATTCTACCAATCCGAGGAGCACAACCCCAGTAGTACGGATAAGAAAGCTAATTTCGGGACGAAATTCCATCTAACGGGGGATGATGTGACAACACGGGAAATTTTTGGTTTTAGACCCATTTTGCTATCTTTTGGCATTGTTTGGAGTCTATTTGGGTGTTCTAAGCATTGTACATTCAAGGATCGAGTGTTAGGAAGTTTTTGCTTGAGTTATAAGTATAAAAATCAAGCTATAAACCCTTCATGTGGAGTTTTCGGCCACCACATATGAGTTTTCGGTCAAAACTCATGTGGACCGAAAACTCATCCCATAAGCATGAGTATTCCTCATTTTATTAATTATTCTAAATTCCAAGTCAAGAAAACTTCCATTCTCTCTCAAGTATCATAAGATCTTCTTGCAAATTCTCGAAAATGTAAGTGTTTCTTTCCCCTTGATTTGTTATTAGACCTTCCTAACTAGTAACACCCTTTGATTTCATCCATTAACTTCATCTTTTGGGTTTTATCTTCAAGAACACCAAGAACACCAAGAACACATACTAGTGTTTTGGTCCAAAAATCAACTCTACTAGCCTATAAATCGTAAGTATTGCTTCCTTATACTTGTTATCTAGTTGAAATTCTTGATTTAGGGCCTTGAAATCATCATTTATCCAAGAACAAAAGGTGTTTTCGGTCTACTACATCTCCTTAGACCGAAAACCCTTATGAAGGGTGCAATATGACTTTAAACCTTTCCTAAATCTTAGTCATGAATCTAGAACACTTCATTGATTGTTGAAAGCCCTTGGAAATCACCTTATGCATCAAAGACCATGGGTTTTCGGTCAAAACCATTTGGACCGAAAACGATTTGGACCGAAAACCATATGGACAGAAAACCACAAGAACCGAAAACTCCAAGAAACATACCACTTGGACCAAAAACTCCCTTAAGTGGCTTTACAACCCTCTTATGCAATCCTAAGTGATTATAACACTACCATTGAAGGATTTCTTAGTCCTTAAAGTGTTATTCTTTACCTGATTAGTTGAATAAACACTAATTGGATACATATATGTGTCATTATATGTTAAATAGGATCTGTGTGTGTGTTCAAGTCTTCACTTGACACTTAGCATCCTATACCATCCGTTCATCCAAACCACTCACTACAGGTGAGTTCATACCCCGTAATGAATCTTTTAACTGTTTTAAATGTTTTAAGGGGGGGGGGGAATACAAGTTGAACACAATGATAATTGTGTAAATGTTTGTTATAAACATCTTTCAAAATGTTACTTATGTCATTTATAAGTTGTCAAAACATTTCAAAAACTCTTTTAAAGTTATGTTACTTTATAGTTATACAAAACTCTGTTTTTAAAGTACAAGCATAGCTTAGTAGATAAATGAGTCTTTTCAATAACAGTCCAAGTAGAACATTAGTAAACTATAATAGGTATAGTTTAGGAGAATGCTATTCATTACTTCTAGTACAATGAAGCACACAAAGAGTCAGTTCATACATGAGTCAAACACACAGTGAAGAGAAACAATACCATACAGAGAGAACACACAATTATGAGAAACAAACAGAACGTACAATATACAGTACAAAACAAACAAGTTAGGTTGCTATAGAATGAGAACACAAACATGATCTAATTATACCAATTGATCACTAACTCATTGTTTTAAACAAAAGGTGATAGTTATATTAGGTATACATGATCATATATCAAATGTGAATTACACGGCTTGCAAGAATTTGCAGAGGTCGCATTTGGTTACCTTAATCTCTAGACAGGGAGAACGCATAGTAGGGGTTCTAGCCTTCACATTATGACCACAATAAAACAAACATGTTTCTAGGTCATTAGTACATCCGCATGTCATTATAAACGACAACTGTGTACTTACATTTCCCATTTCTTTCATATAGTGACAGTACCACTTGGAAGTCAAACTCAAACTATTTTTGAGTTAAGATAGTTATAAACTAGGGAAAACATACATTTTTACAAACGACAAATAGAACAGTCGAGTCTAGCACATATCGGTAGATGCCTTGGTAGAAGGCTACGTTTAACAGAAGATGCCTTGGTAGAAGGCTACGTTTAAAAGAAAGGACCATAATGCTAGTCTTATGATTCCTTAATGTATACATCACAGGATATATATATATACCAATAGGGTCCGACAGGTAATAGGATGTGTGCTCTCCGCTTCATTTCCTTTTCCTTGTTTGGTTGTGGGCTTGGAACGAATTCGCCCAATCTATTTTCTATCCGATTCTATATATATGTATGCTTAGTATACATTAAGTCATCATAAGGGTACTAGGTATGGGTCAGGTTATAGGACACAGAGTCAAAGCACAGTTTTTCTAGTATAAAACATACTTTCCAAAATCAGTACTTTTGGTTTTCAAAACTAGAAACTTCCCAGTAAAGGGTTTAATCCATTTTATTAAACCAGTACAATTTAAAGGACCTTAGGTGAGTAACTCTATAATACCTTAGTTTATACACCATGTTTATATATAAAACTAATACCCAATAGGTAGTTGGATGTGTGCATTCTTGTTGGGTTAAAAATATGGTTTATACTTTGCTATTCTAGAAAATATATTTTTCTATAATGTAATATGTAATTTTGTGGCTGTGTACGGCCGTACTCGTGTGTACGGCCGCACACCTGTGTACGGCCGTACACGGGTGTAAGGCTGGTGTCTCATATATATAGGGTGAGGAGTGCATGCAAGTGTACGGATAGAAGAGAGAGAAAGGAGAGCATATTGTAGAGAGAGAATCTAGAGAGAAGAATAGTGTGTGAAATAGAGAATCTTGTGTAAGGAGCATCATTCATATCTTTGAATACATCACAAGATTCATCATCTTTTTCTTCTTCTTCTCCTTCTCTTCTATTTGATCTGACATCATCCAATTGATTGGGATTCCGCACCATCAATTGGATCTGATTGATACACAAGCATTTTATTTGTAGGAAGTGCGCGGATTTGGTTAACGTGTCAATGATTACCCAAATGGTGTCAAGACCACCCGTTGTCTTGGGCAACTTGGTTATGAAATCCATGGTTATCCTCTCCCACTTCCACTCGGGTATATCCGGTTGATGTAGTAAACCTGAAGGCTTCTGGTATTCTACCTTGACCTTGGTGCAGGTCAGGCACTTGCCCACATAAGTAGCGATTTCTGCCTTCATGTTTGGCCACCAATAATTTTTCTTGAGGTCCAGGTACATCTTGTCTGAACCGGGATGAACGGAGTATCTGGTCTTCTGATCTTCGTTCATCACAACGTCTCTGTACCCACCAAACTTCGGTGTCCAGATCCGATTCATGAGATAATGAACTCTGTCACCCTTAACTTCCAGGTTTTTATCCATTCCTCTTAAGGCTTCACCTGCCACAGTCTCAGCTTTCAAGGCTTCCAGGTGAGCTTCTTTGATCTGCTTGGATAGGTCTGAATGGATGGACATCATTAATGACTTTACTCGGCGGCCCGAGTACTCTTTTCAACTAAGGGCATCTGCTACTACATTGGCCTTCCCTGGATCACAGTGAATCTTACATTCATAATCATTTAGTAGTTCTACCCATCGTCGTTGCCTCATGTTGAGTTCCTTTTGATCGAAGATATGTTGGAGACTTTTATGGTCCGTGAAGATTGTGCACTTCATACCATAAAGGTAGTGCCTCCAGATCTTCACAAGAAATACTATTGGTCCCATTTCGAGGTCATGTGTGGTGTAGTTGACTTCGTGATTCTTAAGTTGTCTCGAGGCATAGGAAATAACTTTTCCTCGTTGCATAAGTACACAACCTATCCCTTTCTTGGACGCATCGCAGTAAACTACAAAAACTTCCGTCCCTTCTGGGAGGGACAAGATCGGGGCGCTGCATAGGGATTGCTTTAGTTTTTGGAACACAGTTTCTTGTTTCTCCTCCCAGTTGAAGGTTACACCCTTCTGAGTCAAGGTGGTGAGTGGCTTTACGATCTTGAAAAAGTTTTGTATGAATCTTCTGTAGTAGCCAGCGAGGCCTAAGAGTTGACGAATTTTAGTTGGAGTTCTTGGTGTCGCCCAGTTTTCGATTGCCTTGATTTTGGAGGGATCCACATGTATCCCTTCTTCGTTGACCAAATGACCTAGGAAATCCACCTTTCGAATCCAGAATTCGCATTTCGAGAACTTCGCATACAACTTCTCTGCTCTTAATGTTTCCAAGACATGTCGTAGGTTTTGACTGTGTTCTTCCTTACTTTGTGAGTAGACTAATATGTCATCAATGAATACTATTACGAATTCGTCTAAGTAAGTTCGACATACACGGTTCATCAGGTCTATGAACACCACGGGTGCATTTGTTAATCCGAAGGGCATTACTACGAATTCGTAGTGACCGTAGCGAGTTCTGAATGTGGTCGTGGGAATATCTTCCTATTGGACTCGCAGCTGATGGTACCCGGATCTTATGTCTATCTTTGAGAAATAACTTGATCATTGTTAGTCGATTCGAGTTAAAGGATATCGGTTTTTGACGGCGAGTTTATTTAGTTCCTGGTAGTCTATGCACATGCGGAACGATCCATCCTTATTTTTCACGAACAGGACCAGTTCTCCCCAAGGCGAGAAGCTTGAACTGATGAATCATTTGCTTAGCAGTTCGTTCAGTTGACTGGACAATTCCTGCATTTCTGCCGGCGCTAAACGGTATGGGGATTTGGCTACGGGGGTAGCTCCGGGAATCAAGTAGATTTTGAGTTCGACTTGGCGTTCGGGAGGTACTCCTGGGAGATCTTTGGGAAATATGTCGGGGAAGTTACGAACTTCAGGGATATCCTTGATGTTTTTCACTTCTTGTTTCTTATCCACCACGTGAGCTAAGAAGGCATAGTATTCTTTGCTTAGATACTTTTGAGCCTTGACGCAAGAGATGATTGGAAGGTTCGTGTCGGGTTTGTCGCCATAAATGACGAGGGTTTCGCTACTTGGAAGATTAAGGCGAATGACTTTTTCGTAACACAGGATATTGGCATGGTGAGGACTTAACCAATCCATGCCAATGATGACGTCAAAACTTTTTATTCTGACCGACATTAGGTCGATTTGGAAATAATAGTTGTTTAGAGTGAGGGTACATCCTATGTATATATCGTTAGTGCTCTCTGCCTTTCCGTTTTCCATTTCTACTGTGAATGTGTCATTTAGTGATTGGGGATTTTGTTTAAGTAAGTGTTTAAATTTGTGGCTCACAAAACGTTTCTCTGCACCACGATCGAAAAGTATGCATGCATATGAATTGTTGAGGAGGAACCTACCTGTAACCACGGTAGGATCATTCACGGCCTCCTCATGCCCCATTGTTAGAACTCTACCCACACCTCCGGTATTCCTTGCTTTTGGACAATCCCTCTTGTACTGCCCCGTTTCACCACATCCGTAGCAAGCCTGGCTCACTCCGCCATTAGCAGTTTGGGTGGTTTGTTGTGCCGGTGTTTTACAGAAACGGGCGATGTCCCCCTTCTTGTCGCAATTTTTGTAGTGCAACTCTCGGCTGGCTCCATAGTGATGAAAGTTGCACTTGTTGCATTTTGGGAGAATTCCAGCATCTTGTTTGGCGGGTAGTAGAGTGGCAGGAACAATAGCAGTGTGGACTGCCACCATTTGTTGTTTCTTTGTGGGCTCTTGAGCCGGCTGGCCCTTCCTTTTGTTCCAATTTTTTTTGTTGTCACTTCCTTTGGTTTATTTGGGAGTGGTCGTCATAAAGCCCTGGCGGACTCCATGATCCACTAGTGTTTGTGCCAAGCGTTTGGCACTGTCAAAAGTAGATGGATTTGCAGATATTACATTTCCTTGAATCTGGGGCGATAGTCCCCAGATGTATCGCTCCACCTTTTTACTTTCCGGGGTGACCATCCCAGGACATAGTACTGCTAGATCGCTAAATCTGGCAGTGTAGGCTGCGATGTCAGAGTCCTTCATTGTAAGGTTCCAGAGCTCTTGCTCCAGTTTCTGTACTTCATCCTTCGGGCAGTATTTGTTGGATTAGGTGTCTCAGCCCAAAACTATAATTGGTGTATACTTGACCCGAGAGTAGCATGGTCCATTTTGGGTTGCATTCACCAAAACAATCTGATAGGATGGTTATTTGAGAAATAGGTTTATTATTTAATTAGTATTCATCAAGAATTAATTTGGAATTAATTTAGTGATCAAAAGAGACTAATTAAATATATAGGGGCTGATTGTGTAAATCAATGATACATATAGGTTGGGCTAATAATCCATGGTGGATTAGTGATGAGCTAAGCTTATGTAAGGTTTCATATAGTGTTAGTGCATTACAAGCCCAAGTGTTAGAATTAGGGTTTACACATAACCCTTGGAATTCTACACTATATATATGTAACCCCTTGGACTAAAATTGGTGACACAAGTAATCTTAGAGATACTATAGCCGATTTTGAGTGCCTCATATCCTCTCTCTCTCTCAAGCTCTCCAATTGTTGGTGGTGTTTTGTGAACCATTTGAGGCATCACACTTGAGGTGCTAAGTTCTTAAAGGAAATAAAAACAACAAGCTACAACAAGCTACAACAAGAGGTATTCTTCTAACTAGTTTTATGATTCATATACCAAAAATTTGTATGCTAGTTTAGGCTTTATGCTTTGGAAACAATATTGCATGTATAATTAGAGAAAACTTAGATTCAAAGCATTAGGGTTGCATGTGCACCATAAGGTTGTTATCGTGCTCAAAACCCATTAGTGGTATCAGAGCCTAGAATTGTTTCTGTTATATTGATGCTTGGTTATTTTTTCAAAGCTGAAAAAATAGAATTTATGGCCTCTGACTGATGAACGCGACAAGTCCAATGATCAGACTCGACGAGCTCACTCACAAAAAGGCAACTCTACGAGTCCAGTTCATGCACTCGTCGAGTAGAACATTCTGTTTGAAGATTTTCGAGTCTTTTGGCCAGAATTGGATTAGGATCATTACCACAAACTGTTTTATATCACAAAATTCGGTTTTTCTGATATAGTAATGTTTATCCTCATCTAATTAAAGGACAATTATCAAATTTTAAGATAATAAGTTGATTATTTGTATTATTTGATTTGAATTGCCTTGTCTTATGAGTTAGATTAGATCAATGGTAAATTATATGATTATGTTATTCATTCAAATTGATGTAAATGTTTTTTAATGAACTCCATAACTTGTCCTCAAGTTATGGAACATCAAGAGTCTCATTCATTAAAATAATATAACTCATAAGTTATGGAAACCCAAAAGTTTTGAAGAGTTTCAAAACTTGCCCTCAAGTTTCGGAATTTGTAAAGTCTCACAATGAAACATTTAATTCCAAACCTTAGAATTTTAAAAGTTTAAAATTCAACCCTTATACTATTATAATATTATAAGTTTAATAATTATATATATGTATAAGACAAGTCAATCTTACCGTTAGTAGGCCTCATTCACGAAGTCGGTCTATAAGGGGGGGGGTATAAGGTTACTGCCTATAATATGGTGATTTAATGGGTGTCCACTCTCACCCACCGCTTCCTTAACTGGTGGAGGCTCGTTATCCGAACGAGTAACATAGGACATTAATTCTCGTTAAAAGTATAATCATAATTATAAAGTAACTAAATGTTTTATTAAATTCCCAATCTTAGTTACTTTAGGAAAAATGTGAAAATGATGATATTCCATGAAATTGCACTTTGCACCTTGCCAAGTCGTTAATGGAGCGTGTGTGGTTAACTGGCACACTAACTTGGACTAACAAGGGTGGAAAAGGGTAGCTTGATGTTTGTCATAGATCAATGGAGCGTGTGTGGTTAACTGGCACATTGATTAGGGGATAAAAGACATCGAGTGCACCAAGTATATTTGCATGGTTATTCACACCTTGTTTGTGATCCTCGGTATCCCAGTCACAAACTTGAAGGGCATAACCGAGATTTAAACATGCCATTGAAAAGTTCAATGAATCTCAAAAGAATCTAGGAATTTCAATTCTATTAAAAATTAATAATCAATTTCATTTTTCATGGTGGAAATTGGTAAATCGTCATTTACCTACCGTCAAATATTTTGCAATTGGATTACGACATCCCTCTTCTGAATTGTAAAATATTGTGCTGGGTCCTAGCCTTAATATTTCATTTGGGTGTAATATTAAGGATTCTTATCTAATCTAAACTTTGTCTTTCTTTTTCAGATGTCTTCCAACACTGCTTCTGGCTCAAACCCTTCGGGCTCTTTCTTCCTCATAAACTTGTGTGGGAGGGTCATCTTTGATGGTTCGAACTTCAATGATTGGATTCGGAACATTAGGATGGTCACTCGTTACGAGGACAATGAATATGTCCTCGATAAAGAGCTTAAGGAAATTGATGAGGCCACTGCTACTCCTGAAGAAGTTGTTGAATTTAGGACTCATGAGAAGGACGCCACAAAGGTGTCTTGTATCATGTTGGCTACTATGACAGCTGAACTTCAAAAGTCCTATGAGGACTACTACCCTTTCGAGATGCATGAAGACTTGATGGAAAGATACCATCAAAGTGATCGTCGGGAAAGGTATGAAATCATTGCCTCCATGATTACAACAAAGATGAAGGATGGAGAGTCCATCACGTCCCACTTACAGAAAATGCAAAGGTTTGTGGACCGCTTGTTGAAGTTGAATGTTAACTTCGATGAAGAGTTGGCCATTAATATTATCCTACACTCTTTGCCTCCCTGTTATGATCAGTTTCGTATGACCCATCATATGAACGAGGAGGATGTCACTCTAAGCAAGCTTCAAGGCCTTTTGAGAGCTGCTGAAAGTAGTCTAAAAGGAAAAGTTGTTGTATCTACTCCTACTCCTACTGCTGCTGCCCCAGTCCTGGCAATTGGACATGGAAAAGGGAAGAAGAGGATGGCTCCTTCTAAGAGCCCCAAGGGAAAGTCTCTTGATGGATCCTCTTCCAGTGGGACTAAAGATGGTTCTGCTACTCTCTCTACCAATCCAAAAGAAACAGAGTGCTTCTACTGTCATGATAAAGGGCACTGGAAGCGAAGCTGCCCCAAATACTTGCAGGATGTCAAGGATGGGAAGATAAAGCCCACTCATGTAGGTATTTACACTATTATGTCGAATAAATCATCACCTACTAATTCTTGGGTCCTTGATATAGGTTGTGGTATTCACATTTGTTCTGATATGCAGGGCCTAAAAGGAAGTAGGGATGTGGAGCAGGGGAAGATGAACTTGATCACGGGGAATAGGAAAATGTTGCCTGTCACCAAGATTGGAGTTTATTTTTTATTGCTTAGTAATGGGTTAGAATTAGATTTGAATAATTGTTGCTGCTCGTCCGATATGGCGAGAAACATTATTTCCTTTCATGGTTTGTACAAACAAGGTTTTAGATTTTCATTTGATAATGAAATTGGTTCTATTAATGCTTTTTATAATGGTGTATTTTATTTTAAAGCATTGCCTTGTAACGGTGTATATGAAACTGTGATGGTTGTAGACAACTTAGGAAACAATGTATTGCATATTGATTCGTCCAATAATTTGGACAAGGCATGCTTGTGGCATTGTCGTCTTCGACATGTCAACAAGAAGCGCACAGGCCAACTCCAAAAGGCTGGAGTCTTGGAGTCATTCGACTTAAGGTCGGATGACACTTGCGAATCTTGTTTTCTTGGAAAGATGACCAAGTCACCCTTCACTGGTACTTGTGAAAGGGGTGAGGGTCTGTTGGATCTCATACACACCGATGTGTGTGGACCCTTCAGATTCGCCACAAGGGATGCTAACCGCTTCTATGTGACTTTTACTGATGATTACAGCAGATATGGCTATATCTAATTAATCAAGCATAAGTCAGAAAGTGTAACATCCCAATTTTCAAGCCCAAAAATTTCTTTTTAATTAACTGACTCATAAAAACATTCATCAGAAAATACTGTGCCAACACATCAACCCATAAAACAATGTATCATATCTGAAAGCCCAAGTCATAAATAACAACATGTCAGAGTACAATCCCAGAAAACTCTATGCGGAAATCATGTGTGTGTGTGATGCGCTGCTACACTGTCGGCTCCTTCCCCTTAGACGAAGAGGTACCTGAAACCAAAACTACAACTGTAAGCACAAAGCTTAGTGAGTTCCCCCATCATACCACATACCATACAATCACAAAGCATACATACTGTCGGACAATTTTGAGGTGCCCGACCTACCCTGTACGGCTATTCTAGGGTACCGACCAACCCGTATCAAGCCATTCTGGGGTGCTGACCTACCCATGTCAAGCCATTCTGGAGTGCTGACATACCCATGTCAAGCCATTCTAGGGTGCCGACCTACCCATCGGTCCTAACAACCAACCCTCGGGGACTATTCCAGCCCCCACTGCTACTATCACATATATCATAACATAAACATACTATCAGACATATCTGGGGTGTCCGAACTACCCATCGGTCCTAACAACCGAACTTGGGGACTATTCCCCTCCTACTACCACTATCACATATAACATATCATGCGAGCATATAAACATATCATCACATACTGTCAGACATATCTGGGGTGCCTGACCTACCCGTCGGTCCTAACAACCGAACTCTACTACCATCACATATAACATATAATGCCAGCATATAACATATTAGGTAGTAGCAAACCTAGATGATATCACAAAGACAATCATCTAACATACAACTCCTACTGGTGGGCCGGCATTGTGGCCGTAGACCCACCGCTACTAGAAGGTAACTCACCTCGTATGAGTAGCTGCTGATAATCTGTGCGGGAAAACCTCTGTCTGATGCTGCTCCGGAAATCCTCCGGCTACAATCCCCACCAAAACACTCAGTCAAAAACTGATATCTACTCTTAGGGTAAAATAACCATTTTACCCCCAACCAAGTCCAAGTCAAAAGTCAACTTCCAGTTGACCGGACTCGCCGAGTTGGGCCGTCAACTCGTTGAGTCCCTTCCCCTTACTCGTCCTTATCCACGACTCTACTCGTCGAGTTTAGCGACGAATCGACGAGTTCCTCTTCGATATGAACATCGAATGAACCTTCATCCGACTCACCGAGTCGAATGAACACTCGACGAGTTCGCCTTCAACTGATGAACAAGTCCTGTCCTTGACTCGCCGAGTTGTATGAACAACTCGTCGAGTTCATCTTCAAACATAAGAAGATTGCCTTGGACTCGTCGAGTCTGTTCTAGCACTCGCCGAGTCCCATGAACTCCAGGTCTAAAACGATGTCCAATGCGTTGGGTCACTCTTTCTGTCCTGCTACAACCCTTCTAAAACCCAACTGAGTTCTTTGACCCTCAACAGATAGGGGACTCAAAGCTCTGGACTCGTCGAGTCCCAAGAACGGACTCGCCGAGTCGGTAACGTCCACACTCTAAATCCTCGATTTCTGATGTACAACACTTGTCCAAATGATAGATCCAAGCCCCTAAGCTCGATCTAGCACGTAAAGTTACGAACTTTACGTGCATGCATGGGACTTTTGAGCCAAAAAGACTCTAAAATGGCTCTTTTGTTTCATGGGGCCTTCCTTGGGTGCAAAAGCAACCCAAATCTGCCTTGTGACTCTCCCCAAGTGCTAGATCCGAAGTCTTAACCCCCAACCATGTTTGCAATCATGGTTGGCTACCTCATATGGCTTAAAAAGCCCTAAATCTTCCCCAAAAAGGGATCTAACAAACAAGAAAGCAAGGTACAGACTTTATACCTTTCAAAGACTACATATGATGAACCAAACTCGAATCCTTCAGTCTCCTCTTAATCCTTCTATGGTCTTCCTCCTTCCTTGATGTCAAAACCCACAAAAATCACTCAAAAACCTTAGATCTTGCACCAAAACACTTAGGGTTTGCTATGGAGGGTTTCTGGGAGCATAAAAGGGCGATGGAGGCTGTATAATGTTGTTTAAATAGGGTGCAAACCCTCAGATTAGGGTTTTGTCCAGTCAGAGCCTACTCGTCGAGTCCGGGACTCGACTCGACGAGTCCATCACTTAAATCCTGCGTATCATCCCGCTTCTACTCGGCGAGTTGGTCCTTCAACTCGCCGAGTCCAAGGCCAAAAATGCAAAAATACTTAAATAAAATACATACCAGGAACCAGGTGCTAAAAATCTCCCCCACTTATTTTAGACTTCGTCCTCAAAGTCTGCTGCTCGATCCTGGAATAGATCTGGGTAATGCTCCATCATCACATCCACCGTCTCCCAGGTCCATAACCCTCTGGCCAACCTCACCCCAACATATCGGGGTTTTGCACTTCCTCCCGTATAACATCTCGAAGGGAGGACGGTCAATACTCGAATGATAGCTATTATTATACGAGAATTCCGCCAACGGAAGGTAGGTATCCCAGCTACCTCCGAAGTCTAAAACACATGCCTGCAGCATATCCTCTAGCGTCTGGATGGTCCGCTCGCTCTGACCATCCGTCTGTGGGTGAAAGGCGGTGCTAAAATGCAGTCGAGTACCCAGCTCGTCATGAAACTTCTTCCAAAACCTGGAAGTGAACCGCACATCCCTGTCGGAAATCACTGAAACTGGCACTCCGTGCCGAGCTACCACCTCTTGGATATAGATGTCGGCCAGCTTCTCGTCCGAGATGCTCTCCTGAATCGTAATAAAATGAGCGCTCTTGGTCAATCGATCGACGATGACCCAAATCGAGTCCACCCCTCGCGCGGTCCTGGGAAGCTTTGTGATGAAATCCATCATAATGTCCTCCCATTTCCACAGCGGAATATCCGACGGCTGCATCTTGCCGTGTGGCCTTTGGTGCTCGGCCTTGACCTTCCTGCAGGTCAAGCACCGCTCCACGTACCATGCTACATCCCGCTTCATGCAGGGCCACCAATAGTCGGGACGAAGATCTCTATACATCTTCGTCGCTCCGGGATGGATAGAAAATCTGGATTTGTGTGCCTCCTCCATCAGGATCTGGCGCACGCCTCCATGATAAGGGACCCACACCCTACGGTGAAGAGTCCATAACCCTCGGCTATCATAGTCGAAGGAGGAAACCTGCCCCACAATCCGCTCGCTCTTCCGATGTTCCTCCTTCATGGCCTCCTGTTGGGCCTCCCGAATCCGCTCCAAAAGTGGAGTCATCACTGTCATCCTCAGACAGATATCCCTGATCGGCGTTGCCTTGCGGCTAAGCGCGTCGGCCACCACATTGGCCTTTCCCGGGTGGTAGAGGATCTCACAGTCATAATCCTTTACCACATCAATCCACCGACGCTGCCTCATATTCAGATTTGGCTGGTCCATGAGATACCTCAGGCTCTTGTGGTCCGTGTAAATCGTACAACGAACCCCATAGAGGTAATGACACCAAATCTTGAGGGCGAACACAACAGCCCCCAGCTCCAAATCATGCGTCAGGTAGTTCGCCTCGTGAGGCTTCAGCTGGCTCGAAGCGTAAGCAATGACATGCCCTCTCTACATCAATACTGCGCCCAAACCCGAGATGGACGCATCACAGTACACGACGAGATCCTCCATGCCCTCTGGCAGGGCTAAGATTAGCGCCTCGCACAATCTCTGTCTCAATGTCTCGAATGCAGCCTGCTGCTCAGGGCCCCATCGAAAGACCACGGCCTTCCTCGTTAGCCTGGTCAGGGGTACGACTATCTTGGAGAAATCCTGAATGAATCTCCTATAGTAGCCGGCTAATCCTAGGAAACTCCGAATCTCAGATGGAGACCTCGGAACCTCCCATCTCATCACGGCCTCCACTTTGGCCGGATCTACCGAAATCCCGTTCTGGTTGACAATGTGCCCAAGAAACTGCACCTCGCGCAACCAGAACTCACACTTGGAGAACTTAGCATACAAGCTCTCCCTCCTCAAAGTCTCCAGAACCCCTCGCAGATGCTCCTCATGCTGCTCTCGCGTCTTGGAGTAAACCAAGATATCATCTATAAACACTATCACAGACCGGTCTAACATCGGTCTACACACGCGGTTCATGAGGTCCATGAACGCGGCAGGAGCATTGGTGAGCCCGAAAGGCATCACTACGAACTCATAGTGGCCATAACGCGTCCGGAACGCCGTCTTTTGCACATCCTCCTCTCTGACCCTCATCTGATGATACCCCGAATGCAGGTCAATCTTGGAGAACCAAGATGCTCCCTGTAGCTGGTCAAAGAGGTCATCAATCCTCGGGAGTGGGTAACGGTTCTTCACCGTTACCTTATTCAGTTCCCTATAGTCTATACACATCCGATGCGACCCGTCCTTCTTCTTCACAAACAGAATCGGGGCTCCCCAGGGTGAACTGCTCGGTCTAATGAAACCCTTGTCTAACAGCTCCTGCAACTACGTAGACAACTCCTGCATCTCAGGAGGAGCCAACCGATACGGTGCCTTGGCTATCGGAGCCGCACCAGGGACTAGGTCGATCCTGAACTCCACCTGTCGCTCCGGAGGTATCCCAGGAAACTCCTCGGGGAATACGTCCGCAAACTCTCGTACCACGGGCACATCGCCCACCGTCGCCCTACCCGCCTCCCGGGTATCCATAACATAGGCGACATAACCTGCGCAACCCTACTGAAGGTAACGCCTAGCTCTCGCTGCTGAACATAAAGCTGGTCCTTGCTATGGCCTCTCGCCCTGAATCACCAGCTCTCCCCCACTTGGGGTCCTGATCCGCACCAACTGCTGCGCACAGTCAATCACTTCCCCATTGGGGCTTAGCCAATCCATACCGATAATAACCTTGTTCCCCCGAAAAGGTATGGAAACCAGATCTACCAGATAATGCTCCTCAAACAATCGCAGGACGCAATCTCGGTAAACCTCTGACGCTCGCACTGACCGGTCGTCCACAATCTCGACCTCTAGAGGGCAATCCAACGTGCCCGACGACTCAGGAAACTTCTTGCTAAACGTAAGAGAGACAAATGATCGGGTGGCACCCGAATCAAACAATACCTGAACTGGGATACCGTTCACATGGAACGATCCTAAATAGTGCACATACATAACATATCAAGATCACAGTGCCATAACATAAAAGCATAAGAAAGGAATCATACCCGTCACTACATCAGGTGCAGCGCGTGCCTCCTCGGCTATCAACTGAAATGCTCGGCTCCGCACCACTGGAGCCTCTGACTTGGCCTTCTGGCCATCTGCAACCCGCGTTGTCGTTGAGACCGGCGCCACTGCTGGTGCTGCTGTCAATCTCGGGCAGTTGACCTTTTTATGGCCCCTCTGATTGCAATGGAAGCAAATCAGGTCTGTCATCTGTACCGTGGGGGCGGGGGCAGTACAATCCCTGCCAAAGTGCCCCGTCTTTCCGCACTTGTAGCAGCCTGACGATCCCGCTCTACAAGCTCCCTCATGCGGCCTGCCGCATTTCCTGCAGCGGCCCTGTCCTGACTGGCCTTTCGGCCTACCGTCTGATCCCTTGGGCTTCTTCCCTGAAGCCCGAGTCGTCTGCCCCTCTTCTACCTTCCTCTTCCGGATATGCTCCAGATTAATCTCCCTCTCCCTTGCCCTGGCAACCATGGAATCCAGGGTAGGGCATGCTGAAAAACTAACACGCTCCTGAATGTCAGCTCGTAGCATGTCATGGTAGCGGGTCCTCCTCATATCCTCATCTCCCGCATACTGGGGCACCAGCAACGCCCTCTCCCGGAACTTGGCGGTGATCTCCGCCACAGTCTCCGTAGTCTGTCTCATATCCAAAAACTCCCTGGCCAGCTGTTGAAGCTCAACAATTGGCGCAAACTCCTCCCTGAATCTGGTCACAAAGCCTGACCAGGTCATAGCCTCAACAGTCGAGGCTCCCAATGAGTCACCAACAGACTCCCACCAGTCTCTGGTCCTGTCTCTCAAGGATCCTGCTGCATATCTCACCTTCGACCCCTCGGGGCAGAAGCTAGTCAACTGTGCAGACTCAATGTCTGCAATCCATCGTCTGGCAGCAATGGGGTCCTTCGCCCCATGGAAATCCGGCGCACCGCTCCCTCGGAAGTCCTTGAAGGACAGTGTGCGCGTACCCGCCTGGCTAGACGCCATATCACTTCTGAATGCTCGGAGGCGATCCTCCATCAGCTCAACAATCCCTTCCTTGATCGACCCGAAAATGATAGGGGTCGACTCAAGAATGCCTCTCGTGATCTCAGACGCGATGAACTCGCGCAGCCCGTCATCAACCTGCTCGGATCTTGCTCCCGAGCCCGATCCTGATCCTGATCCGGAACCTCCTGCTCCATGTCGCGTGGTCACCATGCTGAAAATACACGCATAAATGTCAGGATCATACATACTCTCGAGAGGTCTAACACACTCTCCAAGGTTTCCAGGTTCCATCTAGGCCCTCCTTAATTCGAGTACGAGTCCTCTGCTTTCAGTAGTACGGGCCCATACTACCTTCCACATCTACCCGTTCTTTCCTCAAGGATTGCTTCGACTTCACCAAATCCCTTTTTCCGATACCCTTTCCACTGACCTCATCCTAGGCTTCCCTAGGGCACTCTTCGACCTACCCTCCGCCATCAGCTACACTAGGAGTCCCCACCACTTCCCCCTAACTAACTTGCAGATACTGTTACATATCCGTTCCTCAGCTAGTTGAAGATGGTCAGAACCCCCATAGCACAAAGCAAGCAGCATTCGTGCATTGGGTAACCAAATCAGGCATAACCTATGCAGGCCATCCTACTGCTGACTAAACAGTCATAGCATACAGCTCATACAACAGGCATATAAGGCATCCTCCCTAGACCCTTAGCCCTAACTAGCATGCAATTCTCAGAATCATATATCAGGCACACAAGGCATCTTCCTAGATCCTTAGTCCTATTCTAGCATGCAGTTTTCTGAATCAAAACCATATAGCATAACATAGCAAGTATGGGTATCTTGGGGAAAACTTACTTGAGCTTGGCTGGTTGCACGCATCACACACCTTGTTCTTTCTCAAAACCCTTTGACTCAGATTTTAGAAAACCATTTTCTTTGTAAAAATCTTTTAAATCCCTCGGTTTGAGTCCAGACACTCCCGAGGGTCTGTCCGAATCCCTCAAACCAGGGCTCTGATACCAACTTGTAACATCCCAATTTTCAAGCCCAAAACTTTCTTTTTAATTAACTGACTCATAAAAACATTCATAAGAAAATACTGTGCCAACACATCAACCCATAAAACAATGTATCATGTCTGAAAGCCCAAGTCATAAATAACAACATGTCAGAGTACAATCCCAGAAAACTCTATGCGGAAATCATGTGTGTGTGTGATGCGCTGCTACACTGCCGGCTCCTTCCCCTTAGACGAAGAGGTACCTGAAACCAAAACTACAACTGTAAGCACAAAGCTTAGTGAGTTCCCCCATCATACCACATACCATACAATCACAAAGCATACATACTGTCGGACAATTCTGGGGTGCCCGAACTACACTGTACGGCCATTCTGGGGTGCCGACCTACCCGTGTCAAGCCATTCTGGGGTGCTGACCTACCCCTGTCAAGCCATTCTGGGGTGCTGACCTACCCATGTCAAGCTATTCTGGGGTGCTGACCTACCCATGTCAAGCCATTCTGGGGTGCTGACCTACCCATGTCAAGCCATTCTGGGGTGCCGACCTACCCATCGGTCCTAACAACCGACCCTCGGGGACTATTCCACCCCTACTGCTACTATCACATATATCATAACATAAACATACTATCAGACATATCTGGGGTGTCCGAACTACCCATCGGTCCTAACAACCGAACTTGGGGACTATTCCCCTCCTACTACCACTAGCACATATAACATATCATGCCAGCATATAAACATATCATCACATACTGTCAGACATATCTGGGGTGCCTGACCTACCCTTCGGTCCTAACAACCGAACTCTACTACCATCACATATAACATATCATGCCAGCATATAACATATTAGGTAGTAGCAAACCTATATGATATCACAAAGACAATTATCTAACATACAACTCCTACTGGTGGGCCGGCATTATGGCCGTAGACCCACCGCTACTGGAAGGTAACTCACCTCGTACGAGTAGCTGCTGATAATCTGTGCGGGAAAACCGCTGTCTGCTGCTGCTCCGGAAATCCTCCGGCTACAAACCCCACCAAAACACTCAGTCAAAAACTGATATCTACTCTTAGGGTACCAAGTCCAAGTTAAAAGTCAACTTCCAGTTGACCGGACTCGCCGAGTTGGGCCGTCAACTCGTCGAGTCCCTTCCCTTTACTCGTCCTTATCCACGACTCTACTCGTCGAGTTTAGCGACGACTCGACGAGTTCCTCTTCGATATGAACATCGAATGAACCTTCATCTGACTTGCCGAGTCGGATCAACACTCGACGAGTTCGCCTTCAACTGATGAACAAGTCCTGTCCTTGACTCGCCGAGTTGTATGAACAACTCGTCGAGTTCATCTTCAAACATAAGAAGATTGCCTTGGACTCGCCGAGTCTGTTCTAGCACTCGCCGAGTCCCATGAACTCCAGGTCTAAAACTAAGTCCAATGCGTTGGGTCACTCTTTCTGTCCTGCTACAACCCTTCTAACACCCAACTGAGTTCTTTGACCCTCAACAGATATGGGACTCAAAGCTCTGGACCCGTCGAGTCCCAAGAACGGACTCGCCGAGTCGGTAACGTCCACACTCTAAGTCCTCGATTTCTGATGTACAACACTTGTCCAAATGATAGATCCAAGCCCCTAAGCTCGATCTAGCACGTAAAGTTACGAACTTTACGTGCATGCATGGGACTTTTGAGCCAAAAAGACTCTAAAATGGCTCTTTTGTTGCATGGGGCCTTCCTTGGGTGCAAAAGCAACCCAAATCTGCCTTGTGACTCTCCCCAAGTGCTAGATCCGAAGTCTTAACCCCCAACCATGTTTGCAATCATGGTTGGCTACCTTATATGGCTTAAAAAGCCCTAAATCTTCCCCAAAAAGTGATATAACAAACAAGCAAGCAAGGTATAGACTTTATACCTTTCAAAGACTGCAAATGATGAACCAAACTCGAATCCTTCAGTCTCCTCTTGATCCTTCTATGCTCTTCCTCCTTCCTTGATGTCAAAACCCACAAAAATCACTCAAAAACCTTAGATCTTGCACCAAAACACTTAGGGTTTGCTATGGAGGGTTTTTGGGAGCATAAAGGGGAGATGGAGGCTGTATAATGTTGTTTAAATAGGGTGCAAACCCTCAGATTAGGGTTTTGTCCAGTCAGAGCCTACTCGTCGAGTCCGGGACCCGACTCGACGAATCCATCACTTAAATCCCACGTCTCATCCCGCTTGTACTCGGCGATTTGGTCCTTCAACTCGCCGAGTCCAAGGCCAAAATTGCAAAAATACTTAAATAAAATACATACCAGGAACCAGGTGCTACAGAAACCTTTGAAAAGTTTAAAGAGTTTAAACAAGAAGTGGAGAATCAGCTGGGTACGAAGATAAAGATGCTCCGATCCGATCGAGGTGGTGAGTATCTTAGTATCGAGTTCCTAGACTACCTTAAGGAACGTGGAACTGTTTCACAATTGACGCCACCCAGGACACCACAGCTTAATGGTGTGGCTGAGAGGCGCAATCGAACCTTATTGGACATGGTTCGTTCCATGATGAGTCGAGCTTCGTTACCTATCTCTTTCTGGGGGTATACCTTAGAGACTTCCGCCCATACCCTTAATCTAGTCCTTACTAAGAAGGTTGCCAAAACACCTCACGAGATGTGGACAAGGAAGGTTCCCTCATTAGCACACATCAAGGTTTGGGGTTGCGTGGCTTTCGTGAGGCGTAAGACTCACGACAAGCTCGAACCTTGTAATGAGCGTTGTATTTTCATCGGCTACCCACAAAAGTCTTTTGGATATCTCTTCAACAGACCGAGTAACAATGTTGTCTTCGTTGCGCGGAGAGGGGTTTTCCGAGAAAGAGATAACTCATATTCCAAGAAGATAGTGGGAGGCAAATTGACCTTGAAAAGCTTCAAGAGTTAAATGGTGAATGAACCTCAAACACTAGCACTCAACCTGAGAAGGAAACTCCTGTTGAACCATTTGACGAGTCCTTACCTCTGAGGCCTTCCAGTAGAGTTAGTGGCCTTCCAGTAGAGTTAGTGTTCCGCCTGTGTTATATGGTTTCCATATTACTACAGATGGTGATAGATTTATCAGTGATAGCACACTGGTAAATTTGGATGAACCTAACAACTACAAGGAAGCCATGGCAGGCCCCGAGTCTGCAAAGTGGAAGGAGGCTATGGACAACGAGATTTAGTCCATGTATGACAATCAAGTTTGGAACTTGGTTGACAATGTACCAGGTCGTAAGACAGTTGGATGCAAATGGATCTTCAAGAAGAAGACCGACATGGATGGGAAAGTACACACATATAAGGCGCGATTGGTTACGAAGGGCTTTACTCAAACTCCTGGAGTTTACTATGATGAGACCTTCTCACCAGTAGCGAAGATTAAATCTATAAGGGTTATACTTGCCATAGCTGCATTTCATGATTATGAAATATGGCAAATGGATGTCAAAACCGCTTTCCTTAATGGGAAGTTGGCTGAAGATGTTTACATGAGTCAACCAGAGGGTTTTGTCAATGCAAAGTACCCTAATAGAGTGTGTAAGCTTGAGAAATTCATTTATGGATTGAAACAAGCATCTCATAGATAGAATCTTTGTTTCGATGAGAAAGTCAAAGAATTTGGATTTTCGAGAAGCGAGGATGAGTCCTGTATATATGTCAAAGCTAGTGGGAGTATAGTTAGCTTTCTGGTGTTGTATGTGGATGACATACTTCTCATGGGAAATGACATCCCAACCTTGCAGGAGGTTAAGTCCTGGCTTGGGAAGTGTTTCGTTATGAAGGACCTTGGGGAAGCTACCTATATTCTAGGGATAAGGATATTAAGAAACGAGAGTAAAAGACTAATTGGACTTAGTCAAAGTACCTACTTGGATAAGGTGTTGAAACGGTTCAACATGGAGAATTCCACAAAAGATGAATTACCTATACAAAGCAATACCAAGCTGAGTAGGACTCAGAGTCCGAGTACAGAGGTCGAGATAGCAGAGATGAGTCGAGTACCATATGCTTCCGCATTTGGCTCGATCATGTATGCTATGACTTGTACTCGCCCTGATATGGCCTTTGCTTTGAGCATGGTCCAGATATCAAGGGAATCCTGGTAAAGCTCACTAGACTACGGCAAAGAACATTCTTAAGTACCTGCGAAGGATTAAGGACTGGGTCCTTACCCTCGGTGGGAGTGATGACTTAATAGTGACAGGTTATAGTAATGCCAACTTTCAGACCGACAAAGATAATTTCCGCTCTCAGTCAGGTTGGGTATTTACCCTGAATGGAGGAGCAATAACTTGGAAAAGTTCCAAACATGAGACTATAGCTGATTCAACATGCGAATCAGAGTACATAGTAGCGAGCGAAGCATCAAAGGAGGTGATACGGTTGAAGAACTTCATTGGAGACCTTGGAGTTGTACCAGCTATAATGGAGCCTATGGAGATTTTTTGTAACAGCGAGAGTGTGGTCGCCTTAGCCAAGAAACCGAGGGATCATGACAGATCCACACACATCGACAAAAAATATCACTTCATAAGACATCGGATAGAAGAAGGACTCCTCGTAGTAAAGAGGGTATCGTCATAGGAGAACCCAGTACACCCCGTTACGAAGGGACTTAGTAGGGTTAAGCACTTGCAGCATGCATGGAGCATTGGGCTGAAGGACGATATTAGTTTTAATGATTAGATAGCTGTTTAGAAACTTGTAATAGATAAAATGTAATTGACATTTGATGATTAAATAAAAGGGGTTTTATTTATGAGTAAAGTTACTATCTTGTGTCAATTGTTTACTATTGTTTCATTTTGCATGTTTTGACTTCCAAAATAATACAATTATTCAAACCATCCACAGTCGTTCATACTTTGGAAGTAGGTATTGAGGCAAGACTGTCATGAATTTGGCTTACAGATTGCCTAGAGTGTTTAGACATGGAAAACGTTTGCTACACCATTCATGAGTGCTCATTGTTAGATTAAGTGTCTAAGCCCATAACTATAATTGGTTTGTACTTGACCCGAGAGTAGCATGGTCCATTTGGGTTGCATATCACCACGATAATTTGATAGGATGGACTTTTGAGAAGAGGTTATTTATTATTTATTAATATATTATAAGTTCTAATATATTAATATGAAATCATATGATTTAATTAGTATTAATCAATAATTAATTTGGAATTAATTTAGTGATCAAAAGAGACTAATTAAATCAATGGGGACTAATTGTGTAAATTAGTCATATATATATATATATATATATATATATATATATATATATATATATATATATATAGTTTGGGCTTATGATACATGATGGACTAAGTTTATGGAAGAATCCATAAAGAGTTAGCCCACTTGATTCATGGATCATGGATAATAAGCCCAAGGGTATGGATTAGGGTTTACCCATGACCTTTGGAATCCTACATTATATATATGTTACTCCATACCCTAAAATCGTCCCCACATGCTCTAAGAGTTCATGGAAACGATTTCTAGTGCAAGAATACTCTCTCAAAAGTCATCCTTTTTCTAAGGTGTGTTGTGAACCATTTGAGGTGCAACATTTGGGGCACTAAGTTCTCAAAGGCCAAAACTACAAGCTACAACAAAGAGGTAATTCTATAACTCATTTCTATGATGTTTATATCAATTGTATGCTAATTGTAGGCTTAATGCTTTGGAAACAATATTGCATGTATAATTAGAGAAAACATAGATCCAAAGCATTTAGGGTTGTATGTGCACCATAGGATGTTGTAGTATACAAAACCCAACACTCATAAGGTCTGAGTATTGGATTAAACCCACGCTCACATGAATCACTTCATGGAATTTATCACGAGTGATTGTGAGACGATAATACCATATAGTCTTCTAACCGAGATGTTTGAGTTGTTGACTATGAGTTGGTTGTACATTGATAGTGCGGAAACGCATCAGTAACTTGATGTTATAAAACATGCTATTGTGTATGATTTAACGAGTAGTTAGTACAAGCATATGTTGAAGTTTATCTGATCCTTTTAATCCTTTGAGGACTAAAAGCGATATCTTGGGCCCCTCGATGATTTTGTTTTGACTTATGTGCCAGGCCCGGTCAGAACTCAATTGATGTGTTCAATTAAGTTCTATGTCAAACAAATCAGAAATCGGGAAACAAACTGCTGAACAATAAGTATGACTATGTTCCATGTATTTGTCCGCACGATATCTTGAAGAACAGAGGATTATATGATCACTTATAAAAAATGGCGCGATAGAGTTCGACAGAGGCTTTTAAGAGCTATGATTGCTAGTCGGTTTTAAGTCGTACTTGCAGTTATAGATATTAGACTTATCCAAGTGGGAGACTGTTGGATTAGGTGTTTATGCCCATAACTATAATTGGTATGTACTTGAGCCGAGAGTAGCATGGTCCATTTTGGGTTGCATTCACTAGAACAATCTGATAGGATGGTTATTTGAGAAAGAGGTTTATTATTTAATTAGTATTGGTCAAGAATTAATTTGGAATTAATTTAGTGATCAAAAGAGACTAATTAAATATATAAGAGTTGATTATGTAAATCAATGATACATATAGGTTGGGCTAATAATCCATGGTGGATTAGTGATGGGCTAAGCTTATGTAAGATTTCATATAGTGTTATTCCATTACGAGCCCAAGTGTTAGAATTAGGGTTTACACATAACCCTTGGAATTCTACACTATATATATATAACCCCTTGGCCTAAAATTGGTGACACAAGTAATCTTAGAGATACTATAGCCGATTTTGAGTGCATCATATCCTCTCTCTCTCTCTCTCTCAAGCTCTCCAATTGTTGGTGGTGTTTTGTGAACCAATTGAGGCATCACACTTGAGATGCTAAGTTCTTAAAGGCCAAATACAACAAGCTACAATAAGAGGTATTCTTCTAACTAGTTTTATGATTCATATACCAAAATTTTGTATGTTAGTTTAGGCTTTATGCTTTGGAAACAATATTGCATGTATAATTATAGAAAACTTAGATCCAAAGCATTAGGGTTGCATGTGCACCATAAGCTTGTTATAGTGCTCAAAACCTATCAGTATTCTGCTAGCATCAGAATTTTCAAGTCTACCCAGCTCATGGCGTTGGCCACTGGGAGAGTCAACGATTTGACATAACCGTTCCACCATAAGAGGACTCTATCCATGAATGTGCAAGCTGTGAATTTGACCTTGCTAGCCTCTGGGCATGCGCAGATTTTGAATGATGACTATGTTTTCTCAAACCACCTACCTCGTTAGGGCAATGACACCTCCACTGCCATCGAAAGACTTTGGTTTTCCATTGGTAAAGTCTTTTAAGGAACATTCCCTCGGGTGTCCCTGGCTATCTCCTTGGTTAGTAATATTAGTACCGCCTCCCGACCCACTGGCACCATTTGTGCTGATTTGTGTCATGGCGGCTGCGACATCGGCTGTTACAGCAGCTTGGAACACTAAAGTGTCCATCTGTGGGGGTGGTGGTGGTGGTGGAGTTGGTGTTGTGTTGTTGAAACGTCTGATAGATTTACGTGGTGGCATCTTTCTGCCATAAGGTTTAAAGATGTTTTCGAATTAGAACATCTTAACTATAGGCATGTTATGTCGACTGTATAAGAATAGTGGTATGAAAGACACATAAATGGCCTAATTGTGTATTCCTATTGTATCATAAAATACTCCTATAGTATTTTAAATTTTATGTTTGGTTCTAGAGTTTCCTTGTATGGAGTGTTGGTAAGTTTTAGACTCGTTGTTCACCACGATCATTCCCAAACACATGTTAGTCATATCTTGCATGAATAAAGTTGATCAGGCTATATTCATCCCAGATATTATTACATAACTATCTAGGCATAACCGCAACGTCTAACTTATCTAAATACTTTTATATGGTTCTTATTATGACACTGTTCTAGTATGCATGTATGTATGTATACCTTTATAAAAATGATTATATTTTAAAAGTATACTTTTAATCAGAGCGTTTTAGCCCCATTGTCTTTATAGTTGTATATCTTACATGGTTTGATATACTTAGTTCGCTATAAACAATGCTCTGATACCAATCTGTCACACCCCCAAACCGAGTTAAACGGCAGAAACGTCCGGGGGTGGATGACTGCATGTACAGTATCATAACAGTTGAACAATAGAGATCAAAGCATTACAACCATTATATTGATAATCTAAAAGTTTTTACATTGTATTCGAGTCATTGTTCGTTTGACTCCGAAAACGTACGAGAAAATATAAGACGTAACAATGCTAAGCTCCGTCTTCACAAAACCTGTGTGGGTACCTGTCTACTGATTCCCTGAGAATACAAGTGGTTTTGAAAAAGTGTCAACATTTAAGTTGGTGAGTTCATAAGCATTTTGTATGAGAAAGATATGTCTTTGTTCTTTGAAAATGATAGTGTGTTCTTCTAGAAAATCCAATATTTTCTTTTAAAGTGAATTGTGGTCTTAGGAACCCTAAGACTGAAAATGTATAAGTATTGGTGTACTCTGTAGTAGTATAATGTAGTTTTATATCTTTATAAAACCATTTGAATGCATGTTTCCAAAAATGTAAACTGTATTGTACTGGAAAATAGTGTAATGTAGTTTTATCTAAATAAAACCATTTGAAGGAATGTATGTATTCATAAACCAAACGTATTGTTAATATCCCTTGTGAGTTATTATAACCATGCTAATGACCTAGATGGCCTGTACGACGTTCTTCAGGCGTCAGAATGGTACGACATTTGTCACCCTAGACCTGCCGGTCTAACTATAGCTAACAGTTTAGGTGTGAGACTGTCAGTCCCGTATAAATCTATAGACAAGTGTCACGCTCTCTTACGGGAGATTCTGGTTATAATACAGGAACTTTAGTATGTACTTTGGTAAGTACGGTGAAGGAATGTCTCACAAAGCCACATTAACGGTTTACGTGTAGTGTGATGAAAACTCATTTTCTTGTAAATGTATGTATTATCCTTTTACAGTGTTTACCTATTGTAAAAATAATTATACTTTCAAACAATTATTTCTTTGTCCCCAAAAAGGGTAAAATAGTGTCAATGTTCCATAAACTATACCTATTATAGTTTATATAATTGTTTTGTTGAAATAATGAATCCTTTGTATGTTATTATCAATTTACCATGATATAATAAAATGAAATGAAATAATTATATATGTATGTTTATATGATTATACCCTTTTTGCTCAACATGTTACAAAAGGGATAAAGTTTTATTGTAATCAAATTTGTACCCATATGTATATATATATATATATATATATATATATATATATATATATTGTGAAAATACAAATGTAACAGTTTGTATATTAACACAAGTTTTCTTGTGTTTTACTTGTATTCCCCTCCAAAACATAGTAAAATCGTGAAAACTGTAGGGTATGAACTCACCTCGAGTGTGTTCTTGGCTGGATAACGAGGTAAAAATGATGATCTTCAAGTTATAATACGTGAACATGTTCGTATCCTACGAGTATTTAACACACGATATTGTGTATAAATTAGTTAAACTACCAAGAACATGTTCTAGAAACACTAGATAAATTAAGGAAACTTACCAAAAATTCCTAAGAATTAATTGAAGGATTTGTTTTTCCTGGGAAAGTTTGAAGATGTTCTAGGAAACTGTATGAAGGTTTGATGATGCTCTTATGAATTTTGAGAGAGAATTTGGGAGAGTTTGAAGATGTAATAAAGTTATGCATGAAGATTTCGGCCATATGTATATATATGAGGGTAAAAGTGATGTGACAATTGCATTGGTAAGTGTATTATATCATTTTGGGAAAAGTGCCACGGTTTAAAACAAAGGATTTCGGCCTATCCTCATCGAAATCTCCTTGATTTCAATCCAAGCTCCAACCGAGAACTCCAAGTCTTCGGTCCAAGCTCTAGCCGAGAACCAAGGTCTTCGGTCTAGCATGTTCTCGGTCTAGGGGTTCTCGGTCTAAGGGTTCTCTGTCAAAGGTAAGATTTCTGTCCTAATTGATCCAGAAATGGTGATTTTGGTTAGCATGTGATTTTTGATTTTTAGATTCCTAAAACTGAAAACCTCAAAAGCAAAGTGTATTTTCATGATTTAATTTTAACTATTTGACTTTTGTTGGCATATTTGACTTTTGGTTTGACTTGTTTGACTTTTATTGACCCGAAATAACCGGTTGCTACAATTCATCTTGAAGATCAATATATATATATATATATATATATATATATATATATATATACATATATATATATATATATATATATATATATATATATATATATATATCATAAAATGAAAAATAAAAGGAAAAATCCATTTTTTAAAAAACATTATTTTCGTTATTTAATTTATCAAAAAAAAATAAAAAAAATAAAAAAAAAATAAAAAAACATTTACCATTTTTTTCGAAGTATAATTGAAATATTCTAATAGAATATTATACTGTAAATAATTAAATCAAAATTTTAGAATATTAGAATATTTTAACATTCTAGTAAAATTGGTAGATATGTTAAAATATTCTAATATTCCACTACAATTGTTAAATTTGTTAGAATATTCTAATATTCGATTAGACTTTTTTGGATATTTATAGTTTAATATTCTAGTAGAATATTATAACATTCTAAAAATACGATTTGAATATTTACAACATTATATATTCCATAAGAGTATTTCACATATATTTTGAAAAAAAAAAGTAATTTAAAAAAAATTTGGGAAAATAAAACGACGAAAATAACATTTAAAAAAAATTCGAAAATTTTCTGTCTCATAAAATATGATGGTGTCACATGACCCTAACGATATATATATATATATATATATATATATATATATATATATATATATATATATATATATATATATATATATATATATATATATATATATGTTAATGCGAAAACATAAATATTTTCCGAAAATGCAAAAACCGTTTTTATCTTATAAAAATCAAACACATGTACTTTAGAAAATTGATTTATTAGCAATAAATTAAAGATAATAAGTTTACATTGGAGGGTATTATGATAATATAGATTTAAAGGTGGTTTTAACAAACGTTTTTTTTTTCCACGTCAGTAAACACTTTGAAATTCAAATTTTCATAATAAAAATATCAAAAAACATGTTTTGTTAATAAGAAACAATTTCTCATGTATCATCGATTATCGTCATGTAGTTAAAAGTTTGGATGAATCTTGTCTAAAATATAAGGTTGAGGTAGCAACATTCTACTTGTAAAGTCCAGTGAGTTTTTAAAGTTAGCTAATTTAGATTTAAATATTGTTCAAGTAGTCCTTTAAAAAAAAACGGGTTTAGTGGTTAAACCGGTCCAGTTTAACCTGGAGAAAACCGTTGGATTTTACTTGTTCAATAACAGCCGGTTTGTTAATTTTCTAGAATCGGTGACTCAGTTGGTTTGCAGCTGAACCAGTTCAATCGATCTGTCCGGTCCTGTTTCCAAATCGACCTGGTCCCGTTTCCAAAGCAGTGGCCATAAGACATAAAAATTAAAAAATATAAAATATATATAATGGATCATAAAACGTAGAAATTAAAAAATATAAAAGATATATAATGGATCATATATGATTAATAACATTAACACCCATGTAAATGGATATAGATTCCTCAATGAATCAATTTTTATATAAATGGAAAACAAATATTTGATATCTCGCTTGATCTTATCGGCTATTCCTATTGCTCTATATTTTATGGACACATATTAGCCCAAATTTTGTTGAGCTTATAGCCCAATCTTTTAAAGAACATGCTGTACCAACTTCATCGATAAGACTTATAATCTAACTTCGACCCCGGGGAGGCTTAAATCTTATAAATAAAAGGGATAATGACTTGAAATGGTAACAAACTTTCGATTTTGTTCACATTTAATCACTAAACTTTTTTTCTTTTTTTATTTGTCACTGAACTATTGAAAATGTTCACATTTTACCGGTAACAACCGGTCATAAGAGTAAAATGTGAACAATTTCAATAGTTCAGTGGTAAATAAAGAATGAAAAAAAGTTTAGTGACAAAATGTGAACAAAGTTGAAAGTTCGTTTCCCTTTCAAAAATTGTCAATAACTAAATGTGAACAAACTCTCCTCTTGTATTATGGTTTAACAAATTATGTATTTTTGTTAAATTTTAACAACATTTGTTGATGAAGAAACCTATAATAATAATAAAAAAAAGGTATAAAAAACGAAAAACGAAACCAACATTATATATGTAAGTTTTATGTTATATAACTATGGAATATTATATGTATAAAAATTATCCTAATATTGTATGTATGAATTTTGTGTTATAAAATTATGCAACATATAAATTGACATACATTAAACCATATACATTGTTTATAAAAAAAATACATACATACATTGATACATATATATATATATATATATATATATATATATATATATATATATATATATATATATATATATATTCTTATACTTCATGTATTGACATACATCATATTAGTATATTACTATTAAAAAGGATATCGAAAATGAAAGTCAAGTTGTTTAGAATTTAGACATTTTTAATTTACCCGGACAATTTTTTTATGTTTGAGATTGTATTTTCTTAAAAAGTTTGAATAATTATTGAAATTTATGATTATTTAATTAGACATATAGAGTTAAGTAAAACCGTTAACATGTTTTATGAAGTGTTGCGCCCAAACCACCTCATCCGTATTACCTTTACAAAAATATTTTTTTTAGACAAAAAATAGTTATATATTCAACAATTAAAACGTCGTTATTTTTTTTCTTTTAAAAAAAGTCACTCATAATTTTAAAAGGTTTTGGGAAAACCTTAGAAAAACCCCATGTATTTTACATCAATGCTTAAAACAACCCTTATATTAATTTTGTGTTCAATTTAACCATTATTAAATTTTAAACCGTCTAACATAAATACATTATCCGGTTAGAGAAAAGAAACCCCATTTTATTCCCATTCACTTTGTCTTTCTCCTTTCTTGATTCCATTCGCAGTAATCATCAATACCTTTTCTAAGGAAAGAACCAACACTCATATTCCCAATCCCATCTCCACCATTCCCGGTTCCAACCAGAGTTGATTTCCTTTTTTCTTGAGCAAAATCCATTAGATTTTTGAAGAGATTTGAAATAGGGTGAACAATAGATGGATTTAACACGTACCCATTTTTAGCTATGGTGATTGGGTCATCAAGAAACTCATCCATACACTCCCATGGCTTGTCTGATTCCAAGGAATTGATTTCTTTAACTATTTTATGAACTGGGCTACCCCTAATTCCATGGATCCAAGTAGCACCCATTTCAATTATGTCACCACCAAACTATGAAGTGTTAATCCTACCTCCTATTCGATTCCCACCTTAAATAACACAAACCTTGAATTTTTTTTTTCACGAAACAGTAGCAAGTCTCGTCTCCTACCCCAACTCTCAAGTCTGTTCTCCAGCCAGTGAGACCACCAACTGTTCAGGTGCACTACCATCGATGGTTTGAAGCACAAGTCGTATTAATCACCGGATCTGGGCTAGATTCAGAAACATCACCAGCACCATTAATCGAGCCAAAAAAACAGAAAAGAAGAATGAGAAAAATAAATAAGAGTGACCCGAGACCCTCCTGCTTCCGATCGAAACAATAATAAGGAGAAAAAAGAATAAGAGTTTTTTTGTTGTTCCTGTGATTTTCGTTTGAAGCAAAATACTAAAGAAAGTTTTTTGTGTGTTTTCCGCGTGAATCAAATAAACAAGAAAAAAATCACAGAACTGGAGACCACCACCCTCTAGGAGTCACTGTTCATCATCTTCTTCGTCTCGAACATCTCCAACCTGCAACACAAACCGGAAACTGCAATTTCCCTCGTCCGAGACCAAAACATCGAGAACCTCTACCACCCTCGGACCTGTCACAGCCGAATACCACCATTACCACCTTATACGTCCCTGTTATAGCCTCCTTGAGTAAATGATACCACGTGGGTTATGATACCGATTGTTAAATTGCAACCAATTATAAAGCTAAAAATGGATAGATCAGCTTTAATAATGGTTAAATTGAGCACAAAATTAATATAAGGGTTGTTTTAAGCATTAAGGTAAAATACATGGGGTTTTTCTAGGATTTTCCCAAATGTTTTAGAAAAAAAAAACAATTCATATTTAAATAACTATTTTAAAAAAATAAGGTTTTCAATTTTTTTTTTCTTTAAGTATACAACGTAATTTCTGACCATGAAACACAATTTTTAATAGCTATGGGTGACAATGGTTTATCTTTTTGTTAAACCAAAATCAGATTGGAATTTTTGATTTTTTATTTTGGAAAATACCAAACCATTTGTTTTTTATTTCGGTTTCGGTTTTTCATTTTTTTTAATATATTTTTTGGGGTTTTGTTTTTTTATTTCATAGATTTTTTCATCAACAAATGTTGCTAGAATTTAACTAAAATAAATAATTTGCTAAAATATAATACAAGAGGAAGTTTGTTCACATTTAGTCATTCAATTTTTTTTAGAGGGAAACGAACTTTCGACTTTGTTCACATTTAGTCACTAAACTTTTTTTTCATTATTTATTTGTCACTGAACTATTGAAACTGTTTACATTTTACCCTTATGACCGGTTGTTAACGGTCATAAGGGTAAAATGCGAACAGTTTCAATAGTTCAGTAGCAAATAGAGAATGAAAAAAAGTTTACTGACTAAATGTGAACAAAATCGAAAGTTTGTTACCCTTTCAAGTGATTATCCCTAAATAAAATATTAAAATACTCGATAAACCATATATACTAATCAATTTGTTTATCCCATGAAAAATGTAATAGTAGTCGACTCCTTCTAGCACTCTAATGAGATGTATATTTATAAAACATAAAAACATGTATGGCAAGTGCTTTTCATGTTTTGCTTCTTTTATTAATTTGACAATGACATAACAAATAACAATTAAGGTATACGTGATTGGTTCTGTTTTAAACTTGTATATAATAATGAGATAAAGACATAAGAAAGAACAACAAAAGTACAAGTTAAAGTGCTTTTATATCGTAAAGAGACTTGTTATTTAGTTAGGGACACTAGATTCATTCTATTTTGATATGCAACTTTAAAAACATATACTTTAAAAACATATATTATAGGATGCAAAGTCTCCTAAGTTATAATCTAATAAATATTAAAGGTCATCTAAAAATATAAAAAAGTTAATTGAGAAAGGATCAAATGGTTCTAATCTTTTAAAACAAATTGTCTAATTGAATCCTAGTTAGGACGAAGGTGTTGTTTATTTACTTATTTAATAATATATATATATATATATATATATATATATATATATATATATATATATATATAGAGAGAGAGAGAGAGAGAGAGAGAGAGAGAGAGAAAGAGAGGAGGATTCTTTTCGAATCTGTTGCTTAAGCGTTCCAGCATACTTGGACCACAAAATATATCATATTCATATTTGTATACATATATTCATATAAGAATAAGCGTGTGTGTGTGTGTGTGTGTGTGTGTGTGTGTGTGTGTGTGTGTGTGTATATATATATATATATATATATATATATATATATATATATATATGCGTGTTTGTTCACAAGTGATTATTCAAATATGATATAGAGGATGGTGGCAGAGGTGGTGGCGGTGACATATGTAGCGGTGGTGGTGGTAGTGGTGGTGGTTGAGGTGACGGAGGAGGTGGTGGTGTTGGTGGTGTTGATGGGTGGCGGATGTGTTGGTGACGATGACGGTGGCACTTATGGTGGCAGAGGTGGTGGTGGTGGTGGTTGGTACCAAAGGTGGTGTTAGAGGTAGTAAAGGGGGTGACGGCGGAGAAGATGGGAGGTGGTGGATTTATATATGATTATTCTTACATTTATATTGACATATGAATATTACCTATCCCCGGTCATGTCCGTACGATAGAGCATTTTGCAGCAAAAATAAATGATTGGCTGAGAATGATTCCCCAATTCTCAACCTTTTTTTATGAATTGTGAATTCAACTTACCTCTCTCTATATATATATATATATATATATATATATATATATATATATATATATATATATATGTGTTTGTTCACAAGTGATTATTCAAATAAGATATAGAGGTTGGTGGCGGAGGTGGTGGCGGTGACATGGGTAGCGATGGTGGTGGTAGTGGTGGTGGTTGAGGTGACGGAAGAGGTGGTGGTGGTGGTGGTGTCGGTGGGTGGCGGAGGTGTTGATGACGATGACGGTGGCACTTATGGTGGTGGTCGTGGTTGGTACCAAAGGTGGTGTTAGAGGTAGTAAAGGGGGTGATGGCGGAGAAGATGGGAGATGGTGGATTCATATATGATTATTCTTACATTTATATTAACATATGAATATTATCTATCCCCGGTCACGCCGGCACGATAGAACATTTTGTAGCAAGAATAAATGATTGGCTGAGAATGATTCCCCTAGTCTCAACCTGTTTTTATGAATTCAACTTACCTCTATATGTATATACATGTATGTATGTATTTATGTATGTATGTATTATATATATATATATATATATATATATATATATATATATATATATACACACACACACACACACACGATTGGAAATATAAAGTTCAAGATCAATTTTTTTTAACATAAAACTTTTGAGTTTTGTCACACCCCAGAAACCAGACGGCGGAAACGTCCGAGGGCTCGCGTGACTTAAATTGAATATCATCACAATGAATATACATGAATCATAACATAAACATCACCATGCATCAATACATTACAACTGATATTGTTCACATCCAGTACATTGTTTTAAATATTACACATCCATAACATAAATTGTTTGAGAGTTTTCAAAACATAACATCCTAATATACTTGATATTACCCTTCAGATTACCTGTTACCTGAGAATACAAGTTATTTTGAAAAAACGTCAACATATGAAATGTTGGTGAGTTCATAAGCAGGGTTGTGATAAAAATGATTTGTGTAGTTTATAAAACCCAGAAAATCCGATATTTTCTGAAAAGACAATTGTTTACCAAAGTGTGAAGATCCATAAGTTGATGCATGAATGATTTCAAAACGTGTATAAAAGGAAGTTTTGTATTATAGTTATAGAAAAATACAAGCGAGTGGTGTTGATTTCCTCGAAAAACCCGATGTTTTCCGATGACATAAAATATAATTGTTTTTGAAATTGCTATACCGCCACAACGAATGATTTTGATTACTCTTCCATGATTTCTCGGATGGTATTGGATTTAATTAATTATGTGAGTCGTTATAACCATGCATAATAATGACTAGCTCGTCTGTCTTGGCAACCTAACGTACGCCGGGATTGATCTTAAGATTTTGTCACCCTAGACTGACCGAGTCAAACTATAGCGAACAGCTGAGGTGTGGGGGAGTCACCCCCGTATAGATCTAAACACAAACTCTCGCTCTCCTTCCAGGAGACTTTGATTATAACTACAGACTACGAACGAGACTTAGAGGTGTCGCCCGTTATTACTCACTTAATCCAAACAACATTGATTACTATTGATTAACGACCTGAATTTGTTTACTTTGATTTCAAATAAGTCTAACAAGCGTGGAGAAGAGGAATACAAGGTCCTGCTAATTACGCATGTTATTTAAGGCTGTTGGTTATACAAAGGACGCGTTGGCCCATTTCATATTTGATTTAATTTGGACCTTACTAGCAATACTAATGGGCCACCAAGGCCCAATAGCACATATGAGCCATTGAGGGTCCCTTAAACATGTAATTGGGTCATAGGAGGCCCAATAGACATGTGTTATTATTAACGTTAGGCCCAAAAGTCATGTCAATGGGCCACGAAGGTCCGATAAGCGTGATTAGGATCTTTCACGCCCAACTATTTGGATATTTACTTGTTTTAATTATAGTATAATTGTTGGAAAGTTTGATTGCCGATTGTTATCTTCGTATCGACACGAGACCGTTCAGTTGTTTATAATGATATTTGAAAATATATGTATATTCTTCATTCTATTTTCATAAGTTGTAAATTGGTATTCTTTTGACTCAAATATATTAAACCAAAATACTTGACTCAAAATATTGGTTTGACCTATTCAGCCCTTCTTTAATAAAAACGACCATTTTAGTCCCTTTATTTTAAAAAAATACATTTTTTGGCCCTTAAACCATTTTCTTGGCATTTTTGACCCATAGACTTGTTTAAGTGATGTTTTTAGTTCAAAGTTTACTCTTTGGCAGTTTCAGCCCTTCCAGTAAAGAGTTTTTCAGTTAAAGCCCAACTTTTCGCAACTTTTACAATTTTGGCCCAAAATCCAAAAAGTTTACATTTTTGATCCTTGTTTGGAAAATAAATCATTTTAACCCCTGAATTGGTTTTGTTTACCCTCTTTATCCCCTGTTTTGAGGAATTTATCATTTCAGTCCCTTGAAAATTATGTTTTTCGCAATTTTGGGCTTAATGGGCCGAAAAGCCCAAAAATTTGCCCATTAAGCTACAAATTACATTTCTAGTCCTTTGAAGAGCATAATATTCATAAGAACATTTATTTTAACTGTTTTGACTCTTTTGATCCTTAAGAAGAACCGTGAATGGCAATTTTAACCCAACTTTTGTTTATTTGACAAATTAAGCCCAAAAACAGGTTTTATGTTGCAATATGTTTATTTTAATCTTAGAGGGTATTTTTCTTGACTTGTTTAGTGTAATATATCTTAGTTCATGTCTGTTTTCCTTCTTGTGCCATAGATTTCGTGATTCCTTCCCTTTTTGTTACATATTTACCACATAAACACATATAATCACACATACACACATGAAATCATACATAACATACACATACACATAGATCTACACATTTTACTTGTATTATCCCCCATAAAACTTGTGAAAACCGAAAAGAGAGGGGTATGAACTCACCTTTTCTTGTGGATCTCGGTTTTGAAGAAATGGAAGAAGTTTGATGCTATTCTCGGCCCTAGAAAGCTTTCTTGGGTTGCTTTCGAACTTATGGAGGTTTTCTAAGAGTATGATCACAAAAATGCTTAGAATGAATGATCTTAACACAAGGATGAAGTTATACAACTTAGATGTGTAAGGACTTACCAAGGAAGGAGTGTGTTTTTGGTGGAAATCTCCTTGATCCTCCTTAGATCTTCGAAAATTTGTGAAGAAGAAGGAACTTTTCTAGAGAGAGTTTTGTTTGCAAAAGATGGATGAAATGTGTGTGTGTGTTGGGTGTCTTCGGCCGAGGATAGAAAGGAGAGGGAAGAGAGAGAGATGATAGGATGGTTGCATGGAGGTATGTGATGTTGCTTGGAAGTCTATGGTGTAATAAGGAGGTGGCTAACCCTCCTTATTCCATGAATTTCTATTTTTTTTTGTTTTCTTCTTTGGGCCGAGAAAGAGGAAAGAAAGAAAAGAATTTGGGCCTTTTGTGCTTAAATCCATATTATGAGCCTAATTTGATAATTTTCGGCCCAATTGGTCTTTGGAGATGGTTCACGGCCCAAAACAATCAAGGTATGAGTTTTATGGCCCTTTAGAGCTAATTAAGTTTGTTATGGTCCAATAAGAATATTTTATTTCATTCTAGGTCCATTATGGCCCAAAATGTTAAAATAAATGAAAGTGGGTTCAAATAGAGCCCATATAAGAGTTCTAAGCCCAAAATAGTCAAATTGGAAGCTTATTGGTCCATTAGGCCCAATAAGAAAATCCTAGTCCAAAATGGACTTGAACCGGGATTTTTAGGGTTTCCAACTTTTGTTGACTATTTGAAAGTTTGTATAGGGTATTTGATGGAATTTTGTTGTCATTGAATAACACCATACATGTTTTCTAGTGTTAGGTACAATTTCATTCTTTGTTAAGTGTCTACAACGTATCAGAATTCCTAGTTGTGACATCATCCCCCCGTTAGAGGGAATTTCGTCCCGAAATTCTTTTTAAAGCTAGATTCGAGAATGTGAGAATAGATGAGGGTAGTTCTGCTTCATCTGGTCTTCGCGTTCCCATGTGAACTCTGGTCCGAGTCTCGCGTTCCATCGAACTTTCACAATCGGAATGCGACTTTGCTTAGTACGTTTCACTTCCCGGTCCATGATTTCGACTGGTTCTTCGATGAATAGGAGATTCTCGTTGATTTCGATTTCTTCTAATGGAATGACGAGAGTCTCGTCGGATAAGCACTTCTTTAAATTGGAAACATGGAACACGGGGTGTACATTGTTGAGCTCAGCGGGTAGCTGCAGTCTATAAGCCACTGGACCGATTCAGGCAAAAATCTCGAAGGGTCCAATGTATCGAGGGTTTAGTTTTCCCCGCTTCCCAAAACGAATCACCCCTTTCCAGGGAGAGACCTTTAATAACACCCTATCCCCGATTCTAAATTCCAAGGGCTTTCGCCGCTTATCGGCGTAGCTCTTTTGTCTCTCTCGTGATGATTGCAGTCGGGCCCTGATCTGAATTATCTTCTCGGTCGTCTCGCGTATGATTTCTGGTCCCGTTAGTGCATTATCTGATGTTTGTCCTTTTGCTAACTGAGTGTCCCCTACCTCAGCCCAACACAACGGTGATCTACATTTACGCCCATACAATGCCTCGAAAGGAGCAACTTTGATGGTTGAGTGGTAACTGTTGTTGTATGAGAATTCGATCAGAGGCAAGTGGGTATCACACGACCTTCCAAAGTCTATCACATATGCGCGAAGCATGTCCTCTAACGTTTGAATGGTTCGCTCGCTTTGACTATCCGTTTGCGGGTGGTAGGCAGTGCTCATGTCAAGTTGTGTTCCCATAGCCTTCTGAAGCGATTGCCAAAAGCGTGAAGTAAACCTACTATCCCTATCTGAGATGATAGATATTGGCACTCCGTGGAGTCTCACGATTTCCTTGATATAGATCCTTGTCAGACGTTCCATCTTGTATGATTCTTTTATTGGCAGGAAATGAGCGGATTTTGTTAATCTGTCAACTATTACCCATATGGTATCCAAACCATCAGTCGACTTGGGTAGTTTGGTCACAAAGTCCATAGTAATCCTTTCCCATTTCCACTCGGGAATTACTGGTTGTTGTAGTAATCCCGAGGGCTTTTGATATTCCACCTTTACTTTAGCACATGTGAGGCACTTGCTAACGTAAGTGGCAATTTTTACCTTCATGTTAGGCCACCAATAATGTTGCTTGATATCCACGTATATTTTATCTGAACCCGGATGGATGGAGTATCGTGTCTTCTGGGCTTCATTCATGACTACTTCTCTGAATCCCCCAAGTTTAGGGACCCAAATGCGGTTCATGAAGTAATATGCTCCGTCCTCATTCACTTCGAAATTCTTTTCCATTCCACGTAACGCTTCGCTCGTTCTGTTTTCTGCCTTCATGGCATCCGACTGGGCTGCTCTGATTTGCGAGGTCAGGTGGGATTGGATGGTTATGGAGAGAGTCTTCAAACGACGATTCGAGTAATCCTTCCGACTCAAGGCATCAACTACTACGTTAGCTTTACCTGGGTGGTACTTGATTTCGCACTCGTAATCGTTCAGCAATTCAACCCATCTTCGTTGCCTCATGTTTAACTCCTTTTGATTTAAGATGTGCTGGAGACTCTTGTGGTCGGTGAAAATGGTGCACTTGGTACCATAAAGGTAGTGCCTCCAAATCTTCAGGGCGAAGACCACAACTCCTAATTCCAGATCATGGGTGGTATAATTCACCTCATGTGTCTTTAGTTGCCGGGACCCATAAGCTATCACCTTTCCACGCTGCATGAGTACACAGCCTAAACCCTGATTCGACGCATCACAGTAAACTACAAAGTCTTCTGTTCCTTCCGGTAGTGATAGTACCGGCGCACTGCAGAGTGCTTGCTTCAGAGTTCGGAATGCAGCTTCTTGCTTATCCGTCCATTCGAAGGGTACGCCCTTTTGTGTAAGCAAGGTAAGTGGCTTGGCTGTTTTGGAGAAGTTCTGAATGAACCTCCTGTAGTAGCCTGCGAGACCTAAGAATTGACGAATTTCGGTGGGTGTTGTTGGGATCGCCCATCCTTCGATGGCTTTGACTTTAGAAGGATCCACATGTATCCCTTCTTGACTAACAACATGACCTAAAAAGTTCACACTACGGAGCCAAAACTCACACTTAGAGAGTTTTGCGTATAACCTTTCGGCTCGCAGGGTTTCCAGGATTTGTTGGAGCTGTCGGCCGTGCTCCACTTCGCTTCGGGAATAGACTAGGATATCGTCGATGAAAACGATGACAAAGTTATCGAGGAATGGTCGGCAGATTCGATTCATTAGGTCCATGAATGCGGCAGGGGCATTCGTTAGACCGACGGGCATTACGACAAATTCATAATGTCCATAACGAGTTCGGAAGGCGGTTTTGGGGATATCCTCCTCCCGGACTTTGAGTTGGTGGTATCCAGATCGCAGATCTATCTTAGAGAAGTAACTTGCTCCTTGGAGTTGGTCAAATAAATCGTCGATTCTTGGAAGTGGATAGCGGTTTTTGATAGTGAGCTTATTAAGTTCCCTGTAGTCAATACACATCCTGAAGGTACCGTCTTTCTTCTTAACAAAGAGAACCGGAGCTCCCCAAGGTGAGAAACTGGGTCGGATGAATCCTTTGTCCAAAAGTTCGCTGAGTTGACTGGACAACTCTTGCATCTCCGCAGGAGCCAATCTGTAGGGCGATTTGGCGATGGGAGTAGCTCCTGGCACTAGATCAATTCGGAAATCGACTTGTCTTTCTGGGGGTATCCCCGGAAGATCTTTCGGAAAGATATCCGGGAAATCGCAAGCCACAGGGATGTTTCGAATATTGATCTCTTCTTTGGACTTATCCACTATATGAGCTAGAAACGTCAAGTCCTTCTTTCGTAGATACTTCTGTGCCTTAATGCACGAGATAAGACGAAGGTTCGTGATGGATTTGTCTCCGTATATAATTATGGTTTCGTGATTTGGGAGGTGAAGGCGAACGACCTTCTCGTGACACATAATTTCAGCATGGTGGGGGCTTAACCAGTCCATGCCGATAATCACATCAAAACTCCTAATGGAAACAGGCATTAAGTTTATTTGAAGGACGTAATGATTTAAGGTCAGGGTACATCCGATGTAGATTTCCCCAGTGGATTCTGTTTTCCCATTAGCCATTTCCATCGTAAAGGTTTCATTAAGCTTCAGGGGTTGTTGTTTTAACAAGTGTTTGAATTTATTACTCACAAAACTTCGTTCTGCCCCGGTATCAAATAGGATGCATGCATAAGTGTGGTTTAGGAGAAACGTACCGGTAACAACAGCGGGATCCTGAACTGCTTCTCCCTGACCCATAGTTAGCACTGTTCCTGTTCCTCCATTCCCAGGGATGTTGATGTTGGGGCAGTTTCGACGGATATGCCCAGTCTTTCCACATCCATAGCAGGTGGGGCTTGATCCTGCATTATTGCGGCTATTGTTGGTGTTGCTGTTGTTGTTTCCTTGTTCCTGGTTCTGGGGAGGATAGGTCCAGCAATACCTTGCCGTGTGACCCTTCCGATTGCAACTGGTACAATGCATCTCTCTGCATTCGCCATTATGATGAAGACTACACTTGTTGCACTTTGGGAGATTCCCGGAATACTGCCTAGGGGCACTTGGATTAGCTGAGGCTGGAGCATGTGGTGTGGAGGGTACTTGGGTGGTTGCAACATTGACTGTCACTGTTTGTTGTTTCTTTGACGACTCTGAGCCTTGTCGCCCTTTTCTCTTGTTGTTCTTTCCCTTCTTGTTGTCACTCTCCTTCTTGCCTTCAGTTTCCAGTGGCTTCTCGCCCTTCTTGTTGTTGTGGTCGTACAGTTTCTTGGCCAACCTCTTGGCACTGTAGAAGGTTTCAGAATTTGCAGCTATTACATTTCCTTGAATTGGGGAGGTTAATCCCCAGATGAATCGTTTGATTTTCTTTCCCTCTGAAGTGATCATGCCAGGGCACAACAGTGACAGTTCGCTAAACCTTGATACGTATGCATCTATATCATAATTTCGGACGGTGAGATTCCACAGCTCTTGCTCCATTTTCTGAATTTCGCCTCGCGGGCAGTACTCGATCATCAGCATTTCTTTCAGCTCCGCCCATGGCATAGCGTTGGCTACGGGGAGAGTCATGGCCTCTACATGTCCATTCCACCAGGTGAGAGCTTGGTCAACAAATGTGCATGTGGCGAACTTCACTTTCACCTCTTCGGGGCATTCACATATCTCAAATACTGATTCCACCTTTTCCATCCATCTCTTTAGGGTTATCATTCCACCCGTGCCATTAAAGGTTCGTGGCTTGGCGTTGGTGAAGTCCTTGTAGGAGCATGTCTTGGTAGGTCCTTGATTTATTCCGTTGTTCGAACTTCCAGCCCCTTGTCCATTGACTCCACCATTGTTCCCTTGGTGGATTTGCGCCATGGCCGCAGTAACCACAACAGATACAGCTGCTTGGAATGCAGCTGAGTTGACTGCGGGTGTGGTTGGTCGAGGGTTTCCACGGGTTGGTCGTTGGGGCATCTTTCTGTCATGGAACGGAAAGATGTTGAGTGCCTATGATTTTTTGTGAGATTGTGGTCCTATAAACTAGGTGTATTGCATGAACTTAAGTAGTTTCACAAATTAGCATACAATCATGGATACATAACACATAGAAGATCACAACATCACAATAGAACACATAAAATTTTCTATTAATATTATCCGCACTTTGTTACATGAAAATTTGCTCAAAAGAGCATACATAAGTGGTGCAAGTTTGGCAGCGTAACGACTCTATGAGTAGTGTAATCACTTAAACATAGAGTCGATGGTACATAGCATAGATCATATAAGCATAATACTAAGGATAGATATGACTAGTCCTAACACTCTAAGGAGCGCTCGCCGGCGGTAGTAAGGTCATATACCGAAGTGTTGTGCCAACAACTGGGCCATCTCAGTCATTTCTCCAATGACTTCATCTCTTTCCTGTCTAGCTTGCACCGCTCGTGCTTCCATGGCGAATAGCTGTTGCCGCAGAGCAGCAATCTCAGCTTCCGGAGAGCGATTCTCCCTCGCGGGATTCCCTGGTGGGGCGGGGTGGTCCTGCTGCATCTCGCTGGTAGGTGATGTGGCAGAATTTTTGCCTGAGTCTTGTTCTTCATCCATGTCGTCGTCGGTACCATCAAACTCGTAGTCTATGTCCGTGTACTCGTCGGGCCCAATGCCGTGTGCTCCCCCTTGATCTCCCTCGGGTTCGTCCTCAATCATCCAGTGGGCCACTAAGACTTGATGAAACTAAATGCCCTGGTGTTCTCCTTCCATGGTGACTGAGAGGAGGTATATGAATAAACTATTATTACTCCTAATATGTTTTAGTTATTATGTAATTTGAGTTGGTGTTCTTTTCTTGGTAACAAGGGGTATGTTTTTAGGTTTACCGTCCATCGAGGTTTTTACTGGGGCATGTATTAGTTGTACTTCGGAGAAAATGTAGCTGATCAGGTTACATTCACCCCTTAATACAACCATGAACAGTCCCGACTTAACCGAGATGTCAGTATTATCTTATTTGATTTGGTATTATGTTCTTTTTCCTATATCGCACAAGTAAAGATGTTTTTATCGTTGTGTTTTATTTTGTTTTGTTCAGAGTTGTTTTAGTCCCTCTTTGGTTTATAGTTGCATATCAATGTGTGGTTAGATATGCCAGTTCACTATAAACAGAGCTCTGATACCAACCTGTCACACCCCCGAAACCAGACGACGGAAACGTCCGAGGGCTCGCGTGACTTAAATTGAATTTCATCACAATGAATATACATGAATCATAACATAAACATCACCATGCATCAATACATTACAACTGATATTGTTCACATCCAGTACATTGTTTTAAATATTACACATCCATAACATAAATTGTTTGAGAGTTTTCAAAACATAACATCCTAATATACTTGATATTACCCTTCAGCTTACCTGTTACCTGAGAATACAAGTTATTTTGAAAAAACGTCAACATATGAAATGTTGGTGAGTTCATAAGCAGGGTTGTGATAAAAATGATTTGTGTAGTTTATAAAACCCAGAAAATCCGATATTTTCTGAAAAGACAATTGTTTACCAAAGTGTGAAGATCCATAAGTTGATGCATGAATGATTTCAAAACGTGTATAAAAGGAAGTTTTGTATTATAGTTATAGAAAAATACAAGCGAGTGGTGTTGATTTCCTCGAAAAACCCGATGTTTTCCGATGACATAAAATATAATTGTTTTTGAAATTGCTATACCGCCACAACGAATGATTTTGATTACTCTTCCATGATTTCTCGGATGGTATTGGATTTAATTAATTATGTGAGTCGTTATAACCATGCATAATAATGACTAGTTCGTCTGTCTTGGCAACCTAACGTACGCCGGGATTGATCTTAAGATTTTGTCACCCTAGACTGACCGAGTCAAACTATAGCGAACAGCTGAGGTGTGGGGGAGTCACCCCCGTATAGATCTAAACACAAACTCTCGCTCTCCTTCCAGGAGACTTTGATTATAACTACAGACTACGAACGAGACTTAGAGGTGTCGCCCGTTATTACTCACTTAATCCAAACAACATTGATTACTATTGATTAACGACCTGAATTTGTTTACTTTGATTTCAAATAAGTCTAACAAGCGTGGAGAAGAGGAATACAAGGTCCTGCTAATTACGCATGTTATTTAAGGCTGTTGGTTATACAAAGGACGCGTTGGCCCATTTCATATTTGATTTAATTTGGACCTTACTAGCAATACTAATGGGCCACCAAGGCCCAATAGCACATATGAGCCATTGAGGGTCCCTTAAACATGTAATTGGGTCATAGGAGGCCCAATAGACATGTGTTATTATTAACGTTAGGCCCAAAAGTCATGTCAATGGGCCATGAAGGTCCGATAAGCATGATTAGGATCTTTCACGCCTAACTATTTGGATATTTACTTGTTTTAAGTATAGTATAATTGTTGGAAAGTTTGATTGCCGATTGTTATCTTCGTATCGACACGAGACCGTTCGGTTGTTTATAATGATATTTGAAAATATATGTATATTCTTCATTCTATTTTCATAAGTTGTAAATTGGTATTCTTTTGACTCAAATATCTTAAACCAAAATACTTGACTCAAAATATTGGTTTGACCTATTCAGCCCTTCTTTAATAAACACGACCATTTTAGTCCCTTTATTTTAAAAAAATACATTTTTTGGCCCTTAAACCATTTTCTTGGCATTTTTTACCCATAGACTTGTTTAAGTGATGTTTTTAGTTCAAAGTTTACTCTTTGGCAGTTTCAGCCCTTCCAGTAAAGAGTTTTTCAGTTAAAGCCCAACTTTTCGCAACTTTTACAATTTTGGCCCAAAATCCAAAAAGTTTACATTTTTGATCCTTGTTTGGAAAATAAATCATTTTACCCCTGAATTGGTTTTGTTTACCCTCTTTATCTCCTGTTTTGAGGAATTTATCATTTCAGTCCCTTGAAAATTATGTTTTTCGCAATTTTGGGCTTAATGGGCTGAAAAGCCCAAAAATTTGCCCATTAAGCTACAAATTACATTTCTAGTCCTTTGAAGAGCATAATATTCATAAGAACATTTATTTTAACTGTTTTGACTCTTTTGATCCTTAAGAAGAACGGTGAATGGCAATTTTTAACCCAACTTTTGTTTATTTGACAAATTAAGCCCAAAAATGGGTTTTATGTTGCAATATGTTTATTTTAATCTTAGAGGGTATTTTTCTTGACTTGTTTAGTGTAATATATCTTAGTTCATGTTTGTTTTCCTTCTTGTGCCATAGATTTCGTGTTTCCTTCTCTTTTTGTTACATATTTACCACATAAACACATATAATCACACATACATACATGAAATCATACATAGCATACACATACACATAGATCTACACATTTTACTTGTATTCTCCCCCATAAAACTTGTGAAAACCGAAAAGAGAGGGGTATGAACTCACCTTTTCTTGTGGATCTCGGTTTTGAAGAAATGGAAGAAGTTTGATGCTATTCTCGGCCCTAGAAAGCTTTCTTGGGTTGCTTTTGAACTTATGGAGGTTTTCTAAGAGTATGATCACAAAAATGCTTAGAATGAATGATCTTAACACAAGGATGAAGTTATACAACTTAGATGTGTAAGGACTTACCAAGGAAGGAGTGAGTTTTTGGTGGAAATCTCCTTGATCCTCCTTAGATCTTCGAAAATTTGTGAAGAAGAAGGAACTTTTCTAGAGAGAGTTTTGTTTGCAAAAGATGGATGAAATGTGTGTGTGTGTTGGGTGTCTTCGGCCGCGGATAGAAAGGAGAGGGAAGAGAGAGAGATGATAGGATGGTTGCATGGAGGTATGTGATGTTGCTTGGAAGTCTATGGTGTAATAAGGAGGTGGCTAACCCTCCTTATTCCATGAATTTATATTTTTTTTTTGTTTTCTTCTGTGGGCTGAGAAAGAGGAAATAAAGAAAAGAATTTGGGCCTTTTGTGCTTAAATCCATATTATGAGCCCAATTTGATAATTTTCGGCCCAATTGGTCTTTGGAGATCCTTCACGGCCCAAAACAATCAAGGTATGAGTTTTATGGCCCTTTAGAGCTAATTAAGTTTGTTATGGTCCAATAAGAATATTTTATTTCATTCTAGGTCCATTATGGCCCAAAATGTTAAAATAAATGAAAGTGGGTTCAATTAGAGCCCATATAAGAGTTCTAAGCCCAAAATAGTCAAATTGGAAGCTTATTGGTCCATTAGGCCCAATAAGAAAATCCTAGTCCAAAATGGACTTGAACCGGGATTTTTAGGGTTTCCAACTTTTGTTGACTATTTGAAAGTTTATATAGGGTATTTGATGGAATTTTGTTGTCATTGAATAACACCATACATGTTTTCTAGTTTTAGGTACAATGTCATTCTTTGTTAAGTGTCTACAACGTATCAGAATTCCTAGTTGTGACAAGTTTGCAACATAAGACTTTAAAATGAAAGTTGAACAACACAAAAGATCTTAAAAGATCAGAATACATGCACATGCAAGAATTTGAACAACCATAGAAAAAAAAGGATTAGCAACCTTTGTAGTTCTTTGGATCTTTTCGAGAGGTTGATCATTGATGAAGTAGGCTAGAACTTTAAAGTAGAGTCCCTCATTAGTGTTAGTTCATGAAAATGACCCTTTGAGCTCTTTGAGATTGTCGCCTTATGAGATGGATGTGTGTCTAAAGTTTATCAAGTTACGAAATAGAGAATGTAGAATGAGATGTAAAAGTATAATTTATCTCTTATTGTTTATCTCATGTAAAGAACAACCGATAAGATCAATAGGTGTGGAAGTCTCAAAATCATGCTATTGATCATGCAGTCCATGCGTTCTACTTCTTAGTTTTGTCTTATGTTCCTCTTTTCCTATATAAGGAGTGTCAACCTTTGTAATTAATATGCACTTTTGAATAGAATCTCACCTGTCATTCTCTTTGTTAATTCTATCTCTTTTACAAATAGTATCATTGTTCATGTTCTTCATTATTAGCTAACATATTTGAATACTTTGTTATTATCTCTTCAAGGCTTGTCTGGAAAATATTATTTCCCTCTATTGTTGTGTTTATCTCAAGGTTTAAGTTATTAAAAATTATCTCAGATATCTTTGGATATCCCCTGTTCTCACAGTTTCTATCAGATTCAAAGTGGTTATCCTGGGAATCCACAAGATCAGATTATCGTTGATTGAGAGTACGTTGGTTTCCGAATCATTTTTGTTTCAGGATTAAAGTTCTTCTATATACTAGTTTTTCTCAAAATACACACGATAATGGCCGCTCCTAATCAATCTCAAGAAATGTATTAAGTGAAAATTGCAAATAGTGTGGGTTGCCCTTCTAGAGCCTCATTACTGGTTGTAGAAGAGCATTAGAAAATGAGAATGAAGAGATACTTGGCTGGAAAAGAAATGGGTCAAGAAATATGGAGATCTATGAATAAAGGTCATAATGTCCCTGTTGATGGAATTTATAGATTATGAAAGTCATTTACTTACAGAAAAACACTTAACAATTAAGGGTACGTGCAACCTATAAAGACCAATGTCTTCATACATTGAAAGCAACATACAATGAACTACAAGAACCCTAGCTATAATCGGAAATCATAAGATTAGGGTTACATACCTTTGTTTTGTTATAGTAAACAATACACTTGAATCCTTCCTTGAACATCAGAAAGCAAGCACCAAAAATATGGCTGCCTCTAATGGCTTACACCCAAACCCTAGAAACCCTAGATTGAAGAGGAGACTGAGAGGAGGTAGGAAGAAATTTCGACTGTATATCTCTTGAAAGATTATCAATGAAATTTCTAGTCTTTGGGGTCCTATTTATAGTATGGATGTCATAAGGGAAACCCTAGATTTGCATAATTAAATAATAGATTTAATCTATTCAAAGAATTCATCCTTATCAACTTTAGGAATATTCCAGAAACCCTAGAATCCTTCCCGAAACTGTCCAAGCTATGGAGTGTTCTAGAACTTGCCTTTCTGGCGCAATTATAAACAATTACAATTCAACCCTTAGATCTTCAATTAATTTTAATTAATCCAAAAATTAATTCTAATTAAATTTGTTTTATTCTAAAGTAATTCTTATTGACTTCATACTAACTTATTAATCATATAAATTAACAAATCAATTATCTATACTATTGATCTCATATTAATTTATTAATCACATAATAAATTAAAAAATCAATTATCTATTTCTAATTAATATATTAATATATAATATATCAACAAATCATTTCCTATATCTCTATCCTAATATCATTTCTAGCCATTTCTTGTTATGAGGGCAACCCAAAAAGGATTTTGCTTTTAATCACAAGAATATATCAATTTAGTTATGATTTTAGACACCTTAATCTAATAGTCTCCCACTTGGATAAGTCGTCAACTACAATTCCAAGTATATACTTTGAACCACTAATAAAGGTGCTTTCCAAAGCCACTGCCGAACTGTGATTCAAATCGAACGTTGGCCCTAAGATAAGTGATCAGCTAGTCCTTTGTTCTACAATATATCGTATAAACAGAGTCATGGATTAAATGATCAACCTATGTTCATTTGTTTGCTTCTCTGTCTCCTATGTTTATGATCAAATTTAGACTACAAAATCGACCACAACAATTCAGTCCATACCAGACCTGGTTCTTATAAATCAACTCAAATCACCGAGGGGCCCAAATATATTGCTCAATTTTCCTGTTAAGGAAAAAGTAATAAATAAACTATGTCTATATAATTATAACCATGACACTACGTTTTATAACATCAAGTTACTGATGTGGTTACGTAATACCAACACACAACTGACTTGAAAATTACACCTTATGTATCTTTGATTGAAGAATAGTAGATGTTATCATATTAGAATTACTTGTGATTAAATCCATGAAGTAATGTAGTAACGTCCCATTTTCAAAACAAAAAATTTTCATTTTATTTAAGTAGAGATTCCTATTTATAAATCCATTTAAAAAAACCGTTTAATCCAAATACTTTTATTGAAATCAGAGTAATATTAAAGCGTGGAATCTTCATTGTTGATGATGAATGTGTACAGTCACGCCTTCGCCTTCCTATGATGACCGATGATACCTGAAACAATAAAGAACTGAGTAAGCACAAAGCTTAGTGAGTTTCCCCCAAAATACCCCATACAATAAACATACAAGCATGCATCAGGCCCACTCAGCCTTCGGGCTGGAATACCTATGGTTTGTTAACCTACCACCTCAACCCAACTGCTCGTCCCGAGCCTCCATGCCTACGGCTTACAGCCGGCCCGCACCGCGTATCTTGGCCTACATCATAAAGCAGGACCACCTTAACCTACTACTAACGTATGTTGACATATAAACAATCATGATCAAGTAGGCACAAAATTCAGGAAAAAAGCAATCACACTGCTTACTATCGCCTACTAGTCCTCTCACCACACACAGTCGCGCTACCAGCCAACCTAAATGAAATGTGTAACCATAAGTAACCAGAGGTGAGATAGCCACCGGAATAGATGATCATACTCTAGAGCCACAACCAAACAAGGAACAAGCAAGAAAGCCTAGATCAAGAGTTCTCAGGGTATCCTACATGACCATATACAGTCCCTAGGGCACTCCACTAGATGATAACCAGCAAGTACAGGTAAACATACAGATCTACATATCACTACCGCATAGCAACATCCTATATACCATGATACAGATCTAACAGATCACTACAACATATCAACATCCTATATAACGTGATACAGATCTAACAAATCACTACAACATAGCAACATACTAAATACGAATAATCCAAGGAATGCACAACCGTATATACTTAGAGGTGAGATAGACACCCAAACATCTGATCCTACTCTAGAGCCACAACCAAACAAGGAACATGTAAGAAAGCCTAGATCAAGATTCCTCAGTGTATCCTACATGACTATATACAGTCCCTATGACATCCCTCTACTAAAGATAACCAAAACTAGTGGGCCGACATTGGTGCCTTCGACCCATGGTACAATGAGGCGAAACTCACCTGAATCGAAGAACCTTAAAGCACTACGATATTCTCCCTTCTGCATTGCTTTCTCCTGCGAATCCACTAACACCATAACCAGATAAAATCTTAATCAATAGACCAAACTCCTCAAGTTTGACCCAAGGTCAAACTTGGTCAAAAAGTCATCGTTCAATGGAAGTCAACAAAATTCAAAGTCCAAGGCAGCTGTGTACGCCCAGCGTACTCCTCGTACGCCCCGTATACATGACATGGTCTTATTTCTCCATTAAGTACTTTATCACTTAAGACCTTTCGTCTAGAGCTCAGATCTAGACTCAAAACATCGACTTAAGTCATAAAGTTTCCACCTTTATGACTTTCTATGGCTAGAAAAGGTCCAAAAGCCAAAACCCCTAACTTATTAATCCTTTAAGACATCATAACTCTTGCATGGAAGGGATAGAAGGACCAAGATCACATTTTTATGGTTCCTAATAGCTTCATAATGGATAAATTTTCCAACTTTATCCATTAGAATGGTCCCAACAAACAAGATCTAGACTTTAAGTCTCAAAGGGACCAAAAGTGCATCTTTTTCAACTTAATCCATTAAGTCCAAGTCTCCAACCTTCAGATCTGAATCAATATGATGTTTAGATGGGTAAAGTTTCCATCTTTATCCATAACAAGGTCACAAACTTTCAAGATCTAAACTTTATGCACTTAAAGTGACCAAAAGCCCATAACACCAAAACTAGCTAGATCTAACAATTTCATCATCAAGATTCAAACTTTATACCTCCAGAAGAAAGATCAAGTTAAACAAGGTCTGGATCTACAAGCTCCAATGCAACCAACACTTCTCCAATGAACGCCTTCTTCTCCAAGATGCACCAAGAACATTACAAAGCACTTAAAAACACATTCGTTTTTCTTACAAGGGTTAAATTAGGGTTATGGTTTAAAGGGAGGATGTCAGGGGTGGAGGCAGAAAATGGAATGGGTTCGGGGAAGTTAAGGATCTTAAATAGGGCTCAAACCACGAAAATAGGGTATGGCCACTGATAGCGTACGCCCAACGTACTCAATTTACGCCTAGCGTAATTAGTACGCCCAACGTACTATATTTAAGCCCAATGTACTTTGTACGCCTAACGTACTTTGTACGCCCAACATACTCAATTTACGCCCAATGTACGAGACTAAGCCTGAAACCTTCCTAACTTCAAACGGTCATAACTTCTTCGTTTCAACTCCGATTTCGACGATCTTTATATCCATGTAAAGGTATCGAAGAGCACTACAATATCATCTAAATATATTGGACTAAAAACTTCTCCAACAAAAATCCATATTTTATGCAAGAACCCGACCTATAACTTTTCCTGCTCTACCCTTTGGCCCAAAACACAATTCAAAGGTTTAGATCTCATAACCATCATTGCCTCATTCCAAATGGTCTAAATATTACCTCTTTAAGGACCAAATCCTTTACCCAATCGATTCTCGGCCCATAGCACTGAAATAAGAAATGACGAAAAATAGGATGTTTCAGTTTTCCCCCACTTAAATTAGATTTCGTCCTCGAAATTAGCTCTCACTTCCACTTCATGATGAAACCCCTCAGATCAACCAAAATAACCGAAAACCCACATATTTGATCGGCTCTAAACCTCCTCGGCTAAACTACGTCATGCTAATCCTGCACATAAAAGCACCATCGCGACGAGAACCAACTGGTCACATACAAAACTAGGCCATGATCCTACTTGGCTCCGACAACCCTTCTTAGCTATCTAATGACAACACTCAAGCATACCCTTGATCCACTAACCGATAAGGGCAATCGGTCCTACCCCCAATCCACTAACCAACAACAACACTCTGTCCTACCCCTGATCGACTAATCATAAACAAAATTCGAGCCTAACCCCGATCTATGAACCAACAACAACACTCCGGACTACCCTCGATCCACTAACCAACAACAATACTCGGGACCACCCCTAATCCACTAACCAATAAAAAACTCGGCTCAACAAGACTTAACTGATCCTACCAGATCTTCGGGCCGTGACTCGACCCTCCAAGCCCCAATCAAACAAGAACATACATGGAAGCCCTCATCACATCCCTCAACATGGGCTCCTAACACCCTAGAGTATAACCACAGGCACGCCCTACATATGATGCCACAACTAAAACTAATACGACTTGAAGGGAAATCCAACAACTGATGATGATTTTGATGCGAAACCGGAAGATTCAGCAGCCACACGAAAGTCTTGAACTTGGAGAAGTCCGATTGAGAACCGAACCTTGGCACAAGGTCTTCCTGCTGCGAGGTTCCACTCTCCCCACTTGAAATATACTAGAATCTTACAACTTCACAATCCTTTGATGAACCAATCAATCGAGTAATGAATTAATCAGAGTATGAATTCAAGTAAGAATATGAGATTTGAACACAGGATGTAAATATGATCTTGTTATGCTCTATTATGGTTTCGAATTCTTTACAGAGTACAGTAGACAAGTCTGTAAAAGTTCTTATCTAACTCTAGTAAATAACCCTATTTATAGGGAACTGAAAGCATACAAAAAATATGCTAAGGCATTGACTCTAAAGCTTCGAATAAAAGCGCCCTAGTAAAATACATTACAAAACATTCGAAGAGTCCAAAACATACTTCGACTAATTACAACAATTCGACCCTTACAATCTCCCCCTTTGTAATCATAGTCGAAGTCTTCAATTTGTAAGAAGTGTGATGGAATACAGTAACACTCTTCGAATCTCCGTGTACCCGGAGATAATCTTCTTCACCTCTTTCTTGTCACCTTCATTGTTCTTCTTGAAATGATTCATACGAATAATTAAATTCGTATACTGAGACGTTGAATATCTCTCCACTTCGCTTGCCTGGAACAAGAATCGTTTAGCTTTTCCAGCTTTGTCTTTTCCTGCGAAGACCATTCCAAAAGGCTTCAAGCAAATTTCACCATCAGCATACTTCTTCAATTCCGCCTGTGTCTTCGTAGGAGCCATCGGAGCTTTAATTTCCATTCCTTTGGCAGTAGCTAATTCAACATATGTTAGTGCCAAGCACTCATAATAGTTTTCGATAAAAATCTTGATGTGAGCTACTCCAAGCTTGAATTCATCCGGTTTTGTGTTTTGAAGGTATGAGAATGATTTGTCTTTCAAAAGTAATGCAACTTGTATAAGATCATACAAGTTCATTAATGGAAAATCTTCAACAGTGAATTCGCAAATATTTCCATTTGCCCTGGCAACCACATACTTAACATTCTGGACTGTGTTTTCGAAAATCACATCCTTTTTCATACTTTTGATCTTCTTGATTTTTATTAAAGACCAAACTTCCTCAGGGGCTTTTCCAAGAACAGCATGAAAGCGAATTTTCATGTGTGTACCTTCATCCTTATTTTTAAAATTCCCTTCTGCTTTGAACTGAGGCATGATAAACATCATTTCGTTTATGGGAAAATCCAGCTGGCTTGCATCAGTATTCGTGACCAAATAACTCTGCTTTGGTTTCTTCTCGAATGTATACATGTGATTAAAAGCAACCTTGGCCTCAATTGTTTCGTAATTATAGTGTTTGGTTGGATCACCTTTATCCATTCCCTTCGGATCACTAGCACGCTGAGTCATAATGCTCTGAATAATCCTTAGTTTTTCAAGTTCAGCTTCCGCTTCAGCCTTCTTTTCCTCTTTCGATTTTTCCATTACAATTGATTTACCTTTATCTTTCAAGGCTGGATTGTTAATTGTCTCTTTTGGATTCAAACCACTCCCACCAGTCTCCGAAGATTTACCAATCACAATTCCTTTCGAAATTGATCTTGCAATTGGCATTGTTGTTACAACTGTTGAAGAAACCAGTTCAACAGAAACTATTACTGGTTTTGTTGTTGGAATTTTTGAAGGAAAAACTTTTCCCACAACTTTCGCATCCTCACCACTAGCCTTCGACTCAGTAGTTTTTCTTTCTCCCCCTTGCACCCCTGTGAAAACAGGCGGGGCAGTTGTTGTTGGAAGAAGTCTAGATATTCGAAAGAGAGGAACAAGTTCTTTGTTGAGAATGGCTTCGAATTGGATAAACTTCTGAGATAAACATTCAGGAGTAATCAATGGAGAAGAAACCGGCCTATCAGAAATCTCTTTTAACTCTTTGAGCAACTTAAACACTTCCTCAAAGCTTGCACTTTCGGATTTTGAAAGTTGAGTTATTTGAGGACTCAAATTTTCATACAACTTAACAAATCTTGTGACTGCATCACAAATGATATCAACCTTCTGATTTAAGGATGCATAATCCTCTTGAACAGTGACAATCTCTTTTTCCATATCTTCACGAAGTTCGTGAATCTGCAAATTTACATCCTCCCTTACTTTCTTCACTTCCTGAACAAAAAGAACATGCCGCTCTTTTGTTACATTCTTCAATTCCTTCACATCACTGGAAAACTTTGAATTTTGAGAATTGATCCGAAGTTCATTGTTTTGATCATTATAATCAACCTTCCCTAAAATTCTTGATTCAGAGTCAGTAATCATTCCAGATACTTTGCTAATCACTCTGGCTTCAAGCATTTTCAACATTGAATCAACCTCCAAACTAGAAACAGAAGAACTACCCCCTAAATTTGCTTGAGATTGAATTATTGAATTCAATTTCTGATTCAGAATTTTAAACTGCTTCATGGTCATCAGCATATGATCGGGAAACTCCTCTTCCTCTTCATGAAATTCTAATTCTTCAAGCGTACCACCAAACCCCTCATTATCAGTATCTGTCTCCATAAAAACGGTTTCTTGAACATGTGAAGTTGGTTTGGGTGGCTCAGTAGATTGTGAAGAAAAAATAGAAGTAAAAGGTTGATCAAGAATATGTTCGAATGTTGGGGAATCTGTAGTTGAAGTAAGAGGAGTAGTGGATAATGGTAAAGAAACAATACTTTCAAAAGGAGCAGAAGTAGCGTGACCTGGAGCTGCATTTTTCGAACCTCCTTCACCCATATCGACATTTGCATCCGTATCAGATACGTGTGCAGGGATGCCTGAAGTTCGAACCGCCTCAGAAACTGACTTGGTAATCGAATCTTCGGGTGGTATTATGATTGTCTGCTCAGGAGTTTCTGGAATTCGGTCCTCATCCCTTCGTTTCTTAGACACCGGAGAAACAGGTACTAGCACTTCTCTAATCAAAACACCTTGATGAGTGATTTGAGGTTTTCGAACCACTTTGTGTGTAGGAGACTTGATTTTGTGGGTGGACTTCATTTTGATTCTTCGAAACATTCCAGTCTTCGAAGGAATGATTACATTTTCTTGTGTTTCTTCAAGAATGGGCTCAATCACTTGAGTCTCAGCAACATATACTTCAACGGTTTAAGGCTTCTTCTTTGGAGATTTCGAAGATTTCGAATCCTTGGTTTGCTTTTCAGAAGAAGCAGGTTCAGACTTCTTTGATCGTTTAGATTTCTTTTCTTCCCTTGGCAACAATATCCCTGTCTGAACAGAAGAAGCAATTGTTTGTAAATATGCTACCAAAACTGAATTCGTAGGTTCAACTCTTTTGAGCATCACATCTAGAATACGAGCAACAGTTGGAAAATCATCAGCACTATCGATTACTACTTTCAGATAGTGATATGATTGAAAGACAACTTTTTCTTCATCATTTGGAACCAAAATCCCTTCTTTATTATAAAAATATTGCAAAATCAGGCTCCAGTATCGTGCACACGAAATACCATGAATAGCATTCGTATGTTCTACACCCTTTTGGAATTCCTTCCATAATTGTGTAGAATAGTCCACTTGAAGATCATAATATATGCCAGCAACCATGGCATAAACCTCCATTCTTCCTTTGTCTAGACTAACTGTTCTCCCAGTCAAACATCGTAGAAAAATACCAAATAAGAAATTCCATAGTCGTGGAAGACCTGATTTCTTAAAATCACTTATCTTGGACAATGGTGGCTGATAACCCATCTCATTAAACATGTATACGATTTGAGGGAATGTGAAATCAACATATGGAGGCGAGTTCGGAATAGAAAGAATTTGGCAAAAGAGTTTCTTGGATAATCTGACCTTTTTATCATTCACCAAATGAAAAGTTATCGTATCAGAAGCTTTGTTGTAAGTTGCAGTTGATCCTGCTTGAGAAAGCCAGGACAGTGGAACAGAGAAAGAATTGAACATTGCCGTAGATAAAACAGAGTTCTTCAAGGCAACAATGAGCATCTTCAATTCTTCCGGGTATTGAGAAACTTCACCCTCCACGTAATAGTTAGTTGGTTGAATCTTCATTATTGGTACAGAAGAAGCATCTTCAGTGGTATGAGAATCAATATGAGCAGAAGTCGCCATTTTTAGGGTTTGAAGATGATGATGAACAGAGAATTTGGGAAATTTGCTTTTTGATTGCGTAAACTGACAATGAACCCTTGAATCCCCTTTTATATGTAACCCTTAAATTTGAATTTGAAGCGGGATATTTATTTAATGATATCCGACCTGGCACCTTGAAAATCGGACCATTACTGCGTAAAAGTAGCCATGCGTCAAAAAGTAGTTGTCACATCGCCTTGAAAAACGGACATAAAATTGGGATGAAAAGAGAAGTCATACGCCAGAAGTTCGAAATCATCAGCCTCAGTTGGTATTACTCAGAACCTCAAGGATTTCGTGAGTGCTGTGTTCCAAAGAATAGAGACAAGAAACAAAGATAAGAAAAATATGGGATATTGTGATGTCAAACCATTGACACAAAAGCAGATGAAATCCCGTACAAAGATTACTTCATTAATCATTAAGAGAAATGATCAATAGCTTGTGTGGGTTTCCGTGAATTACAATCGAATACTTGTTGATAAGTATCGAAGGGCTTCTTTTATAATGCTTCGTGGATATTTCAAAATTTTCGTTACATGTCATCCTAAACATAAGGTGAGAAATTGTAACATAAATTACTTGTTTGACCAGTGTAGTCAGTGACAAGTTGAATTAGATAAATTTTGAAATGACAAGGACATTCGAATGAAACTCACACGGAAATCATATTCAAGAAAAAAAATTTGTGTGCTGGATCTTGTTGGGTAACAAACATCGTGGGTTTCGAATGTTTGATCAAGACCACTCACTCGAAATGAATATGATTTGGAGTTTCGAATTTTGGTACAAAAACAAAAGTTTCGTGAAAATCTGAAACTTAGTTCCCCGTCAATTCCATAAAAAAGGTAATGAAAATTGGGTTTCACTTTCATCACGGTCTCATGATGTCAGATCATAAACACAAAGTTTTGATATATCTAAGTCTCGATGGGTTTGATCAGAGACCTCTCGGACATATGTCTTCGTGTGTGATCATGTAAGAACTTTATGGATGAAAAAGATTGATGTAAGACACGAAAAGTACCTCTGTTATATTTGGACCAAACAGTAAAGTCTTAACTCATTTTGAGAAGAGTAAGGTAGCTCAGAGACTAATGTGAATATAAGCCTGATTGGGAAGAAATCTTCGTATGAATAATTTCATTAAGGCTTTGGTACACACACATTGAGTCATGGAGGCTTTGGTCAACATACATCAGCATGCTTCTAGGGACATCCTAACTAGTTCGAATGATGAAAAATTTATCGATTCATATGAAAAATGTACCTTACCCGAGTACTGCAAGCATAATCTCCTCTTTACCTTCATGAGAATCTGCAACAAAATACTAAAAGGAAACAAGAATCAAAATATTTTTGTTGTTTTGATTTTTCGAAAATAAAGACAGAACAAACGAAAATCTTTTTGAATTGTTGAATTTTCGAAAATTAAATGACAAAACAAACGAAAATCTTTTTGGATTTTTGAATTTTCGAAAATTAAATGACAAAACAAACGAAAATCTTTTTGGATTTTTGAATTTTCGAAAATTAAATGACAAAACAAACGAAAATATTTTTGGATTTTTAAATTTTCGAAAATTAAATGACAAAACAAACGAAAATCTTTTTGGATTTTTGAATTTTCGAAAATTAAATGACAAAACAAACGAAAATATTTTTGGATTTTTGAATTTTCGAAAATTAAATGACAAAACAAACGAAAATCTTTTTGGATTTTTGAATTTTCGAAAATTGAAATAGTACTTGATGCAAATATGCAAAATTTTATCATCCCCTTATAAGTAACAAATGTACGAATTCGAAGGGGTCGAAGCGTTGACTATGAACAGTAACATCTGAATCAACCCTTAAAATAAGTAACAAATGTGCGAATTCGAAGGGGTCGAAGCGTTGACTATGAACAGTAACCTCTGAATGCTAAATGACTTTGCCTTGTCTTTTATTAAGCGCCTTTGATTCATTCCTTATCATGCATCATTCTTCTTTTTCGCATGGAACAGAATTTCCATCGATCATTCCAAGTCCCTCTATAATTCTCACAAGAGATTTTTCATCTAAAGGTTTTGTGAAAATATCAGCTAACTGATCAGTTGTTTTCACGAAATGTACTTCAATATTTCCATCCTCTACATGATCTCTGATGAAATGATAACGAAGAGCTATATGTTTAGTCTTCGAATGCTGCACAGGATTATGACAAATTCTTATCGCACTTTGAGAATCACAATATAATGGAATCTTTTTCATATTTATTGCATAATCACGCAATTGACTCTGGATCCATATTATTTGTGAAGTGCAAGCAGCAGCAGCCACATATTCTGCTTCAGCTATTGAAATTGATACACATGTTTGCTTTTTCGACTGCCAGCTCACCAATTTGCCATCAAGAAATTGACATCCACCACTTGTGCTTTTTCGATCAAGATTACAACCACCCAAGTCTGCATCCGAATATGCTTGTACAAAGAACCCAGTTTTCAAAGGATACCACAATCCTAACGAAATTGTTCCTTTAAGATAACGAAAGATATTCTTCACAGCAATGAGATGTGGTTCTCGTGGATTAGACTGATACCTAGCACAATTACACACAAAAAACATGATATCAGGTCTACTAGCTGTGAGATAAAGTAATGAACCAATCATGCTCCTATATAAAGTTATGTCAATAGCAGGTTTATCTAACGACGGTGTTAGCTTTATGCCCATTGTCATTGGAACTCGTAACTTCGTGCTATTCGTCAATCCAAACTTTTCCAAAAGATTCTTCGCATATTTTTCTTGATTAATAAAAATTCCTTCTCTGTTTTGACGAATATTCAAACCAAGAAAATTATTGATTTTTCCCATCATGCTCATTTCGAACTTACTTTTCATCAAATCTTCGAATTCTCTAGACAAAGCAGGGTCAGTTGAGCCAAAAATAATATCATCAACATAAATTTAAACAAGCATTAGATGATTCCCCACTTTCTTTCAAAATAATGTGGGATCAACTGATCCTTGTTTAAATTTAGATTGTTTCAAAAATGAGGTAAGAGTTGCATACCATGCTCGTGGTGCTTGTTTCAAACCATAAACTGCCTTATCTAAAATATAAACATGATTTGGAAATTCTTCGTTAATAAAACCTGGGGGTTGTTCCACGTAAACAGTTTCTTCAAGCTCTCCATTTAGAAATGCACACTTCACGTCCATTTGATAAACATCAAAATCTTTGTGAGCTGCATAAGCTAGAAATATACGAACCGCCTCGAGTCTTGCGACAGGGGTAAAAGTTTCTTCATAGTCGATTCCTTCTTGTTGTGAATATCCTTTAACAACAAGTCTGGCTTTGTTTCGAACAATATTTCCATCTTTGTCGGTTTTATTTTTGAAAATCCATTTTAACCCAACAATCGAAACATTTTCAGGTTTAGGAATTAATCTCCAAACCTTGTTTCGTTCAAATTCAGACAATTCAGATTGCATTGCAACAACCCAATCGGAGTGTTCCATTGCAATCTTAACTGTTTTTGGTTCAATCTTAGAGATGAAAACATTGAACATGCAAAATTCTTGATGAGTATTCAATACCTCATTCTTTGCACGAATTTGAGCTCTTGTTAAAACTCCCTCTTGTGGATTCCCAATTACTTGATCCTTCGGATGATCTTTTGTCCACTTTTCCATTGGCAGATATGCTGGATCAAATTCCAAAGGTGCATCTTCGTATATATCATCGTTTTCTGAGCCTACAATCGAACAAACATCATCAAAATCATTATTATTCTCAATGTTTTCTAAATTCTCCCCCTCAACATTATGCTCCCCCTCAACATTAGCATTCACTCTTCCATTCTCCCCCTCGAAAGAATGCTCTTCCTCAACTAGAATATTCGAATCCAATTGCTCCCCCTCCACTGGATTGTTTTGCATACTTTCGCTTTTCTCTAGAGAAGTTGATGTTGAATCATCAGTAAGCTTTGTGAGTTCAGAGATATGATTATCATTTGCATGTATTTCAGCATTAACATCATGATCTGAAATTCCAAAAATTAAATCATAATCAACATCTAATGTTTGTGAGGATTCAGATTCATCTTATGTTTTTGTCAGAATAGGATGATTTTCAAACTGTGATGTTGTTTGTTTAATGTAGTAATCATCAAATGTAAGATTAAAAGTTTCTTCAACTCTTCGTGTTCTTTTGTTCAACACACGATATGCGACTGAATTATGCGAATATCCCAAGAAAATCCCTTCATCTGCTTTAGCTTGAAATTTCGTAAGATTATCCTTGAGATTCATAATGAAGCATCTGCATCCGAAAACATGAAAAAATTTGACATTAGGTTTTCGATTGTTGAGAATTTCATATGGAGTAATGTTAAAACGACGATGAATGAACAATCTGTTTTGAGTGAAACATGCGGTTGATACTGCTTCAGCCCAAAGGTATTGTGGAAGATTCGCATATGCCAACATAGTCCTTGCCGCTTCGCATAGAGACCTATTTCTTCGTTCAACAACACCGTTTTGTTGTAGTGTGTATGGAGATGAAAAATTATGTGAAATCCCTTTGTCCACCAAAAATGAATCAAGAACATTGTTCTTAAATTCAGTTCCATGATCACTCTTAATTTTTCGAACAATCTTCTTCAATGTTGATTCCATCTTTTTGATAAAGTCGATCATGATTTGTGCAACTTCAGATTTATGCCTGAGAAAATAAACCCACGTAAATCTGGAAAAATCATTAACAATCACTAAAATGTACTGTTTCTTGTTGAGAGTTGAAACTGTCGAAGGTCCACACAAATCAATATGTAAGAGCTCCAGAGGTGCAACTATTTTTGAATCAATCGTAATTGGATGACCTTGTTTATGTTGCTTGCCAACTTTACAAGTTGCACATAAAGAATCATTGTCAAATTTAAGTACAGGTAAACCTCTTACCAGATCTTGTACCACAAGTTTATTGATGTTTCGAAAATTGAGATGAGAAAGTCTTCGATGCCAAAGCCAACTTAGGTCTGATGTTGCTTTCGAAAGAAGACATATAGCAGGTTTCCCTACTATCGGATTGATGTCCAAAGTGAACATGTCACCTTTCCTTTTGGATTTCAGTAACACCTCTTTTGTTTTGACATTGGAAATAATACTTCCTTCTTCGTTAAAAAGAACTTGATTGCCAGTGCCCACAAGAAGTTGAGAAACACTTATCAAGTTATGTTAAAGACCTTCAACATACGCCACACGATTCACTGTGAATTGTCCATTCGTGATCTTCCCATATCCTTTGACTTGACATTTTTGATTGTTCCCAAACTTCACTACTCCAACATTTTTGAGACTTCGAAAATCATGTAAATTCTCCTTCTTCCCAGTCATGTGACGAGAGCAACCACTATCGATGTACCACTTGTTATCATATTGCTCGTCACATAGTACCTACATTCAATGGAAAAATTTAGGTACCCAAGGCTTTTTGGGTCCTTGGAAATTAGATTTCAATTTCGAATGCAATGAAGAACTTTTAACCCAATCACAAACTTTTGTTTTGAGACTATCAATTAAGTTTACATCTTCATTTAAAGGAACCGAAACATAAGTTTTTCATGGTTTCGAATGTTCACTGACATTACCCTTCGAATTCTGAGTTTGTGAATGAACATTCTTTGCTTTTATTACTGGTTTCCAAGCTTTGACTGAAATGTTCGAATCCTTAGACGACGAACTGCCATTTGATGAATTATTCACATACTTTTCATATGCTTCGTGAATTTGCTCCTTTGAAAATATATTTGACTGATACATCTTTCCTTTGCCTTCAAGCCAATGATCAATGTTCTTCCTTGACGTTATTCCTTTTTTTCGTGAAGTTTTCATAGTTTCTTTCTTCGTTTGATTTGGAAAATTTGGCTTTTTAGGAACAAAATCAACTTTTGGATTTGTTATAAAAGATTTAGCATATGATGTATCAACTGTTGATTTAAAATGTTGACGTTGAAAGAATTTTTGATTTGGATTTGAGTTATTTGAAAATTTTCTTGGAATATTAGTTTCTGAAACCTTCGAAAACCTTGGTTGATTAATCACTTCAGACTTTGAATGATTTGATTGAGATGAATGTTGAGGTTTTGTTGAAAAAGATGAATTTTTAGCTTTGAAAACATTTTTGGGTGATTGTGATTCAGACACCTTTTGAGACTCAACATTTTGCCAAAATATTTTCTTTCTTGCTTGTCTTTTTGAAATGTTGTTTTCCTTCGAAAATTTGTCAATTTGATCTTTGAATTCCTTGGAGTTTAATTTGACAACTTTTTCACATTCCTTTTCAACTTGTTTTGAATTCACTTTTTCAATTTTCGATTTTTCAACCCATTGTCTTTGTGGTTTTTGACGTTGGAAAACATACGAATTCTTTGTTAAGTTGTTTTCAACTGTGCTTTGATTTGCGAAAAAGCCTTCATCAGTTGTTTTTGAATTATCCTCTTCAACTAACTTCTTTAATTCTGGTTTGATATTCTCAATATTTCCAGTAGTTACGAAAACTTGATTTGGAAAAATGACATCATCTGTACATTTGAAATTTGGATAAACCACTGAATTCGTTTCAAGATAGTGTTCACCTTTTTCATTCATCACTTTTTCGAACTTTTGTGTATCACCATACACCTGATTAACCACTATTCGTGGATTTTCTTCTTCCTTTGAAGATTTCTTTTCCTTCGAAATTTTCTCTTCATCTTCATCATCACTATCATCAGTTTGACTGTCTTTGATATCCATGAAGTTCACATCAGTAACTTTCGAAGTTGAGGGTATATCAGTTTCATTTTCAACCATCAAATCCTTAATTTTTTCTTTCCCTTTAGATGTTGTTGCAACATTAATAACAGACAACTGAGAACAATCAACATTTTCAAGTTCACTAATTTCACTAATATTGTCAGAATTATCTTCAATATCAGCAAAATTAGATTGAGAATCAGATGTTGAATTCTCAGTCTTTTTCAAAATTTGAATTTGTTCAGATTTAGTCAAAGTATCATTCACGATGTTAACTAATTCTTTAGCATCAAGACATTCATCAATTTTGACAATTCCATATTTATATCTATCATCTGGAACTTTGTCAAAATCAGCTATTATTTGCTCACAATCATATGAAATATTATCTACCTTAGCTCTTTCGAATTTTAGAAAAGGTAGTAATTTTCTATGTTGCTCTTTAATTATCTCACTTGAATGATGTAAATCAGTTAATTTGCCATAAAGTCTTTTCGCAGAATTACAGTAAATGTTTCTTTGTGCTAGCAAAAGTTTAACATCACTCGATAACGTATCCCTATTACACATAATATTTGTCATTTGTAATTCCAAACATTCAATTTTGCTTATTTTCAAGTCTAATCTCTTTTTGACCTCTAACAACTCCATTGACAACTTGTTGGCCTCATTGCTAGCAGACACAACAATTGAATCAAAATAATTAACCGTCTCATCAAAAGAAATTAGTTCAGAGTCATAAGCATGTGTAGGAATATTAAAGGATTCGAAAATTTTACGTACCTTTGTTGTCATTGGAGATTTGTCTGCCATTTTAGATACGAAGCATCGTCCTTTCATTTCGAATTCTTCGTCATCTGAATCCTCCTCCATTTTCGCATACATCGCTCCATGCGTTGGATTCCTCATTTCTTCATCGTCTGACCCGGATGACCAGATTTGATAAGTTCCATCTTCATCCTCATGCTCACCCTTTGCAACCAATGACAAAATTTTAGCTTTCGTACGAACCTCTTCCAGCTTCTCTGCATAATACGCCTCATCCTTGACTTTATTCTTCCTCTCATCCTTCTTTCGAAGCACACAGTCATTTGCAAGATGATTCGCACCGTTGCAATAATGACAATCTATTCTAGCATCACCTTTCAGCTTCTTCTCACCCTTTTCATCAGCTATCTTCGAATCTTGCTTCTCAACTTTCTTTTTCTCCTTAACAACATTTTTACTCACAGAACTTCCTTTCACCTCAGCAAGCTTAGTCTTCGAATTGAACGACTTTTTGAAAAATTTCTTAACACGATTATTCGAGTAAAATGCTATTGCTTCATCATCCGAATTCATGATAAATCCTTCTTCTTCCTCAGAATCACCATTTTCAGCTTCTTTCTCAGAAATCTTTGACACAAGAGCTAATGGACCTCCCAAATTCAGCTTCGATTCCTCAGCAATTTCATTTACCTCAATTTCGTGTGTTTTCAACTGATTGTACAAATCATTGAGAGTTGATGTATCAAAACTTTATTGATTCTTCACCATCATACTCACACTTCTCCACTCTTTTCGAAGCCCCATTACAAAGATGAGATTGAATTCCATTGATGTCCTGGTAATTCCATAGCGATTGAAACGATAGATTAACTCGTTAAGACGATCATAGTAAACTTCAATTGTTTCTCCTTCTTTTTGTTTGAAATCTTTCAGTTCAACCAAACACTGTTTGACTGAATTGATTTTTGTTTTCTCACTTCTTTGAAACTTATCTTTCAGATTGTTCCATACCTCCTTTGCAGTTGTACAACTTCTAACGTAATTGTACACAACTGGAGGTAAAGCACCTTGCAGTTCCCTCATACACCTCTTCTCCAGTTTCTTCAGACGATCAGATTGATTATCAACTCCAGAGTTTGTAGAAGATGATCCAATTGGTTGAACATTCACTGGAACATTGACATTTCCAGTGATGCATGACCATAATTCTTCATCCAGACCATTCAGATAATCCTGCATACGATCAGCCCACTGATCATAGTATTCAGGGATTAGCATTGGAATTTTGGTTGATGAACCTAACAGATGAGAAAACGAGGTCATCGAATTGAGATTGAAACTCGCCATTGTTGTACGGAAGATGATTTTGAGAAGTTTGAAAAGATTTGAGAATTTGAAAACAAACTAGATGAATCAAATCGAATTGATGAGAATAACACTCGATTCAACAATTCAAATGCAGAATTGAATCATAGACTAAGATCTAGACAATTTTTCACTTTCAAAAAGTGCGGAAACTTTTAAATCAAAAAGTTGATTCAAAAACCTTTTGAAAAGCGTGAAAATCAGATCAGAGATATGATTCCTGCTCTGATACCAATTGATGAACCAATGAATCGAGTAATGAATTAATCAGAGTATGAATTCAAGTAAGAATACGAGATTTGAACACAGGATGTAAATATGATCTTGTTATGCTCTATTATGGTTTCGAATTCTTTACAGAGTACAGTAGACAAGTCTGTAAAAGTTCTTATCTAACTCTAGTAAATAACCCTATTTATAGGGAACTGAAAGCATACAAAAAATATACTAAGGCATTGACTCTAAAGCTTAGAATAAAAGCGCCCTAGTAAAATACATTATAAAACATTCGAAGAGTCCAAAACATACTTCGACTAATTACAACAATTCGACCCTTACATCCTTCGATACCCAGACTAACCTGAACTCCATATTTGATCCCAACCACTGATATCCAAATACACAGGAGAATCTGAACCCACACAACATTCATAAATCCCAATACACATACAATCCAATGACAAAAACAATTAATCCATTCATAACAAGAAATCGAATTCAAATGAGCTAACTATGATAATTCCATTCAGCTGAACATCCAAGATTACAACTGAACTTCGAAACATAAACAGAACACAAAGATGAATACCATCACTACTACAATCTACTATTAAATAAAATAACTGATTACTCAAAGCTAGTGCCCTGAAACTCCTGTTGTCCCATGGCGATTGTCGGGTAACTACCATTCTTGGGGTGTAGGATCCAACACCTCACCAAAACCAAGAAAGGGATAACGAGCTCTGATGTGGCCCTCCTAACTGCAATAGAAACAAACACGCGAACTCCGCCTGCAATCACTACCAAAATGACCCTCCTCGCCACATCTGTGACATAAAAAAGATCGATACCTCCCCTTGGCTGATTACGAACTCTGGCTGGCAGACTTGAACTGCTTTTCTGCAGGCTAGGACTGAACCGGAGCCTGACGTTGCTCCCTCATCTGGGTCTCTATCTCAATCTCTCACCTCCTTGCGGCATCCTGAAGCTTAGTGAGGGTACTGTATTGTTGGGTAGACATAAATTGTTGAATATCCGTCTTAAGCATGCTCAAATACCGAATCATCTAGGCCTGCTCCGAAACAACGAGCTCAGGATAGGACAAAGCCCTCTCAGTGAACATCTTGGTGATCTCTGTCACCGACCCGGTCATCTGTCTCAGATCCAGGTACTCCTGAGCCAATCGCTCCCACTCCACAAGAGGAATATACTCCATTCGGAACATGTCCAGAAATTGCTCCCAAGTCACTGCGGCGTGCTCAACCTACAAAAATCCCTGGGTCACAAACTCCCACCAATCCTTCGCACCCCAACGAAGAAGATTCAACGCAAACTTCGCCTTCTGGCCCTCAGGACATGAGCACGTGAAGAAACAACCATCCACATCAGAAATCCATCTGGAAACGATGATCAGGTCCCTGTCACCTCTGAACTCCGGAGGCTTCGTATAATTGAACTCTCAGTACTGCATTAACCTGCTTCCCTGAGATCCTGCAATGGTGAAGGCTAATGTGGCTGCGACAACAGCTACCTGCTGAACGGCGACATAATTTCGGTCAAACTCCTCGATCAATGTAGTCTTGACCTACCCAAACAACTCCATAATTACCTCCTTAATCGCCTCTACCACCATGATAACAATGATCCCGCGAATCTCCTCCTCACTCATACCTGCTCTCCTATTGCCACCGGCACCTTATCCTGAACCTCCAAAAGCAGCCATACTGAGAATATACCAAGGAAATATCAGACATCAAAACATAGTGCTCAACACACCAGGCCACACTCCTATTAGTTCCTTAATAACCTTGAGGTTCCTACTAAATCTCATACGAATCACGTGCTTTCAGTAGTATGGGCCCATACTACCTTCCACACATATCCGTAGTAGATTTAAAATTCATCCCAATGTAATATCCCGACTCCCAGGTATAAAATTTAAAGCTTTATATTCATATTCTTAGACCTACTCGACGAGTTGGCTGCCCCAACTCGTCGTTTAGAAGCTGATCAGGCCGCGTGAACTTTAGGACCTACTCGACGAGTTGGAGGACCCAATTCGACGAGTTGAGGCTTTCCTTGAAAACCCTAATTTTTAGGGTTTGCACCCTATTTAAAGGACCTTAAGTCCTCCCTCCAGCCTCCCTTACCACCTTCACGTCCAGAAAGAAACCTTAATCAAGCTAACTTTCTATTTTTAGTGTATGTGAGGCTAAAGAGTGTGTGTTGGTGCATTTCTTGAAGAGACTTGAAGATTGAGAAGCTTGGAACGAGAAGGAGCTTGTAGATCCAGCATCTACTTCGTTTTGGCATTCATTTGAAGGTAAAAAGTCATTACCTTGATCATGTTCTTGTTAGATATCTCCATTTAAGAGTTTAGGGTCATTTCTAGCTTATTCTTGAGGCATTTATGGTGTTGAGCACGCTTTGAAGTGAGGAGTTCAGATCTAGACTCCTCTAGGCCCTCATGGTTATAAAGTTCTCGGCTTTATCTAGTCTTGGCCTTTCTCCATGCCCTAAACCTCTTCCTAAGACTAGTTTTGGGTGTTTTAGCGTCTTGAGGCCTTGCATGCACGTAAAGTTAGCAACTTTACGTGGTAACTACACCCTAGGATGCTAGACCTACAGTTTGGAACCTTGGTTTCGCTTAAAAACGTCTGAATGAGAAAGGGCCTGAAGGAACTTGACGAGTTGCATAGCCAACTCGACGAGTTGAGTCGGGTTTTCCTACTTTCTGGATTCTGAGTGGACTCACCGAGTTGATGAGATAACTCGACGAGTTAGTTAGGGTTTGTCCTGGTTTTCTAAAGTTCTTAAGGAACTCAACGAGTTGCTAGATGCATTCGACGAGTTGGGTCAACATGGACTGTTGACCTTGACTGTGGACTTTGACTTTGACCAGGGTTGACCAAGTTTGACTTTAAGGGTATTTTGGTAATTTGGGATTTTTATGGAATTGGTCACATGGTGATTACAAGCAGTAGAGTTCAGAGCTGTGATTAGGAGTTGGATATTGTCACTACAACACTACTTGTGAGGTGAGCTCTTCTCACTGTATCAACAGGGTCTAAGGCACCAAGGCCGACCCTTTTTGGATTGTTATCCATGTTATTGCATGATGCTATGTTTAGTGATCTGTTAGATCTATATCCTAGTTATAGGATGATTCTATGTTTAGTGATCTATTAGATCTGTATCCTGGTTATAGGATGATGCTATGTGTAGTGATCTGTTAGATCTATATCCTGGTTATAGGATGATGCTATGTTTAGTGATCTGCTAGATCGGTATCCTGGTATATAGGATGATGCTATTGATGGGTTTTGAGCATTCTAACACTCCTAAGTGTACATGCAACCCTAGAAAACCTTGGATCTATGTTTGTCTAAAATACATACAAAATACTTTTTCCAAGGTTCATAATCCTATCTAGTATACATGGGGAACTTTAATCATAAAAAGATGGCTAGAATTACATACCTTGTAGTTGTTATGATTCCTTGAAAACCATGAGAGCCTAGCACCGCAAGTGTGATGCCTCAAATGTTTCACACAACACAAAATGCTTTGGAATAACTTTAGAGAATGTATAACACTTGTAAAAATTGGCTTTCCCTCTCTTGTTCTTAGTGTAACCGATTTTGGTGAGTATCATGTTCCTTACATAGTGTGTCACATTTAGGGTTACACCATGTAAACCCTAATGTGACATGACTCTTCATTTCCATGACCCATGGGTTTGTAACTCCCATGGAGCCTCCATGGAGCATCCAATGGGTTTAACCCAACTTGATAATCCTTGGAGCCTTTTAGCCCACTATACAAGTTATGGATGATTTACATAATCAACTCATATATTTAATTAGTCATCTTTTGATCACTTAATTAATTCCAAATTAATTCTTGATCAATATTAATTAAATAATACTATTAATATATTAGAAATTATAATATATTAATAAACCACAAGTGTTATTTCTCTCATTTAGTCTATCCAAATGCATGATGCCATGCAACCCAAATGGACCATGCCGGGTCGGGTCAAGTACATACCAGAAATAGTTATGGACTTAGACACCTTATCCAGCAGTCTCGCACTTGGATAAGTCTAATAACTATAACTGCAAGTATGACTTCAGGAACCGATCAGCAATCGTAGCTCTTTTCAAGGTCTCTCAGAACTGAGAAGATGATGATACGCCATTTCAGATAAGTGATCATATAATCCTCTGTTTTAGATATCAGCCGGACAAATACATGGAACAATGTCTTACTTTTGTCCAGCAGTTTGTTTCCCGATTTCCGATTTGTTTGACATAGAACTTAATTGAACACATCAACTTAGTTCTGACCGGGCCCGGTACATAGGTCAAAAGAAAATCATCGAGGGGCCCAGATATCGCTTCTAATCCAAGAAGGAAAAGATAAACTTCGACTCATATGCTTGTTCTACTACTTGTTAAATCATACACAAACACACGTTTTATAACATCAAGTTACCAATGCGTTTTCGCACGATCAATGTATAACCAACTTATAGACAACAAGACATATCTCTAGGTTTGAAGACTTATATGATATTACCATCTCGCGATCACTCGAGATAAATTTCATGAAGTGATACCAGCGAGCGTGGGTTGAATCCAATACTCAGAACTTATGAGCACTCATGAGTGTTGAGGCCTTGTCGAACATCTTAGACCTCTACAACCAACTCATGACAGTCTTAATTCATATCTACTTCCAACATATGACCGACTGTGGATAATTTGAATAATATGTAAAACACAACATAAATATTCTGGAAGTCAAAACATGCAAAAGAAATAATAGTAAACGATTGACAAAATATAGCAACACTTTACTCATAAATAAACACAACTTTTATTCATCATCAAATGTCAATTACACTTTACAAATTTCAAAACTATCTAACTACTAAAACTAATATCATCCTTCAGCCCTATGCTCCTTGCATGTTGGAGATGCTTAACCCTACCCAGTCCCTTCGAGAGGGGATCTGCCGGGTTCTCATCCGATGATACCCTCTTTTCCACGAGGAGTCCTTATTCTATTCGATGTCTGATGAAATGATATTTTCTGTCAATGCGTCTGGATCTCTCGTGATCCCTTGGTTCCTTTGCTAAGGCAACAACACTTTCACTATCACATAAAATTTCTATGGGCTCCTTTATAGCTGGTACAACTCCAAGGTCTCCAATGAAGTTCTTTAGCCATATCGCCTCCTTTGCTGCCTCGCTTGCCGCTATATACTCTTATTCGCAAGTTGAATCAGCCACTGTCTCCTGCTTGGAACTTTTCCAAGAAATTGCTCCTCCGTTTAAGGTAAAGACCGAGCCCGACTGAGAGAGGAAATTATCCCTATCAGTCTGGAAACTAGCATCACTATACCCTACAACTCTCAAGTCATCACTCCCACCAAGGGTAAGGACCCAGTCCTTAGTCCTCCCCAGGTACTTGAGAATGTTCTTTACAGCTGTCCAGTGAGCCTTACCAGGGTTCCCCTGATACCTGCTAACCATGCTCAAAGCAAAGGCTACATCAGGACGAGTGCAGGTCATAGCATACATGATCGAGCCTACTGCAGAAGCATAAGGTACTCGACTCATTTCTGCTATCTCAACCTCAGTACTCGGGCTCTGAGTCTTACTCAAACTAGCGTTACTTTGGATGGGTAACTCTCCTTTCTTGGAATCTTGCATGCTGAATCTCTTTAGCACTTTATCCAAGTATGTACTCTGACTAAGTCCAATTAGTCTTTTACTCCGGTCTCTCAGAATCCTTATCCCTAGAATATAGGCAGCTTCTCCTAGGTCCTTCGTAGTGAAACACTTCTCAAGCCAGGACTTCACTTCCTGCAAGGTTGGGATGTCATTTCCTATGAGTAGTATGTCATCCACATACAATACCAAAAAGCTAACTATACTCCCACTAGCCTTGACATATGCACAAGATTCATCTTCACTCCTCGAAAAGCCAAACTCTTTGACCTTCTCATTGAAACAAAGATTCCATCTGCGAGGTGCTTGTTTCAATCCATAGATGGATTTCTCAAGCTTACACACTCTATTAGGGTACTTTGTACTGACAAAACCCTCTGGCTGACACATGTAAACATCCTCAGCCAACTTTCCTTTAAGGAAAGCGGTTTTGACATCCATTTGCCATATTTCATAGTCATGAAATGCAGCAATGGCTAAAATACCCTAATAGACTTAATCTTGGCTACTGGTGAAAAGGTCTCATCATAATCAACTCCTGGAGTTTGAGAAACGCCCTTTGCAACCAGTCGCGCCTTATAAGTGTGTACATTACCATCCATGTCGGTCTTCTTCTTGAAGATCCATTTGCACCCAACTGTTTTACGACCTGGTACATTGTCAACCAAGTTCCAAACTTGATTATCATACATGGACTGTATCTCGCTGTCCATTGCCTCTTTCCATTTAGTAGACTCGGGGCCTGCCATGGCTTCCGCATAGCTGTTAGGTTCATCCAGACTTACCAGTGTCTCATCACTGATAAGTGTCTCACCTTCTGCAGTAATATGGAAACCATAGTAGTGCTCAGGTGCATTCCTAACCCTTGTGGAACGCCTCAGAGGTACAGACTCGTCAATTGGATCAACAGGAGTTTCCTCCTTAAGTTGACTGCTAGGGTTTGAGGTTCCTTCACCACTTGACTCTTGAATTTCTTCAAGGTCAATTTGCCTCCCACTGTTTCCATGGCTTATGAACTCTCTCTCTCTCTCGAAAGACACTCCTCCTTGCTACAAAGACCACATTCTCACTAGGTCTGTAGAAGAGGTAACCAAAGGATTTATTTGGGTAGCCGATGAAAATACACCTCTCACTTCGAGGTTCGAGCTTATCGTGAGTCTCGCGTCTCACGAAAGCTTTACAACCCCAAATCTTGATGTGGGCTAGATTAGGAACTTTTCCAGTCCACATCTCGTGAGGTGTTTTGGCAACCTTCTTTGTAGGGACCAGATTAAGGATATGGACGACAGTCTCTAAGGCATACCCCCAGAATGAGATTGGTAGCGAAGCTCGACTCATCATTGAACGAACCATGTCCAACAAGGTTCAATTACGCCTTTCAGCCACACCATTCAACTGTGGTGTCCTGGGAGGTGCCAATTGTGAGACAACCCCACATTCCGTAAGATAGTCGAGGAACTCTGTACTAAGATACTCACCACCACGATCGGATCGAAGCATGTTAATGTTCCTGCCCAATTGATTCTCTACTTCCTGTTTAAACTCTTTCACCTTATCGAAAGTCTCTGACTTATGCTTAATTAAGTAGACATATCCATATCTACTATAATCATCTGTATAAGTCACATAATAACGATTAGCATCCCTTGTGGCAGTTTTGAAGGGTCCACACACATCTGTATGTACCAGATCCAACAAACCTTCACCCCTAGCACAAGAACCTGTGAAGGATGACTTTGTTATTTTTCAAGTAAGCATGATTCACAACTATCGTCTGACTTTAGGTCAAATGACTCCAAGACTCCATCCTTTTGGAGCTGGCCTACACGTTTCTTGCTTACATGTCCAAGACGACAATGCCATAATGATGCTTTATCCAAGTTATTATCATTAGTAGAATCGATACACAACACATTATTTCCTAAGTTATCTACAATAGACACAGCTTCATACACACCATCACAAGGTAATGCTTTAAAATACAACACATTATTAAAGAAAGCATTTATTCCACCAACTTCATTATCAAAAGAAAAGGTAAACCCTTGTTTGTACAAAGTATGAAAGGAAATAATATTTCTTGCCATTTCAGGCGAATAACAACATTTATTCAAATCTAAAGTAATCCCACTACTTAGCAAAAAAGTATAAACTCCAATCTTGGTGACAGATGAAGCTTTCCTATTCCCCATGATCAAGTTTATCTTTCCATGCTCCACATTCTCACTTCTTCTTAGTCCCTGCAAATCAGAACAAATATGAATACCACAGCCGGTATCAAGGACCCAAGAGTTAGAATAGGGTGAGTTATTAGATAATATAGTGTAAATACCTACACGGTTGGGTTTTACTTTCCCATCCTTCAGATCTTGCTGATACTTTGGGCAGTTCCGCTTCCAATGCGCCTTTTCATGGCAATAGAAGCATTCAGCCTCTTTTGGGTCAGAAGAAGGAGTGACGAAACCTTTCTTGGTTCCTCTTGTAGAGGAGCCATCAAGGGTCTTACCATTGGTACCCTTCGAAGGGTTCTTCCTCTTTTTCCCTCTACCTTCCCGTATTGCCAGGACAGGTGCGGAGTTTGGAGTAGGAGTAGGAGTGGTAACAACCTACTTACCTTTAAGACCTGATTCTGCGGTCTTTAGGAGTCCTTGAAGTTTGCTGAGGGTGACTTCTTCCTTGTTCATGTGGTATGTCATGCGGAATTGATCATAAAACGATGGTAAGGAGTGCAAAATGATGTCTATTGCTAACTCCTCTGGGGAAGTTCACATTCAGCTTCATCAAACGGTCCACATACCTCTGCATTTTCTGCATGTGGCCCGTGATGGGTTCACCATCTTTCCTTCGGGTTGTTATCATGGAGGAGATGATTTCATATCGCTCTTGACGAGCACTCTGATGGTAGCGGTCCATCAAATCCTGGTGCATCTCAAAAGGATAGTAGTCCTCATAGGACTTTTGGAGCTCGACTGTCATAGTGGCCATCATGATGCATGCCACTTTGGTAGCATCTCTTTCATGTGCCTCATATTCAGCAAACTCCTCAAGAGTAGCAGTCGGCTCGGGTACCTTAGGCTACTTGTCAAGAACATATTCTTTGTTCTCGTATCGAGTGACCATCCTGATGTTTCTGATCCAATCAGTAAATTTGGATACATCAAAGATGACTCTCCCACAAAGGTTCATGAGAGAGAAGGAGCCGGTAGGGTTTGAGCCAGGAGCAGCATTGTTGGTAGACATCTGAAAAGAAGAAAAGACAAGTTTAGTTTAGATATAAAGATAGTCCTTAATAAAACACCCAAATGTAATATTAAGGCTAGGATCCAATCACAATATATTATAACTTCGAAGAGGGATGCCATAATCTAAGCTAAAACATATTTGAAAGGTAGGTGAATGACGATTCACCAATTTCCACCATGAAAACGAAATATATAAATTATTAGGTTTTATTTGGTTTTTAGAAACTCCTAGATTCTTTTGAGATTCATTGAACTTTTCAATGGCATGTTTCAATCTCGAGTGTGCCCTTCATGTTTTGTGACCGGGATACCGAGGATCACAAAACAAGGTGTGAAGTAACCATGCAAATTAGTACCCTTAATGTTTTTCCCTTAATCGATGTGCCGGTAAAGCACACGCACTCCACCGACCTATGAAAAACCTTAAGTCACCGTTTGCCTACCTTGTTAAGTCCAAATTAGTGTGCCGGTTAACCACACACGCTCCACCAACGACTTAATCAAAGTGCAAAGTGTAATTTCATTGGTTAGCACCTTATTCACATTTTCCAAAAGTAACTAAGATTGGGAATTTATAAAAACATTTAGTTACTTTACAATAATCATTATACTTTTAATGAGAATTTTAAGTCATTGTCCTACCCGTTCGGCTAACGACCCTCCACCAGTCAAGGAAGCGGTGGGTGAGAGTGGACACCCATTAAGCTACCATTTTATAGGCAACAACCTTATACGCCCCTTATAGACCGGCTTCATGAATGAGGCCTACTAACGGTAAAACGACTTTGATCTTATACATATATATATATATATATATATATATATATATATATATATATATATTATTAAGTTATAATATTATAAAGTATAAGGGTTGGAATTTAACTTTTAAAATTCTAGGGGTTGGAACTAAAGTTTATTAAGATGACTTTACATGTTCCAAAACTTGAGGGCAAGTTTTGTAACTTTACAAAACCTTTCAATTCATAACTTATGAGTTATTAAAATGAAGACCCTTCATTTTTGTAACTTATGTGTTCTTTTAATGGCTTTAATACAAAGAGGATTTTGGTTATCCATAACTTGAGGACAAGTTATGGACTCCATTAAAACACATAAAGATCATGAATTCAACATTTAATCAAGTAATTCCTATGATCTATCAAGAACTCATAAGAACATGAATAATCATATCAAAATTTCAAGAACATATGAACACATATAATCATGTAATTTTGATATTAGCCCACTATACAAGTTATGGATGATTTACATAATCAACCCATATATTTAATTAGTCATCTTTTGATCACTTAATTAATTCCAAATTAATTCTTGATCAATATTAATTAAATAATACTATTAATATATTAGAACTTATAATATATTAATAAACCACAAGTGTTATTTCTCTCATTTAGTCTATCCAAATGCATGATGCCATGCAACCCAAATGGATCATGCCGGGTCGGGTCAAGTACATACCAGAAATAGTTATGGACTTAGACACCTTATCCAACAGCTATGATTAGTGATCTATTAGATCTGTATGACTATCTGTACATGATAGCTAGCGTATGAGATTTATGTGTTGATTGTGTAATTGGGGGTGGGTTGAGGCGGTCCAGCTGTGTGCTCTAGGCTAACATACCCAGGGCGGCCCGGATAGATTACAGACCCGTCAGGGCGTACTAGTCAGGCCGAAGGCCTGGAGAACGTTCTAGACAGGTTGAAGGCCCGATAGGGCAGACCAGACATGCTGAAGGTTATGAGAGTGGGCCAGATAGACTGAAGGCCTAGTGAGGGCGGTCCAGTCATACTGTAGACTCTGAGAGTGGGTCAGATAAACTGAAGGCCCGGTGAGGGCCGTCCATTCATACAGTAGACTCTATATGCATGATGTTTATTTGATATTGTTATGGTTTGTATGACGTTGGTATTTTGGGGGAACTCACTAAGCTTCGGGCTTACAGTTGTTGGATACTATGATATGAAACTATTTTGAAAACATAATGTAATAACTGATGGTTTTTGAATGCTTGAAAAAGTTTAAATTGGCATGATTTTTATGGATGTTACAAGTTGGTATCAAAGCCTTGGTTTGAGTGAATTGGAGGAACACTCATGTGAATCCAGTCTCAAACTAAGGAAAAGATTTTTAAAATGATTTTCAAATGGTTTCAAAATACTAAAGGAGGATGCGAAGTGTACGATCAGCCGGAGCCAGTAAGTAGACCCCAAAATACCATATTGTTTTTTGATATTGTGATATGTTAGAACAACATGGTAGTGATAAGATAGGGTTCATCAGGAATCGTATGATAGAATTGCCTGATCTTTGATGCCTTATCTTGTATAGAGTACCTCATTGATTGTTATATGTCACTTTCGTGTGTGAACTAACTATTGAGTGAATACGCTAAGTCACATGTTACAAGGGTTACATGGTCTTAGGGTAAGGGACTTGGTCCTGCTGCGCAGCTCTTGTCGAGTCCAACCATTGTAGGATTAAATCTTTTAGTCTAAGAGTGTTCAATTCGTGCGACATGAGATTGTATTCATGCAATAGTTAACTAGCACCAATGGAGGGTCGTGTGGCAGTTGGTGGTAGGATGGGTGGTGCGGGTTCAGTCGACCAGTTATGAGATGTTTAGCTTTCCTCTAGGAGTGATGATTGAACGCTCGCCTATGCTTATGTAGACTGTTAGGGCGTGGTGATGATACTTGAGACAAATATGGGTAGGTGTGGAAGGTAGTATGGGCCCGTACTACTGAAAGCACAGGACCCATACGCGTAACAAGGAAGTCACAACCCCTAGGGTTTTGTTGGGAGTTGGTTCCCCGTTGTCTATGCGAATTATCTGACATCTCCCTAGTTTATGTTCAGTATGGTGATGAAGAGTCGATTTGAGGCGGGATCCGGATTAGGATTGGGAGCCAGCGGCCAGGATAGGCCTGTGTTGTCCATTGATCAGATGTGAGAAATGATTTCCGTAGAAGTTTCCCAGATTCTGCAAGAAGAATTGTCCGGTGTCATGGATCGGGTCACTGCTAGGGTAATCGCCAATCTCGAGGAGCAAGCTGTAGCCTTGCAGACTGTAAGAGGTGTTGCTATGGCAACTGGGGGAGTATTGGTTGTAGGGACACAACTAGGAAAGAGGAGGATGGATCTTTCAGCAGAGGACGAGGAGACTGGGGCTACTGACCTGGGTACTGGAAGTCAGGAGAATCATGATGTGTGTGGCAAGTGTGGGGGAACTCACGGATTTGCTTGTCACAAGTTCAAGTGTGTCAAGTGTGGAGAAAGAGGGCACGTACAACGAGATTGTAAGAAGGATCATATATGCTTCCACCGTCATCAGCCAGGTCATTTCCGGTCCAACTGTCCTACTTTGGAGAAGGAGGGAATTTGAGTTCCAACGATCACCGCTCCTCATGAGGTCAAGGTCGAGCTGCAAGAAATCTTTGGTATGTAAATGGAACCCCCATTCTGTAAAACTATTATAGTGTAATTGTCCTTGATTGGTATTTGTTTTGCTTCAGAATCTTTTTGGGTATGAATAAGTAGTGTCTTCGGGTTAGTTCTCCATTTTGCCTAATCTATGTACTGTGAATCCTCATGTGTCATTCCGCTTGGATAATTAGGGCGTTGGATGTGTCAGGGGAATCTTATTACCACAAGGGATTACAAATAGCTAGAGTTCAGAGATTCATTTGAGGATGAGGATTTAGAGTAAAGATTCGCCTATTTAGGGTCAGGGTTATAGTTAAGTCACCAGCATAAAAGACTTAAGGAGTTGGTTGTAGTGGCTAGCTACAGTATGTCAGGGCCGGGGTACACAAGCGGATTGATGTGGCATGAGTACCTTAGTGATGCGAGCAAGGGCCATATTCGTGGGAAAGGGAAAGCTAGGCATTTTGGTTGCAATAAAGGAAGGTATGTATGGATCGAAAATTCGGTAGTCGCTTATACTCTATAAGTAGTGATAATTTGGAAATTTAGAGCTCTTTAGCTGGGTTTTTAGATTTCTCTTGGAGTTCAGTTGCTCAATACCTGGAGGATTATTTTGCGTAGGTATTCCCTTTCCGTGGTAAAGTAGGGTAATACCTACTTGGGACGGTTAGGTTATGTTTTGGTTTCATCACCAGTGGGTAGTGGTTAGTGTTCTAAGTGTGGGAGAGTTGGGAATTCTCGGGTCGAGCGTCAGCTGTTGAAGGCTTCGTCAGTTACTGTTTGGACTGCTGTTTTCTGAGTTGTTGGGCAGGTGTTGGTCGGTGGACCTTTCCAAGAGCAGGAATGTTCAAATCCGGGAGGACTTGTGGTTCCCTGGTTTAGGTGTCAGGGTGTTCTAGACCGGTGGTCGTCGAGTCGCCTTTAGCGGGAATTCTCTGATAGGTTCGAGAGGTGAGAGTTGAGAAGTTAGGAATGCATCACCAATCCCCCTGTGCAATGTGTTATGTTTCCTCAGTCTTTGGGGTATGTGTACCCTCGATGGTGGAGTGGAATTCTGATTCGTATCAAACTCGGATTTTTGGAAACCTTCGGGATAACCTTGGGAGTCTTCTCGAACAAGTTTTGTATTAAGTAGGATCGATTCAGTCCCGATCAGGTATGGGGTTTTGTGGCGATCAAACATGAGGTTAGGGGTTCCTTAAGTACGTGCCTGGTGGGGATTTTTGTGTGTATCCGTAGGTGTTCAAGGTAGCATTAGGGTTTGGTCCAACTTATGTGTACGGCTAGGTCCGGTTATAGTCCGCAAATTGGATTAAGAGTTCGACGGCCGTCATCCTATTCTCGCGTCGTGTGCGACCATGGTTTCAAAGGATTTTGCTTGGGTAGTAGCTTGTTCTATAAGTGAATCGTGCATGACAGGGTTTCGGCATTGTTGTACTTGTTCGGTGTTGTGAGGAACATTGGTTAGGTCCCTTTAAGGAAATAGAAGGAGGTGAGTATCTGTAGACCCAGGGTGTTGGGCAAGCGAGGTAATGTCGACAAGGTCGGTATGAGGTCGAGAGCATTCCAGTCATGGGCTGAGGGCCGGGGATGGCATCCCAGACTCATGCTGTGGGATCGGAGGCAATCCGGACCTATGCTGAGGACTTGGTAGGAGTATTCCAGACATATGCTGAGGGTCTAATGGACAAGGTTATTCATTCTTCTATATATGGTACTCTCAGTCTTGACGCGTTGGTGGGGAGTATCAGTCACGTATCAGGAAGCCTTTGTGGGATACTTGCATTTTCTTTTTGGTTGTACGCGAATTGCTATTGGGACTTGATTTCAAGATTGGAAAGTGCTTATGAGATCCAAGTCATAAGAACTGTTTATGATGTCCTGAGTGGTTGTTCAGGTGGGGGTACGCCTGATCCGATAAGAGTGGATGTAATGTGGGAATTTTTGGTTGATCATCTTGCTCATCGGAGCAGTGGTTGTAATGGCATAGTAGAGAGTCCAGGATTATTAAGGTATTAGTACATCATATGGCTGGATCAGGTGTGGGACTGGTAGATCCTTGAATCCCAGATTAGTGAGATGTTACGAAGAATCAGTAGATTTTGGGTGAAATGCAATGGTAGATCCTTGAATCCCGGGTCGTGAGTTTAGAACCGAGTTAGATCTTTCTCCTGGTATTTGGCAGGTTGCTTCGTGGTAATCGCCTGTAGGATTGTATACTATGAGAAATTAGTAGGCGATAGGGAGCAGTATGATTGTTGTTGGTCGGTATTATGTGCATACTTGGTCCTGATTGTCTAGTTGATGACATATTGTGTTTGGTTGGGTTGAGGCGGTCCCATTTGTTGCGGTAGGCCAAGACACCCGTTGCAGGCCGACGGTAAGTCGTAGGCACGGAGGCTCAGGAAGAGCGGTAGGGTTGAGATGGTAGGCCAAAAAACCCTGGGTATTCCATCCTGATGGTTGGTCGGACCCGACATGATGGCATTCCAGCCCGAGGCTGATCGGGTCAGGCCCGAGTGTTCGTGTTTATGAGCTAACAATGATGTGCATGTTAGATCGGGAGTTAAAGGAGATATTGAATTGTCGCAACAACGTATGATCTATGATTCTGTTTCTGGCAGGAACTTCAGGTTTTCGAGGTTGAGTAGTCCATTTAGGGAATAAGGGGAAATGGAACTAGCAATGGTCATGGACGGAGATGTCGTACTCCATTCTGTTGGGGCGAGATTGGTCACATGGTGATGGGTCAGACCGAGGTAGTCATGCAGACTACTGAGATGATACAACAGGTTAGGCAGCGGTTGCAGACTGCTCGGAGTCGGCAGAAGAGCTACGCCAACCGGCGCCGATCTGAGTTGGCGTTTTAGGTTGGTGACATGGTACTACTGAAGGTCTCACCCTGGAAGGGTGTGATTCATTTCAGGAACAGGGAAAAGTTGGGTCCCCAATACATTGGGCCATTCAGGATTATTGTCAGGGATGGCAAGGTGGCATATAGACTGGATCTCCCGGAGGAACTCAGTCAGATTCATAGCACATTCCATGTGTCACAGTTGTGGAAGTGCGTATTGGATGAGGAGGCAATTGTATCATTGGATGATATTCAGGTCGACGCGCGCCTGAATTACGTAGAGAGACCGGTGGCTGTTTTCGAGAGGAAAGTGAAGGTCCTATGGAACAAGGATATACCTTTGGTGAAGGTACAATGGCAGCATCGGAAGGGATCCGAGTGGACTTGGGAGCCAGAGGCAGAGATGCGGGAGCATTATCCGGAGTTGTTCCTCACAGTAGACTTTGAGGACGAAGTCTAGTTCAAGTGGGGTAGAATTGTAACATCCCGACTCCCAGGTATAAAATTTAAAGCTTTATATTCATATTCTTTGACCTACTCGACGAGTTGGCTGCCCCAACTCGTCGTGTAGAAGCTAATCAGACCGCATGAACTTTAGGACCTACTCGACGAGTTGGAGGACCCAACTCGACGAGTTGAGGCTGTGCTTGAAAACCCTAATTTTTAGGGTTTGCACCCTATTTAAAGGACCTTAAGTCCTCCCTCCAGCCTCCCTTACCACCTTCACGTCCAGAAAGAAACCCTAATCGAGCTAACTTTCTATTTTTGAGTGTGTGTCAGGCTAAAGAGTGTGTGTTGGTGCATTTCTTGAAGAGACTTGAAGATTGAGAAGCTTGGAACGAGAAGGAGCTTGTAGATCCAACATCTACTTCGTTTTGGCATTCATTTGAAGGTAAAAAGTCATTACCTTGATCATGTTCTTGTTAGATCTCTCGATTTAAGAGTTTAGGGTCATTTATAGCTTATTCTTGAGGCATTTATAGTATTGAGCACGCTTTGAAGTGAGGAGTTCAGATATGGACTCCTCTAGGCCCTCGTGGATATAAAGTTCTCGGCTTTATCTAGTCTTGGCCTTTCTCCATGCCCTAAACCTCTTCCGAAGACTAGTTTTGGGTGTTATAGCGTCTTGAGGCCTTGCATGCGCGTAAAATTAGCAATTTTATGTGGTAACTACACCCTAGGAGGCTAGATCTACAATTTGGAGCCTTGGTTTCGCTTAAAAATGTCTGAATAAGAAAAGGGCTGAAGAAACTTGATGAGTTGCATAGCCAACTCGACGAGTTGAGTCGGGTTTTATCGCTTTCTTGATTCTGAGTGGACTCGCTGAGTTGATGAGATAACTTGACAAGTTAGTTAGGGTCTGTCCCGGTTTTCTAAAGTTCTTAAGGAAGTCGACGAGTTGCTAGATACACTCGACGAGTTGGGTCAACATGGACTGTTGACCTTGACTGTGGACTTTGACTTTAACCAGGGTTGACCAAGTTTGACTTTAAGGGTATTTTGGTAATTTGGGATTTTGATGGAATTAGTCACATGGTGATTACAAGCGGTTGAGTTCGGAGCTGTGATTAGGAGTTGGATATTTTCACTACATCACTACTTGTGAGGTGAGTTCTTCTCACTATGTCAATAGGGTCTAAGGCACCAAGGCCGACCCTTTTTGGATTGTTATCCTGGTTATTGCATGATGCTATGCTTAGTGATCTGTTAGATCTGTATCCTGGTTATAGGATGATGCTATGTTTAGTGATCTATTAGATCTGTATCATAGTTATAGGATGATGCTATGTTTAGTGATCTATTAGATCTGTATCATGATTTTGATTCTGGGATACTCTGATATGAAACTATTTTGAAAACATTTTGTAATAACTAATGGTTTTTGAATGCTTGAAAAAGTTTTAAATTGGCATGATTTTTATGGATGTTACACCCAAGGTCCTAAGTCATTGCACTAGACCACTCCTAGGTGCGCTAACATCCACTTCTCCTATGAGCTACAACTAAATTCCTAGGCACTCTTCCTAGGATTATCCTCTCTCCCCCACCACCAGTTGCTTTTATGCATGGTTGTTGTACAAAATACGATATCAGATAGACTGTCGAATAATTGACTCTGCCCTAAGTCCACAACCAAACAAGGAACATGAAGTAAGGCTAAGTCGAAAATTCTAAGGCTATTCAAGCCTGACCATATACAACTAATCAACATACACGTAGAAAACACAAATCAAGTAATATATAGAAGGCAAGCAACTCTCTGTATCATAAGGCATCATAAAAACCAGGCATTTCTTTCCAACAGTTCCTAAAAGAATCTTAGCTTATCCACTAGCATGCTTTTCTAACAATTCATATATAAGCAAAATCAAAACTCAGCAAACATAACAAGTATGGGTATTTTGGGAACCACTCTCCTGTTCGGGCTCTGGCTGACTGTACACACCGTATCTTCCTGAAAAATCCAAAGTTAAGTCAAGGACCATGTTCCCGATCCCAAGCCAACAATCAAACAAGAACATGACAAGAGATCGAGCCCATGTCCCTAACCCTACCCTTTTATTATAAACTCCTTTTAAAGAAACCTTTTGCGAAAACTCTCGGATCCTAGTTTGAGACTGGGTTTACACAAGTGTTCCTGCAATTCGCTCAAACCAGGGCTCTAATACCAACTTGTAACGTCCCATTTTCACAACCAAAAATTTTCATTTTATTTAAGTAGAGCTTCCCATTTATAAATCCATTTTAAAGAAAACCATTTTATCCAGATACATTTATTGAAATCAAAGTAATATTAAAGTGCAAAATCTTCATTGTTGCTGATGAAATGTGTACAGTCATGCCTTCCCCTTCCCATGACGACCGATGATACCTGAAACAATAAAAACTAAGTAAGAATAAAGCTTAGTGAGTTTCCCCTAAAATACCCCATACGATAAACATACAAGCATGCATCGGGTCCACTTAGCCTTCGGGCTGGAATACCCAGGGTTGTTGGCTTACCCGCTCAACCCAACCGCTCTTCGCGAGCCTCCGTGCCTATAGCTTACAGCCAGCCCACACCGCGTATCTTGGCCTACATCACAAAGCAGGACCACCTCAACCCATTACTACCATATGTCGACATATAAACAATCTCCAAGTAGGAACATAATTCAGGCAAACAACAATCATACAACTCACTACCACCTATTAGTCCTCTCACATCACACAGTCACACCACCAGCTAACCTCCATGAAATGCGTAACCATAAGTACCCAGAGGTGAGATAGCGACCTGAACGGATGATCCTACTCTAGAGCCACAATAAAACAAGGAACATGGAAGAAAGCCTAGATCAAGAGTTCTCAGGCTATCCTACATGACCACATACAGTCCCTGGGGCACTCCACTATATGTTATAACATATGTGATCGATCCTGTATCTGAAGCGTATGAGAATCGACTCATTATTACATGTATAAGGATTTAATATTTTTTTAATTTCTTGCTATAATATTTCCATATAGAATCTCCTATGTTGCAACATTTCGACATGTTATTCATACATGTTTTGACTAAGTTCTATTAAACTATACCATCTAAACTTTTCGATTTGAAACGAAGTATGAGTGCCCTCTCCCTAGGTCTACCATAGCGAAACATTCCCTTAAAGACAATGTTTTCTATGAAAATATTGTTACCACACAATACGAGTAAAACAATTATGCTCCCACTAGCTTTGAGATGTACCTAGAAATCAACTGGACTTCCAGAAATCAATACCCTTTGACTTTCTTACATAAGTGCATATTTCTGTTACATAATGTTTCGTTAAGTCTCTAACTAGACTTTTCAAGCTTATAGACCTTAGTTGGATAGTATGTATGTTTAAACCCTTAAAGAAATGATAAACATATCTCTTGAAAGTTCAAACAATTCCTTTCCATTCCTCACAATTTCCCATACGAAGAGGGATGCCGTAATCATATCATGAATAGGAGAATGCAATTGATATAAACAATATCCATATTGATCTTTATCATATCTTTAAAATCTATCAACGAAAGTATTTCCTCATAATCATTTTCATGAATTAGAGCGAAACCATTTGCGACTTAGATTTGAAGGTGCATACGTTCACATCCATTTGGTTCTTGCTCTTCAACCTACAGTCATAATACTAGGTTTAGGACAAACCAAATTCCGACTTAGTTTTCCTTCAAGGACCGAACTTTGCTATTCTAAATTTCTTGCTTTCCGGCAACTCAAAGGCTTACCAATGCTTTTGTGTTGTTAGCAGATCACCAATATTGATGAGTGTACCTTCACTAACTAACACGCTTTGATTTTTCAGTTTAATGAAAACATAGAAATCATAAGAATTGCCAACTTAATAGGAAGTGAACAGAAATAAGAATGTGTCAATTAAAACACAACAGGTTTTCAACCTCAGGTCTTGTGTTAGTGATAATTAAAAGGATCATTTTCGGTTGACACTTAGAATTCTCAAGATCAATGACTCCCACTGACTTCTTGACATATGAGCTTTTTCTCAACGAACATTTCTCTACGAGCTAAAACAAGTATTCAAAAGTTTGTGTGGATTCCCAACAAGAAAACACCTCATAGAAATGGACTCAGTTTATCTTTTGTTTCTTGATCAATGAAAACATCAAAAAATTCAGTTCCTAAAGTGCTTGAGTGAAGAAAGTATTCTTATTCCATATCTTATGATGTGGTACCAACCTTCTTGGTTTGAAATGAGTTTCAAGTTATGATTTAGAGTTGCTAGAGAATAATTCTAAAACTTGATTAGAACAAAGTATGCCTCATCTATGATCGAACCATTTCCAATAATATTTGATTCCTCTTCTTAGTTATATAGTTGCACTAAGATGTTCTTGGAGGAGTTAGTTATGCACACTCTTGGTTTAACGACTACTATGAATTTCATGATGCGTATAGCTATGTTGTTTTGATCGCAAAACTTCGAAGAAGCATAATTTTTTCATATGAAGTCGGATTTAAGAGATTCTTATATCCACGAGATAGTCATTACAGTTACTACATCTTTAGTTGAGATTATCTATTATATCTTAAATGTCTAGCCTGTATTTGTGGGGTTTATAATTATCTCCCCCTTAGGATGGTTACGTCCTGGAATCATCAGCAAAACAGGGCCGGATAATCATTTCATGTTTTACATTTCCATCCTAGGTAATAAACGTAACTCTTACCTAATTCCAAACGAGTATCTAAATCTTGGAATTCTTAACTATTGGCGGTGCTCAACCTTACATCTGCTTTTTATTCTCAGTTGGACCTTTTGTCCTAACCTTTTGAGTTACAAAATTGATATTCATTGGAGACTCCTACTCCTTCTCAAACAGACCCAATCTCTGATAAGGTCTTTACTTCGGCTATCGTACAGACAAAATGGTCATACCCTAATGAACTTCCATAACTTGATACAATGGCTACACTCATGTATCTACGAGTCAAACCCTAGCACGGAAGACATCTCCTTTCATGTTCTAATGTGGTACAACCACATCATAGCAGACAGACTATCTAGCTACATGCTGCTTAGCCTTAACGATAGTCGCGATTCTTTTGTCGATAATTTCGATTATTTTCTCCTTCAATCTCCCGACTTCAGTCACATACTACATCGAACATGTTCTCTGAATTGTGTAACTCACTTTGCAGATTTATCTAAATCGGATTTGATTTGATATGAAGACTAGGGTTAGAATAATATTATCATCTTAGTCATAACCGAAACGAAGGTAATGACAGAAACAAACAAACCAACTCAACTATTAAGGTCTTGTTAACCTTGTAACTTTTCTTGATCCAAGTACGAGTCCCGTGCTTCCAGTAGTATAGGCCTCTACTACCTTTCCCACTTATACTCGTCCCAAGAATTTCCTCTCAGTTCTCGCAGTCACCATACAAGAAAACCATATAGAAACTTAACACATCGAATAATATAACATAATTAGGGATTGTATTACTTTTTGAAAACGATTACAATGTTATTCAAGTTCACCATTCATCATGCCTTCTTCATCAGGATACATAACATAATACTATCTAGATAAGATGACTACTCATATCTTGGACTCCGAATAAGTAGCTCCTTATTCTTAATCTCCTACAACGTCACCTGCTTCATCAACGATCATCTGGAACTCCCTTGCCTTTGGCTTTGAAAGCATATTCAACATTGCTCCTTCTTTTTTCTTTGGGTAGTCATTCCTAAGATGCACTGCTACTCCATATTTGTAACAAACGCTTTGGGTGCAGTCACTGGCATAGTGACCAGTCTTTATACAATTTAAGCAAGTCAATTCATTGGTGCATCTCCCGAAGTGTTTCTTTCTACACTTCTCACACCATTTTGCCTCATTGGTATTCCCACACCTCTTGTTGTTAGGTCCGAACATTGAAAACCTCCTCTTTTTATCGGACCTTGAAGATCCCTCAAACTTCTTTTTCTTTCCAATTTTAGCTTTCTCTAGACCTTTTTCCCTTATCTGAGGATCTACACTCCTAGCTGCCCAGATGACTACTTTCAGAATGGTTGCTAGCTTCAACATTGGACCATAATCTGCTGGTAGTCCACTAGAAAATTTATTTTCTTTGGAAAGTTTGGTAGGAACTAAGTAGGGAGCTAACTTCACTTTCTCAATGAAAGTGGCAGCATACTCTTTGACACTCATCTTGCTCTTCTTTAGATTCTAAAATTTATTATTGATCTCCAACAAATCTTGTTTAGAGCAGTATTGCATCTTTAACTCGTTAAGGAAGTTCTCCCAAGACATCTTCTTTGCTTCTCCCTTTAGCATGGAATCAACCAACAACTTCCACCAAGTCAACACTTTAGTCTTCAGCTGCCTGACTGCTAAGATGGTCTTATGTTACTCGCTACTGTCATAACTTTCAAACACCATTTCCATTTCAGAGATCCAATCCATAACTTTTATTGGTGTTGAGCTCCCAAGAAGACTTAGTGGTTTGGAAGCCATGCAGTACTTGTACTTTCATCTATATATTTCCATTCCTTCATCAGGGTTGTTCCTCCTAATCCTTCATGGTTCATCTTGGCTAACAGTCCGACTACAATTTCCTTCCTCTGACTATTCCCCATACTGCTCAGGTTGCACAACTGGTGTAGTAAGTTCATCCTTATTATTCCTTATGATGGGTTTTGAGCAAATCAAATAAACTTAAACTCTTACGTGTGCATGCAACCCTAATAAGGATTTATGTTTTCTCTACCAAACCTATAACTAAGAACATAAAAAAGAAACCTGTAAGAACCCTAGGTAATTTTTGAAATTACTAAAGAAAAGGTTTAGGGTTACATACCTTTTAGTTGTTATAGAAAACAACTAGAATTCTCCTTTATTGATCTCTTGCAAGAAAGCACCACAAGTGTCGTGCCTCTAATGGAATCACACCCAAACTAGCAAGAGGAAAAGTATAAACAGAGGAGAATAGAGCCAAGATTTCGTCCATGGCTTGTAGAGGGAAGGGATGGACGAAATTATGGGCTAGGGACCTCCTTATATAGTTGAGGAAACTTAATGCCAAAGCTAGGGTTCAAGGGAAATCCCCTAGATTCTTTGCTTGGTGACCAAGCCGCCCATAACCCCTTATCCAAGGGGCATTGGACGAAATCTCCTAGGGTTTCCCTAGAGATTTTCATCCACCTCTTCCAAAGGGTTCTAGAGCCTTCCTTTCCCAACTATTAATAAATAACAAAACAGTCTGTGTACTTTTAATTAATCATTTATTTAATTTATTATTCATATAATAAATCATCTTGTCCAATTGCTAGGTTTGAGGGCAACCCAAAAGGACTGTGCTACTATCAATTCAAGTATATACAAATTATAGTGTTGGGTCTGGTGTTGCGTCTTTGGGCTCGGTTATAAGTCCATTTAGTTAACCCGGTTTGGGCCTGTCCAACCGTAGATAAACATTAGGGTTAACATATAAATATTGCATGCATGTATAGCTTTTAGATTGATCGTTCTCATTAATTACTTGCATTGTAACCCTAGCACACCTCTACAGTCGAAGTTCTTCATCGAGCTCTTCTGAGGTGTGAGTTATTAATCATTCGACACCATTCATCCATTCTTGTGTTCTTTACTTGATTGAATATTGTTTTTATGTTTGGAATCTATCGATCTACAACTCAAATATTCCAACAATTGGTATCAGAGCAGGAGACTGTGTAATACATACGCATCTCTTCTGTTTGAAGAATCCTTTAGTGTTTCCGCTTTTATCAATATAAAGACGTTGTCTTCCTCCTGTTGACGGAATCTCTAGTGTTTGATAAAACCCTAAGTTCAACATTAAAAGTCTGATTCTAACAGAACACGTTCATCATGTCTCACGATGACTCTCAAAGCAATCCAATCAACATCTCCAACAACATAGGATCAACTATAAGGATTCCCATTCTCTACACTCAAGATTATGAAGAATGGGCGCATCACTTCGAAGATTATGTAGTTGGATCTGAAGACAATGGCTACTTGATCTGGGAAGCAATAACATTGGGTCTGTTTGTTCACTCTGGAACAAATCGAACAGTCAAGACTCAAAAAAAGTATAACCAACTCTTGGCTGACCAAGATAAGATGCCTCAAGACGAAAAAGACAAGGTGTTATGTAACGTCAAAGCCATGAGGATGATCCGATTCGCATTACAATCCGATACCTTTCGTCTGGTGAGTTCATGCACAACAGCTAAAGAAATATGGGATAGGTTGAAACAATTGTATTCAACTGATGAAGATCTAGAGCACTCGATCCAAACCCTTTTGCTCTCTGAGTTTGGTGCTTTTGAATAGAAACATGAAGAGAAACTTGTTCAAACATTCGAGCGATTCAATCATTTGCTCAGTAAGATGATGAAGCATGGCATTAAAAGGAAGGTGATTGAACAAAAGGTTACCTTCATGAATGGATTAAGGCCCGAATGGATGGCGGTAGTGTCGACTGTGAAGGCTCATGAGCAATTTAAATCATATTCACTGGCGAAACTGATGGGTATTCTAAAATCTCATGAAAGCGTGGTGACGAAGGAAGCAAAAGTAGTCTCGGGTGTGGGTTCTCTGACCCTCGTTTCTAAAAGCAAGAATGTAGCGAACGAGAAGGAGGACTCTGATTTGTCTGAGTGTGATCTATCCAACGAAGAATATGATATGATGGTCACAAACCCAAAGAAGTTTGCTCGCAGAAAGTTCCCAGTCAATAAGAACCGAAACTGGCAGGGAAGCTATAGTTCTGAAAAGGTGAAGGAAGAACCGAAGAACAACACCCAAAAGGACGATCAGAAGAAGGAGAGTAAACATGTGGGAGACTCTAGGTATGATTGCAACTACTGTCATGGCAAGAACCACTTTGCCAAGGATTGTATGCTAAGAAAGATGGTTGAGAAGAAGGAGGGTGAAGATGAGGAGTCTTACTACATGAGAAAGCTGGAGGAGATAAAGAAGAAGAAAACTGCTAACGTTTCCATGAATGCTTTAATTGTGCAGGAAAACGTTGTTGATGACGAGTTCGGTGGAGTAGAAGTTTGGTCTACAGATTCTGAGGATGAAGAGGTATGCAGAACCTCGCATGTAAGAGCATATGTAGCGAGAGAAGGAGTTGCTGAGTCGGCGGGGAGATGATTAATGGTTACAACCGAAAGTAAGCATGAGGAAGCGAAGGTCATGGAAGACAGATGTTTCGCAGCCAAGCCCATGAGTGAAAAGATCAGCGGTTGCGATCAGTTGATCAAGAAGGTACAAACTATCCTAGAATCTCATAAAGTACCAATAACAAACTATGAAAAATATTTAAATGATTTAAAATCCAAGTTTTCCAATTTAAGTGGTAGTCTTATGCAAACTCGCTTAGCCAATTCTAACCTAACTGACCAACTCAGCAGGGAGTCTTCCAATAGTAAGGAGAGAAGAATATGGATTCAGCAGAAGGAGTTAGAGTTGAGTAGGGCTAGGGATGAACTTATTTATTTGCAAAGAGACAATTTGAAAATTTTGAAATAATGAAATGTTTTATGTTTGATTGCTAAACGTCTATATACTAATATCACTCAGTTACATTTAGATTGTGAGATAGGAAAACAGATTCATAAAATGATTTTGCCTTTCCTTGAATTTAAGGAGGACGAAATCATTGCTGAATGTAAATCTATAATGTCCTCGGATGAAATCTCTGTCACCTACAAATATGGACTGGACAAAATTGAATCTTTCATTGAGTCTAAAGAACATAAGTGTATACTTAAAAATTTGCTGGACGAAAATGATAAATTAAAAATAAAGAACGAGACTATACAAAAATTTTGTGACAACCGTCAATTTCTGGTCAAGTCAAAGTCAAATAAAGTCAACAAGTCAAACCGGTCAACTCAATTAACCTTGCATATTAGGGTATACATTATCTTACTATTGTACAACTCGCTATTTTAATAAGAAGTTATCACTTGAAAAATCCATATGTTGAGAATTCTCAAACTCTAATCAGGATAACTGATGGAACTACTTGGTAAAACACTATCCCATACCCCTCGGGGGCGTATAACATTCATAACGAGGCTTAACGAGGTTTACAAACCTTGCGTGGTGAAGCTAAACATCCAAAAAGGTCACAAACGAAGTCTCTCTCAAACCTCTCTCGCTCTATCTCTCTCTATCTCAAATCTCTCCCAAATCTCTCTAAGTATGAGAAATCTCTCCAAGTATGTGAAATCTCTCCCAAATCTCTCTAAGTATGAGAAGTCTCTCCAAGTATGTGAAATCTCTCCCAAATCTCTCTAAGTATGTGAAATCTCTCCTAAATCTCTCTAAGTATGAGAAATCTCTCTAAGTATGTGAAATCTCTCCCAAATCTCTCTAAGTATGAGAAATCTATCCAAGTATGTGAAATCTCTCCCAAATCTCTCTAAGTATGAGAAATCTCTCCAAGTATGTGAAATCTCTCCCAAATCTCTCTAAGTATGAGAAATCTCTCCAAGTATGTGAAATCTCTCCCAACTCTCTCTAAGTATGACAAATCTCTCGAAGTATGTGAAATCTCTCCCAAATCTCTCCCAAATCTCTCCCAAATCTCTCCCAAATCTCTCCCAAAACCTCTCTCAACTTTTTGTAATCACTCGGGGCATCCTAACCCTTGAGTTAGTCGAAAACAGCTCGAAAACGGAAGTTTATGCGAAAAACAGCTTTAAGGAGCCGAACCCACTTAAGGAGCCGAACCCTCTTAACGAGTCGAACCCTCCTAAGGAGCCGAACTCTCTTAAGGAGCCGAACCTAGCTTAAGGGCCGAACCCTCTTATAGGAGCGAAACCCTCTTAGAGCCGAAGCTCCTATTAGAACCGAAGTCCCTATGAACCGAAACCGAACCTCGGAAGACCGAAGGTCCCTTCGGACCGAACCATCGCCTTCGGCTCTGGCTGTTGGGACCGAACCTCCGCCCAATCCGAGAGCTTCGTAGGAAGCCCTTTTTCACCTGGTTTTTGACCCAATCTTCGTTTTTAGCCCGTTTTTGATTATTTTAACATGAGATTTTCACCCAAACTTATATTTTGACATATAAGACCCCATATATTCATAAATTAAGCACATTTTTAGGGAAATCTTTATTTAAGAGTAAAATCTAGTGGGTGAGATATTTAGGTGGAGTGTTGACTTATCCTTTGGGCAAGGACACAAGTTACCTCCCATACCCACTCCATGACCATTTCCAGTCACTATTCACCCATACCTAGTCAATCATTGTCCTTTTTACACCCATTTCCAGCCATAATCTTGATCAAAGGCTAGAAGGATCCTTATCTCTCCTCCCATTTCACTCACTTTTCACCAAAAAGCAAAACCCATTCTCTCTCATTTCCTCTCACCAAGAATTCAAGATTCAAGGCTGATCTTGAGCTCTTCACACACCTTTGGTAAGTAAATCTTTTCCCACACTTGATTTCCTTACACTTCTTCACTCAAATCATGAGTTCCTTACACAAATATCGTCATATTTGTTGTTAGATCTTCGAATCTTCAAGCATCTTCTAAGTGTTCTTGAGTTGAACACTTCTTTTGTTCATCATCCATCTACTGAAATCACTCAAGGTGAGTTCATACCCCTATATTTTCATGTTTTCTTCAAGTTTTAGGGGGGGGGGGGGAATACAAGTTAAATCACCATAATATAACTTAAACTCAATATACATTGTAATCGACTTAGAATTGGTGGGCCCGCCTTACTTCCTGTTCCTCGTTTGGTTGTGGATCTAGGGCAGACCCATTATATTCGACGGTTTATTTAACTTAAATTTTATATAACTTATATACGCTGGGTGATTATAGAAGGAATCTACGGGTCTTTCTAGGGTACATTATTGCATAACATAGGAGCTTTCATTACATATTTTATCAAGAAAATATTAGATTTTCTGGAATCATATTCACTCGCTTTTACAAGGAAAATGACATCTTTATCAAATAAAACTCTTATGAACTCACCAACTTAATTGTTGACACTTTTTCAAAACTACTTGTATTCTCAGGGAATCAGTAAAACAGGAAATCAGCGGCTTTTGAGGATGGAACGCTAAGGCGTTAAACATTTCATTTTTGTCAACATAATGTAATTGATTTAGAAACATATAAACTCATACTATGTTATAACTTTTTCAATTATATTTATGCTGGTGGTTTTTACTTTTAGCACTATTATACTCGTTGTTGTGATACTATACATGAAGTCCTCCACCCTCGGACGTTTCCGCCATCCTTGGTTTGGGGGTGTGACAGATTGGTATAAGAGCATTGTTTATAGTGAACTAAGTATATCGAACCACATAAGATATACAAACTATATATACATTTAGGACTAAAGTCTCTGATTAAACATTTTCCAAAGACTATACTTTTAGAAATAAATAGTTCATTGTTAAAAGTATACATGCATACATACTAAGGTCAACATCATACTAGAACAAAACAAAAGTAGTGATTGTTGAATGACACAAGTAGGCTTGGGGATGTATAGTCAGGTCTGGGAATGACATAGCCTGATCAACTATGTCTATCCCAGAAGTGATTAGCATATGACCGATAATGGTTGTGTTGTTGCAACAAGTCTAAAAACTTACCAACTCTATCTACAAAGAAACATTGAAAACATAAGGCAAACATTAAAATACTAAAGGAGTATTTGGTGATAGTATAACCAACTTATGTGAAAACTAAAGACCCCTATTAGTAGGTCTATAATGACTGAGTGCATACGCTAAGGTTATACATAATTAAAGATATTATAGACTCAGAATCTATGGCTATTGCTCTACTTCCTGTTCCTTGTTTGGTTCTGGACTTAGAGTAGAGCCATTTATTCGAATGTCTATTCTATCTCAGGTTATGTATAACTGGTATGCACTATGTGATTATAGACATGACTAATAAGGATCACCCCCTATAAGTAACTATAGGATTAGACGTCTATTAATTATCTTTTCTACCCCTATTCTCGCACAAGCCACGTGACGGGAGCTCAACTACCAAGAGACCCTATTCTTCCTAACCAGGAAAATGGTGGTTGGATCAGAGAGAAATTCGAAGAAGATCCTGAAGAAATAATAGAGGAAGACCCCGAAGACAATTCGGAATAGGAGCGAGAGGAAGAGAAACCAAAGGGAAACAAAGGAAAAGAAGAAATAGGAGAAGACCCGACGAGGCTTCCATGGTCCGACGCCTCGATAAGCTGTAGATTTACAGAGACGGAGTTAGGAACAAGGTTAACCCCCTCCCTATAACATGGATGAGGATTTTACAACCTCAACAAGAGGAGGATTAGTAGACAGGGATCTCCTTGTCATGGTACGCCGCATCACTCACTAGAACGTACGAACACGAACAACGGTCAGCCGAAATCATGGAGGTTGGCGCTACCACCAAGATCACCACAATTCGCCTTTGTCACCTAGATGGAGGCCATGAACAGATCAGAAACCACATCAAAGCCTTCAGAGGGAAGTGACCGCAACTGGAGCCGAGATTAGAGAATATCGGGAACGTCAAACAGCGTTAGAGAAAACGCGTGGTAAAAACAGAACATCAAATGGCAGAAGCCAGGGCAAGGTTTAGGGCAATGCAAACTTTCATGTCTTCATTCTATTGTTGGGTTTTCAGCATTCTAACACTCCTATGGTGTACATGCAACCCTATAAACCTTGGATCTATGTTTTCTCTATTATACATGCAAATATTAACTATTCCAAGGTTTCATCCTAACTAGCATATTATGAAGCACCTATACTACAAAGTTCTAGTTAGATGACATACCTTTTGATGTAGCTTGATGTCTTCAAGCTTTAAGAGCTTAGCCCCAATAGTGTGGAAGCCTCAAATGGAATCACAAATCACCAAAACACCTTGGAAGAACTTGAGAGAATATGTATGCACACTAAAATCGGCCCACTCTTATTTTCACACACTTGTGCCAATTTTTGTTAGACAAGGACCCCTTTATATATTATGGAGGATTAGGGTTACATCCATGTAAACCCTAATACCCATGACCTTTCATTTACATAGGATCCATGGGTTAAAAACTCCATGGACCATCCAGGAAAGCTTAGCCCAACCTAAATGAACTTGGCCCATTCCATATATATAAGAGTCCATATTTAATTAGTTCTTTTTGATCACTTAATTAATTCTAAATTAATTCTTGATCAATACTAATTAAATAATATGATTCCATATTAATATATTAGAACTTATAATATATTAATATAAATCATAAATATACTATTCTCAAAAGACTATCCATATAAATTGTGCCTGTGAAGTGCAACCCAAATGGACCATGCCGGGTCGGGTCAAGTACATACCAAATATAGTTATGGACTTAGACATTAATCCAACAGTCTCCCACTTGGATAAGTCTAAAACTATTATTGAGTATGACTTCAAAACCTAACTGGCAATCCTAGCTCTTAAAGCCGCTGTCGAACTCTGACCTTGTCAATGACTTGTCCATTAGATAAGGGATCATATATTCCTCCATTCTAGATATCATATGAACTGAGACATGGATTATAATCATTCTCTCTGTCCATTTGTTGTTTCCCGATTTTCGATTTATGATGCCTGACTGATTGAACAAATCAAATCAGTCCTGGCTTGGCCAAGCACTCACATGTCTCATCGCTAAATCATCGAGGGGCCCATAGATATCGCTTTTATCCCGAAGGTAAAAGGAATGGATAAACTTCGACTCATATGGCTTGTTCTACTACTTGTTGAATCATACACAAAGGCACGTTTTATAACATCGAGTTACCAAATGCGTTTTTGTGCAATCAATGTATAACCAACTCATAGTACCAACTCATATCTCTAGGTTTGAAGAATATAAGATATTATCGTCTCATGATCACTCGTGATAAAATCCATGAAGTGATTCAAATGAGCGCGGGTTGAATCCAATACTCAGAACTTATGAACACTCATGAGTGTTTTAGCACCACTTTGTCCACCAACTTGGACCTCTACAAACCAACCCATGACAGTCTTGATTCATATCTACTTCCAACATATGACGGACTGTGGATGGTTTGAATAACTTAATCATTCAGGAAGAGCGACTTAGTTATTCTGGAAGTCAAAACATGCAAAGTGAAACACAAGAATAAATGAATCAAATATGGTATCAAACCCTATGAATATAAATAAACACTTTTATTTATCACCATACTGATTACTCATTATTCATTGTTTCGGTTTTATCAACTTTATACTTGAATTAAAAACACTAGTTGTCCCATGCTCCAAGCATGTACACTATGTTTTTCTTAAACAATAGTTTTGCCATACACCAAGTATGCACTCTATGTTTGTCTATGATCCTTACTTTGTGAAATAAACCAATTGAACATAATTTCAATGATTCTAATTTCACACTCCCAAATCCTTATCGAAAAATGTAAGAATTTCAAATTCCTATCATTTATCGAAATCTGTTTAGATTTTAAACTTATATGCACTGACCCTCCTGTAATGAATATGTACAAAGTCACAAAGACTTGTCAACAGTCATTATAAGGTATTCCAATGGAGATCAACTCCATGGAAACTAAGTCTCATATTCAAAGTACATTGCTTTGGACATGCTTCTTGCATTAAGTTTTCTAATCTTACACAGATAACTTCCACCTATGGAGACAACTCCATATTCTCATTTTGACTATCACTTCTGAATAAGAGATGCCTCTTTTCAGAATATGTCAATATGGTCCTTCCAAAATTAGCACTATACTTCCAACTGTCCCTGAGCAACCAATCTTTGGTAAACCTCAGATTGTCCTCGACAATTGCTTAATCATTTTAGTTATATCCAATTCTAGACCTTTTCCCTTCTTAATGCCTCTGGGCATTTGGAAAAATTTAGAAATGACAAATATTATAGCACATGCAATCGATCCTGTACCCAAAGCAAATGGTACACGATTCATGATGTCTCACATAAAGACATGATTCTAGACCAGTCTTTTGCTACAATATTTTTATTTGCCATGTTTTCAAAATTTGACTATGAAGAGGGATGCCGTAATCATAATCGAATTTTGAGAACGCAATATATAGAATTTCTTTAAGTTGAACCAATCCAACATAAAATTCATATATATATTCTTGACTAAAGATGATTAAGGTCCCAATCTAAGCCTTTAGAACTGAAATGAAGTATATCCTCTCCCTTAATTATAGCAAAACAACTATTTCAATCCCTGTAGCCTCACGAATTGAAACTTTTGTTTTCTATAATTAACATTGCTAACTTGCAACACTAACAATAATTATCATGCTCCCACTAACATGATGATTATTAGCATAACACTTATGCTCCCACTAGCTTTGACATGTATCCAGAAAACAGCTGGACCTCTAGAAGTCAATACTTTATTGACATTCTTACCAAAGTTCAGATTTCTGATACTAGATTGCTTTGATAAAACTTTATCAAAATCATACACCTTTCCTTAGATAGCATGCATGTGTGTCTAAACAATTTCAGAACTATGAAAAGGGATGTCGTAATCATAGTCTCAATTGTTTAGACCTTTTGCCATCTGCTTCAAATCTACTTGGTGGAAGTGTTTCCTCACCATCATTTTCATGAATCGGAGAGAAACCTTATGACCCTTAGATTTTATGGTGTATGTGTTCTTATCCATGTGAATCGTCAAAACCATAGTCACAAGACAAGGATAATGACAAATCCAAACACATATGGACTGAACTTATGCAATCTTAACTTCTTGCCACCTGGCAGTACAGGGCCTGCCATTGCTTCCAAGTTGTTATGCAACCAATTGAGAACTTTCAGAACTCCTATGCAAAGCCAACTTTAACTGGAATGGGCACAGAATATGTCAACACGATAGGTTATAAACCTCAAGTCGTGTGCTAGTGAAGAATCTCAGGTTTTATTCTTGATTAGTTCTTGATACTTTCAAGACGTTTAAGACTCCCACTGTCCTCTTGACATATAAGACTCTCTTGTCAAATATTCAAGGGATAGTGCGGATTATTTATCAAGACTTTTTTTAAGATATGTCACTCAACTTATAGTCTTGGAGTATGACTCTAAGACTTTTTTTTGAAACGAAGTATGACACATCTTCTTGATTTAACCGTTTCAATAATTCATGACTCCTCTTCTTCGTCATAAGAATGCACTAAGATGTCCTTAGAAGACTAATTGTGATGTGGTTCTTTAATCATTAAAATGATCACAAAAGATTGATATTAAAGTACTCTCCCATCTTTTCAGATTTGAGAAACTTTTATCTTTCTGCCTAAGTTGATTCTTCCCATTCGTTCTGCCATACATTGAGACTTTTCCAATGTTTCAGAATTATACTTAAACTTGTAAGTATAACCATATTTACTAAGCTTTAGTAAATCATGACGAATAGTCTTAACGAGCTTTGTGGTGGACATGACCAGTGCACAAGAATGTGTACTTGATCCCTTTAGTCCTTCACTTGACTAACATATACATGTGAACAAGGAATTAGTCTTAATTTTCCAAAGATGAAAATTCTCGTTTATCATACTATACAACTTGCATGATTCCAAGTTTCTATCCAACTGAAACTTGGGTGATGAGAATATTTCCTTATTTGGTAAATTTAGACACTACCATAAATGAAAGAATGAAGTCCATTTTTTTCCTTAATATTGCTATCAATGGAATCATATAAACAACGATTTTTCACAAATGCCACTTGTAGGGATATTTAAAATAAATATAAAATTAAAATCTTTTATTTTATTTCAAAACTTTGCGGAAAAAACTTATCCTTACAGTGCAAATGCATATAAAAAACTTGTTGTTATCTATTCCTAAGCATTATATCATAACTCCTAAGTAACAGCTTCAAAAATTCTGATCACCAAACCATGTGATCGAAATCCATCTTCGTGATCAGAATCAGCATGTACTTCCTTTAAGTTTCTTCATTTTTCTTTGATTCTTAAAGCATCAACATGTGACCCAGTCACATCATGTAATGAGAATCTCATAATAGAAACTTAACAGAGTTAGATAGTGGACTTTTACCTGAAGAAGAGTCAAACTTCTTGACTTGATCAACGTTATGATCTTTCAGGTAAATAGGCAGCTTCGCAATCAATGCCCCTTCCTTTGGCAAGATAAACATATGGACTCTTTGGTAATGGGACTATCTCAGACTTAGCCTTTCTCTTTACTATTTGGTCAACCGGGTTGACTATGGCCAATCCCTTTCCATTGGGAAGATAATGCTTTTTCTGGGTATCCAATGTTACCATTGTCAATGTCCATTGAAGGTTTTGGGAAGTTGATCTACTAATCAGATTTGCTTTACTAGCCTTCCAAATCATTGCTGATTCAGCAGTACTAAGCAAATAGATAACATCATTAAGGGTCTTGTCATAGTCTGTTTCATAGGAGTCCCAAAGGAACTCAATATGTGACTTAGAAAGTGATTGAACCACCAACTTTCTCAAGACTTTGACACCCAACTCTCCCGGCTTGTCAATATGTGACTTCATCTCCAAGATGTGATCACATCTAGACCTTGCCTTGCCAATAGGGTTTGAGTGACCTTTAACTTGTGGGTTAGGGAGAATAATTGGAGGAGGTGGAGGAAGTAAAGTTCCAAGAGATTTGGGAAGATCATAGATGTCTGAGCTAGACATCTTTTGGGAGATATTCAAGATAGTTGATTCAAAGTCCTTAATATAACACCCAATATGAAATATTAAGGCTAGGACCCAACATACTATTTTATAACTTGGAAGAGGGATGCCGTAATCTAGGCTATAAAATATTTGAAGGTAGGTGAATGACGATTCACCAATTTCCACCATGAAAAACGAAATAATTTATTAGGTTTTTAATTGGATTTGAAACTCCTAGATCTTTTGAGATTCATTGAACTTTTCAATGGCATGTTTCAATCTCGAGTGTGCCCTTCAGGTTTTGTGACTGGGACGTCGAGGACCACAAAACAAGGTGTGAAGTAACCATGCAAATATACTTGGTACCCTTAATATTTACCCCTCAATCGATGTGCCGGTTAACCACACGCGCTCCAACAATACTATGATAAACATTAAGTTACCCTTTGCCTACTTTGTTAAGTCCATGTTAGTGTGCCGGTTAACCACACACGCTCCACTAACAGCTTAAACAAAGTGCAAAGTGTAATTTCATGGATTAGCACCTTATTCACATTTTCCTAAGTAACTAAGATTGGGAATTTATAAGTGTTTAGTTACTTAGTATTTATCATTATACTTATAATGAAGGGAGAATTATAGTCCTTGTCCTACCTGTTCGGCTAACGACCCTCCACCGGTCAAAGAAGCGGTGAGTGAGAGTGGACACCCATTAAACTGCCATTTTATAGGCAGTAACCTTATACCCCCCCCCCTATAGACCGGCTTCGTGAATGAGGCCTACTAATGGTAAGACGACTTGCTCTTATACATATAATATATTAAACTTTTAATATTATAATAGTATAAGGGTGTATTTTAGACATTTAAAATACTTGGTGGTTTAATCTATTAATTAAACTAGACTTTTAATTTAATTAAACTCAAACCATATATTTATGGATTTAATAATATTCTTTTAATTAAACGCTTTAATTAACTATTAATAAAGTCCATAAGAGTTAATTTGAACTATTCAACAAAACATCATAATTCCATTTATTAAACTCAAAATTAAAACCATTTAATTAATTGTTTAAGTTATGAACCCAAGAGTTTTAGAATTCAATTCTTTTTTTCATAAAAAACTTTTCTCAAATTCCAAAACTTGAGGGCAAGTTTTGTAATTCTTGAAAACCTTTGGATTCCATAACTTATGGAATTAATTGTGTTTATGATGAAAATTTACATGTTCCATAACTTAAGAACAATTTATGAAATTCTTTAAAACATTAACACCAAATTTTGTAACTCCATAAAAACTTTGAATCAAATTTTTTTTTTAAAAAAAAACCTTCATATCCATAACTTATGGAAGTTTCAAAAACCCTTAAGATCACAACTTTAAAAAAAACTTTTGAGCTCCAAAATTTTATGACAAAATATATAACTCCTTAAAACATTTAGATCAAAATTTTAAAACTAATAAAATAATCATATCATTTTATCTTTTACTAAATTTGACCTAATTCAACTCATATAACAAATAATTCAAATTTTACAAATAATTCGTTTATCACAAAACAAGTAATTATCTTAAAATTTGACAAACATCATGTTTTTTTTTCCTTTTTTTTCAATTTGAAAATAAAACATTTGCATCAATATAACAGAAAACAACCAGTCTCTGATACCGCTGTTGGGTTTTCAGCATTCTAACACTCCTATAGTGTACATGCAACCCTATAAACCTTGGATCTATGTTTTCTCTATTATACATGCAAATATTAACTATTCCAACGTTTCATCCTAACTAGCATATTATGAAGCACCTATACTACAAAGTTCTAGTTAGATGACATACCTTTTGATGTAGCTTGATGTCTTCAAGCTTTAAGAGCTTAGCCCCAATAGTGTGGAAGCCTCAAATGGAATCACAAATCACCAAAACACCTTGGAAGAACTTGAGAGAATATGTATGCACACTAAAATCGGCCCACTCTTATTTTCACACACTTGTGCCAATTTTGTGAGCCAAGGACCCCTTTATATATTATGGAGGATTAGGGTTACATCCATGTAAACCCTAATACCCATGACCTTTCATTTACATAGGATCCATGGGTTAAAAACTCCATGGACCATCCATGAAAGCTTAGCCCAACCTAAATGAACTTGGCCCATTCCATATATATAAGAGTCCATATTTAATTAGTTCTTTTTGATCACTTAATTAATTCTAAATTAATTCTTGATCAATACTAATTAAATAATATGATTCCATATTAATATATTAGAACTTATAATATATTAATATAAATCATAAATATACTATTCTCAAAAGTCTATCCATATAAATTGTGCCGGTGAAGTGCAACCCAAATGGACCATGTCGGGTCGGGTCAAGTACATACCAAATATAGTTATGGACTTAGACATTAATCCAACATCTATGGCCCACGAAACATCACCCGCCACGAGTAGTGTGTACACTACTGACATACCATTATTGGCTCAAACTCCTGGCGTGGGTTTGAACACAGCCCCGTCATATCCATAAATTCGACCCTTCAAATTTAGAGACTACGCTATTCAAGGGGTCGTGTCACCGTCAAAGTTTTTCCTTACATTAACGAAATATAGACCTAATATAAGGTCAAACTTTCCTGAACTCTATGAACTAGAGTATATCAATAAAATTGGCATGCATTTTAATTCATTGGGAGTTTACCACATATTTCATAACCTGTTATTACAAACGATTTGCTTATGGTAACTCTAAGATTACTTAATATATACCTCAAGATTATGTGCAATTAAGAGACGATCGGCTTAGAAATGGTAAGTCCACCTTAGGTCATGTTCTTTGTTTGGTTGTGGGCTTAGGGCACACTCATTAAGTTCAACGGCCTATTGGACCTTAATTACACACAACTGGTATACATCGGGTGATCTTAGGAGTGGATCGGGCATGGAACAAATCACAAGATTACATTCGAGTCATTTGTACTAAATTCATAAGTTTATTTATATAAACCTCTGCTATGAATTGATTGCCACATTCAAAAAATCGGGAAATACTATACTTGAAAAACTAATAACCTAGTTTTACGACACTCCTACTATCAGTACTAGTAACATCAATGCGAATCAATTGATGTAACAATAACATCGATCAAAACGGAACACACTGAAAAGAAACACAAGGTGCTTTATCACTCTAACGAACATTTCGTGCGAATACAGCTTAACACATGCTTTACCTAAAAAGATACTGTTGTCGTCATTCGATTTCGATTGGTATAGTCCTCACCTTCCCGATTAAACGGCTATGAAAGGACCCTTCACCTAACCCACTGAATATCGAAACCTTCGTCTCTCATAAACACAAATCCGATACGGACCTCCGGGTCATCTCTCGCTATGAAACCCCAAAACACTTACCAGAGGAGTATTATACCTTCTGAAACCTTTCCACAAGTATTTCCAGAAGACCCTTTAGGAATGTCACGCATGCAGCAGATAAGGTTCAAGCACAGAAGCTTGGGACGAATACGGTTAGTCTATCACTACTAAGTGTATACGCGAGGATAATATATAATTAAGATTCTACGGACATTGGATGTGTGTTTCCGCACTATTTCCTGTTCCTTGTCTGGTTGTGGACTTGGGGCAGAGTCACCCATCCAACTGTCTTACCAACCTTAATTACATACGACCTATATGCGCAAGTTAATGATAGATGGACCAGGTACGAGTCCTACCATGAACTTCGGACAAGGCTACCCAGGAGTGCGAGTGAACGTTCTACCATCCGAATAAGTCTAGTCGCGTAAACCGAACCCATATGTTCCCTACCGATCTAATTAAACTAGAAACACTAAAGCAGGCCCTATGCAGCGCTCCGAGGAGAAGTTATCACTTATGACTTAGTACAAATTCGAGAAAGGCTGAAAGCATCTCGAAAACACGACAAACCCTAGTCGTAAACTGCCCATCTCCCCCGAATAAGTCATATCGTAAAAAAAAAAAAAAAAAAAAAAAAAAAAAAAAAAAAAACTCAGGATTCTTACCGGTGAATCTATAATGGCTAGTGTAAACATCATGGTCATATATCATTAAAATTCTATAGACTTAGGATGTGTAATTCCGCCTTATTTCCTGTTCCATGTTTGGTTGTGGGATTAAGGCGGAGTCACTCATTCGAATGCCCTTGCAATCTTAATGATATACGATTAGTTTACACCAAGTGATTATAAAAGATCTGGTAGGACTTATATTGCAAATTTCGTCATTAATTGTCGAAGCACTCATACTACTAGAACTCACTAATTACATTATAAAATATTCGGAGTAGTAATACCAAGTATAAAACGGATAGCATAAAGGCATATTCATAGAATACACCATCACCAAGAAACAATCAGTTGTAGTTTTTAATCAACCTAACACCAGTTACAATAAGATGTCCAAGCGCCGTCAATTAACGTAAGATGGCTTGGTCCTTACCATATCAATTCCATGTGCTACGAAAAGTACCCACATCTTTTCTCCAAACTCTCGTAGTCCCAGTCAAAACGCTAATTTCGGGACGAAATTCCTTCTAACCGGGGGATGATGTGACAACCGTCAATTTCTGGTCAAGTCAAAGTCAAATAAAGTCAACAAGTCAAACCGGTCAACTCAATTAACCTTGCATATTAGGGTATACATTATGTTACTACTGTACAAATCGCTATTTTAATAAGAAGTTATCACTTGAAAAATCCATATGTTGAGAATTCTCAAACTCTAATCAGGATAAGTGATGGAACTACTTGGTGAAACACTATCCCATACCCCTCGGGGGCGTATAACATTCATAACGAGGCTTAACGAGGTTTACAAACCTTGTGTGGCGAAGCTAAGCATCCAAAAAGGTCACAAACGAAGTCTCTCTCAAACCTCTCTCTCTCTATCTCTCTCTATCTCAAATCTCTCCCAAATCTCTCTAAGTATGAGAAATCTCTCCAAGTATGTGAAATCTCTCCCAAATCTCTCTAAGTATGAGAAATCTCTCCAAGTATGTGAAATCTCTCCCAAATCTCTCTAAGTATGTGAAATCTTTCCTAAATCTCTCTAAGTATGAGAAATCTCTCCAAGTATGTGAAATCTCTCCCAAATCTCTCTAAGTATGAGAAATCTCTCCAAGTATGTGAAATCTCTCCCAAATCTCTCTAAGTATGAGAAATCTCTCTAAGTATGAGAAATCTCTCCAAGTATGTGAAATCTCTCCCAAATCTCTCTAAGTATGAGAAATCTCTCTAAGTATGTGAAATCTCTCCTAAATCTCTCTAAGTATGAGAAATTTCTCCAAGTATGTGAAATATCTCCCAAAACCTCTCTCAACTTTTTGTAATCACTCGGGGCATCCCGACCCTTGACTTAGTCGAAAACAGCTCGAAAACGGAAGTTTATGTGAAAAACAGCTTTAAGGAGCCGAACCCTCTTAAGGAGCCGAACCCTCCTAAGGAGTCGAACTCTCTTAAGGATCCGAACCTAGCTTAAGGGCCGAACCCTCTTGTAGGAGCGAAACCCTCTTAGAGCCGAAGCTCCTATTAGAACCGAAGTCCCTATGAACCGAAACCGAACCTCGGAAGACCGAAGGTCCCTTCGGACCGAACCATCGCCTTCGGCTCTGGCTGCTGGACCGAACCTCCGGCCCAATCTGAGAAGCTTCACAGGAAGCCCTTTTTCACCCGGTTTTTGACCCAATCTTCGTTTTAAGCCCGTTTTTTTATTATTTTAACGTGAGATTTTCACCCAAACTTATATTTTGACATATAAGACCCCATATATTCAGAAATTAAGCACATTTTTAGGGAAATCTTTATTTAAGAGTAAAATCTAGTGGGTGAGATATTTAGGTGGAGTCTTGATCAAAGGCTAGAAGGATCCTTATCTCTCTTCTCATTTCACTCACTTTTCACCAAAAAACAAAACCCATTCTCTCTCATTTCCTCTCACCAAGAATTCGAGATGCAAGGCTGATCTTGAGCTCTTCACACACCTTTGGTAAGTAAATCTTTTCCCACACTTGATTTCCTTACACTTCTTCACTCAAATCATGAGTTCCTTACACAAATATCGTCATATTTGTTGTTAGATCTTCAAATCTTCAAGCATCTTCTAAGTGTTCTTGAGTTGAACACTTCTTTTCTTCATGATCCATCTACTGAAATCACTCAAGGTGAGTTCATACCCCTATATTTTCATGTTTTCTTCAAGTTTTAGGGGGGGGGGGGGGGGGGAGGGGGGGGATACAAGTTAAATCACCATAATATAACTTAAACTCAATCATCAGCTTTCAACAGGAAAGTTGAGTCCCATTCACGGACTGTTTTGACCTTCGTAAACTTTTTATCTTTCGAAACTGTTTCACATGCAAGTAGTTCAGGTTAATACCTTTAAAATGACTAGTTGCACATCTCCATACGATTTTTGTACAATTTATGGCGATTTTTACAAAACAGCCTATAATTTCAGAAACCACTTCGGACCAGTCTGTGAAGTTGGACATCTTTGCACAAGTTAAAGGTCACTAAAAATCATGATAAAATTTATGAATAAAATAGACACATTTTATAAGCCCTCAGAGTTTACGGATCTAAATTTTGACATCTGATGATTTTTCTATAAATTTTCCAGTAACAGGAACAGGAAAGTTAAAAACTATAAAATAGTTAACAATCGTATTTACACCTTGTAACTTGCTGAGCAAGGTGTGTAGTATTATTTGAATACATGTTGCTGATAGTAAATATTATTTACCCTAGTTTAAAGGTATGAATAATATACAAAGGGTTACTACCACTACAAATAATTATAATAAACTATAATAAGTATAGTTAAGTCTATTATACACCACAAACAAATATGCTAAACTATAATAGGTATAGTTAGGTTGCATATACATTACAAACATTATGATAAACTGTAATAGGTATAGTTTATGTTTCATTTACATTACGAACTCATTACAAAAAGTTTTCATTTCATAAAAAGGGGTACATTACAAAGTACCGGGTTTTCATATAAATGGGGTACGAATACAAAGTACCGGGTTTATACAAAAAGGGGTACATTACAAAGTACCAGGTTTATACAAAAAGGGGTACATTACAAAGTACCGGGTTTTCATATAAATGGGGTACGAATACAAAGTACCAGGTTTATACAAAAAAGGGTACATTACAAAGTACCGGGTTTTCATATAAATGGGGTACAAATACAAAGTACCGGGTTTATACAAAAAGGGGTACATTACAAAGTACCGGGTTTTCATATAAATGGGGTACGAATACAAAGTACCGGGTTTATACAAAAAGGGGTACATTACAAAGTACCGGGTTTTCATATAAATGGGATACGATTACAAAGTACCGGGTTTATACAAAAAGGGGTACATTACAAAGTACCGGGTTTTCATATAAACGGGGTACGAATACAAAGTACCGGGTTTATACAAAATGGTTTTATGGTATTAAAACTACATATCATTTAGGATTGTTAGTTTTCAGCTATAATTTCTAAGTGTATATGTTAGAGTTATATAAAATTGAGTTGTAATCGACTTAGAATTGGTGGGCCCGCCTTACTTCCTGTTCCTTGTTTGGTTGTGGACCTAAGGCAGACCCATTATATTCGACGGTTTATTTAACTTAAATTTTATATAACTTATATACGCTGGGTGATTATAGAAGGAATCTACGGGTCTTTCTAGGGTACATTATTGCATAACATAGGAGCTTTCATTACACATTTTATCAAGAAAATATTGGATTTTCTGGAATCATATTCACTCGCTTTTACAAGGAAAATGACATCTTTATCAAATAAAACTCTTATGAACTCACCAACTTAATTGTTGACACTTTTTCAAAACTACTTGTGTTCTCAGGGAATCAGTAAAACAGGAAATCAGCGACTTTTGAGGATGGAACGCTAAGGCGTTAAACATTTCATTTTTGTCAACTAATGTAATTGATTTAGAAACATGTAAACTCATACTATGGTGTAACTTTTTCAATTATATTTATGTTGGTTGTTTTTACTTTGAGCACTATTATAATCGTTGTTGTGATACTATACATGAAGTCCTCCACCCGTGGACGTTTCCGCCATCCTTGGTTTGGGGGTGTGACAAATTTGACTCATCCAACGCCAAATTGAGTTTAGAAAATAAAATCAATTTAGAAACCACTTCTGAATTTGATGAGGAGAGTGAGATGAGTGAAATCTCTGTAGAAGACGTTGTCAATTGTTCAGAATTCATTAAAAGCGAACCTGAACCAACAAAACCCCTCATATCTGAAAATTCGGTTGAATACGCTCGGGTGTCAAAGGAAAAATCAAAGAAGCTCAAAGAGAAAGCTGTTGTCTATCAGAATGTTCAAACGACTCCAAACCAAGTGTATGCTGTGACTGGTGTAACTAAGCAGCAAACGGCGGAGTTAACATCAATGGTTGACAAATATAATGCTGAAGGATGTGATAACTTCTTCTGGTCGGCTCCCATTGATAATGCAGACGAAACAATTGGTATGTCAGAGCAAACCTCATGGAGAGTTAAGGGACGATACATACTTGAACCCCTCAACAAGCCCTCAAGCTTCGATAAACCCAGCACAAGTGGTACAAAAGATATACCAGAGGAACCACTGAAAGCTACCAACGATTCATCAACTACAACCAGCAACATTCACTTGACTCAAGAGCAAATTGCTGAACAGAAACGACAGAGGAACAAAAGATACATGAAGAATCTCAATGAGAGAAAGCAGTTTTGGCACTCACAAAACCCCTCTTATGTTCGCTCTGAAAAAGCTTCTACTCTCAAAAAGGAAGCGCATGCCAAGTCTCATTCCAGCAATCAACATCAATCGTACTGACAGGCGAACCGAACGACCCGTTTCGGCCCTAATACTTGTGGTCACGAGAACCAAAAGACAATTTTTGGTCCCAGCTCCTACTACGCCAAAAACCGAAGGTCCAGTTTCGGTCCCAATACAAGGACTCAGAACTGAAGGTCAAGTTTCGGTCCCAAATCCCATCCTCCTCACTCTCATCCTAAACCCAACTCCGTAAAGGATGTCAAAGGAAAAGGAAAGCTGTACTCAGATACTGAAAACCAAAACACCAACAAGTCAGCTACCCCTAGATCTTCCAAGAAAACCTATACTGAGAAACCTAATAACAATAACACACACATGTTAAAACAAGCTAAAAATAAAATAAACGTTTACAGCATAAAACGAAAAGATGAAACCACATTAATAAAAAGAACATATATGGTTGATCTTTCGGTTGCAATTCCCTATTCTGTAAAAGACTCACAAGGACCCAAGAGACTTTGGGTTCCTAAATCTGCTTAATTTTGCAGGTTCTCAGTGACGAGTAGTTTGACGAAAAATGGTATATTGACAGTGGCTGCTCTCGTCACATGACTGGAAGAAGGGAATAACTTAGGGAGTTTCGGTCCCTTAAGGATGGTGGATGTGTGAAATACGGAAACAACTCTTACGGAGCGATCAAAGGATATGGCATGATAACCAACAGAGAGTTCTCTATACGAAGGGTAGCCTACGTGGAAGGATTGCAGCATAACCTCATCAACGTTTCTCAACTAGTGGCAGGAACAGGTTTACAAGTCTCGTTTGACGATGAGGGCTCTGAAATAATTGAATAACAAACGAAGAAAATTCTATTAAAATCTGAGCGAAAAGGGGAGATGTTTCCTTTAAATCTCAACCCGATAAAAGGAAAACCTGATATATGCTTGCTGTCGAAGGCGAACTCAGATGAAAGCTGGTTGTGGCACCAAAGACTATCTCACCTAAACTTCAAAGATATCAATAAGCTGGTGCTCGGTGATCACGTGCGTGGACTTCCTGTTCTCAAATTTGACAAGGAACACCTGTGCACAGCATGCGAAATGGGCAAGCAAAGCCGAAAGAGTCACCCTACTCGCATCAATACAAAGATCATCGAACCCCTCGAACTACTGCACATCGACTTATGTGGTCCTTGGCTATTGAGAGCTTCGGTGGTAGTAAGTTTATACTTGTAATTGTAGATGATTTTTCTCGCTTCACCTGGGTTTTCTTTCTTAAACAGAAATCAGAAGCGACGCCCAAGCTGAAAGTCCTCATCAAACAAGTGGAAGTCCAGCTGCGAAAGGTGGTACGTAATATAAGAAGCGACAATGGTCTTGAGTTCAAGAATAAAGACTTCGAAGATTTTCTGGCTGAAAAGGGAGTAACTCACAACTACTCTGCTCCCTACACTCCACAGCAGAATGGGATCGTCGAAAGGCGAAACCGTTCATTATGTGAAGCAGCGAGAACCATGTTGAGCTTCGCCTCACTTCCTCTATATTTCTGGGCGGATGCAATTGTTGCTGCATGCTACACTTAGAACCGCTCCATCCTGAATAAGAGATTCGCCATCACTCCGTATGAAATCTTAAATGGTCGAAAGCCAAATGTGAAGTTTTTCCACGTGTTCGGTTCAAGATGCTTCATTTTCAACTCCAAAGAGAACCGAAACAAGTTTGACGTTAAGGTAGACAAAGGAATCTTTCTCGGTTATTCGCTTACTTCAAAAGCATATAGGGTTCTAAATAAACACTCAAAGAAGATTGAAGAAACCTATTACGTTACTTTTGACGACAATTACGTGAAGAAAATGCAAACAACCGAAAAACCAACGGAGGAAATTTTTCCAAAATCTGGTTAAGTCTCGGTTCCTATTGCTAATATGTTTGATGAGTACATGCTACTATTTGATGAAACAGAAAAGGCGATCCACTCAGAAGCGAAAGCAGCAGATAACAAAATCGATAACTTGAAGAAAATCATCGATGAAGCTGCTAAAGATATGGAAAGCGAAAATCACCAACCAACCGAGAAGCAGACACAAAGCGAACATACTGTAGTAAGTGATCATCCAGCTACTGATGACCCTCCAAGAGAAAGCTCAATAATCCAGGGGGAGGGTTCGTCTACTCCAAAACCACACGACATGCCTTTCTAGGGGGAGAATCCTTCAAAGGCCCCAACCCATGAAGATCCATCTGAGGGGGAGAGCACTGAATCTGACATAGGATTCGACTCGCCATTTGAGAGGGAGAATGAAAATGCAAATGACGAAGGTGATATGTCAGAAATGGAAGAAGAAGTCAATGCTGAACTGGATCCTCGCTATGATCCCAATTACCCTCCTCTTATAAAATGGACAAAGGATCATCCTAAAACACAAATTATTGGTGAATCATCTGAGGGTGTTCTCACACGCTCACAAATGAAAGCGAAGCAAACTACTTTATTCTCTCAAGTAGAATTCTGCATGTTTAATTCGTTTGTCTCTAAAGTAGAACCGAAGATGGTAAACGCTGCTCTTGATCACTCTGATTGGGTGCAAGCTATGCAAGACGAACTCCATGAGTTTGAATGTAATCGTGTTTGGAGGGAAATGTTATTCGCAACAAAGCGAGACTGGTGGTGAAAGGATATTGCCAAGAATAAGGGATAGACTATGAAGAGACCTTCACTCCAGTAGCAAGGTTGGAATATGTAAGAATCTTTTTGGCATATGCTGCACACAAAAACTTCGAAGTTTTCCAAATGGACATTAAGTGCGCTTTCTTAAATGGAGAACTAGAAGAAACGGTATATGTTGAGCAACCACCCGGATTTGTGAACGAGAAGTATCCTGATCACTGCTACATTCTGGATAAAGCAGTCTATGGATTGAAGCAAGCCCCGAGAGCCTGGTATGAAACTCTTACTCGTTTTCTCAAAATGTCAAAATTCAAGCAAGGTTCGGTTGACCCAACTTTCTTTCGCAAGAAAGAAGGCGAACACTTAATGATAGTTCATATTTATGTCGATGACATCATTTTCGGCTCCACGAATCCTAGCTTAACAGCTGAATTTAGGAAGTTGATGGAGACTAAATTTGAAATGAGCGCAATGGGTTCGATTAACTTTTTCCTTGCATTGAATATAAGACAGGGTCCAGACGGCATCTTCATTAATCAGGAAGCATACACGAAGACTCTATTAACGAAGTTCGACATGACGGGTGATTCCAAAGTAAAGGTTCCAATGGCATTTGGCACGAAGCTCACCCCATCTCTAGAGAAACCAGTTGTTGATATGACTCTTTATCGTCAAATGATAGGGTCTCTAATGTATCTAACGGCTAGTAGGCCAGACATAATGTTTTCTGTATGTTATTGTGCCAGGTTTCAAGCTAATCCAAGAGAACCTCACATGATTGCAATGAAAAATATCTTCCGGTATTTGAAGCGAACCTCGTCTCTCGGTCTTTGGTATCCTGCAAAATCTGGCTTCCTTATTCAAGCTTTCTCAGACGCTGATCTCGGTGGATGTGGATTGGACCGAAAGAGCACAACAGGTGGATGCCAGTTCTTAGATGGAAAACTTGTCAGCTGGTAGTCAAAGAAACAGACGTGCATATCTCTCTCCACAGCCGAAGCTGAGTACATCGTTGTGGCATCCTGCACATCACAGGTCATATGGATACAAAGCCAACTTAGAGATTATGGCTTGAGCATGAAGAAAATCCCTCTATACTGTGACTCTGAAAGTGCAATACGAATATGTCACAATCCAGTGCAACACTCCAAGACAAAGCATATCGCACTGAGATATCACTTCATCAAGGACAACGTTGAAGAAGGAAATGTTGAAATTCACTTCGTTCGGTCCTCAGATCAACTGGCTGTCATCTTCACCAAGGCCTTACCAGAAGCAAGCTTTAATAAGATACTCCAAGGCTTGGGAATGATGGAAGCTGAGTCAGCACCGAAACCTCCTTCTAATCACTAAAAATGAATAAGCGAAATAGAGCGCATGCTCGGTCTATTTCGGCTCCTGAATTTTCGGGAACCGAAATGAACCGAACGCTCGGTCTATTTCGGTTCTTAAATTTTTGGGAACCGAAATGAACCGATCGCTCGGTCTATTTCGATTCATCTTTTCTAAGGGATGGTTTCGGTTGTATAATCTTGTAAAGCTTTCTTATTCTTTCGAGTGTTTACATTCAGTTTCTTTTCTATTTGTATTCTTTTTCAGAAAATCCAAAAATCCAAAAATATTTTCTTTTCTGTTTTTATTCTTTTTCAGAAAATCCAAAAATCTAAAAATACTTTCTTTTCTGTTTTTATTATTTTTCAGAAAAACCAAAAATTTAAAAATATTTCTATGTTTTCTTTTGTTTTTATCTAATGTTTCTATTCTATACATCAATTGTCTAATATCAAGTTCACAGATGCGAAACACGATGATGATGGGGGCAGGTATAATCTTCTTCTCTTTGTACTAGTTAAGTGTCCCTAGAAGCATGCTGCTGTATGTAGACCGAAGCCTCTATGACTCAGAGTGAAGCCTTAATGATTCGATAAACACCAATCGTTTCTTCCAAATCAGGCTGCTTAAATCACTCAAGTCACGAGCTACCTAACTCTTCTCATAGTGAGTTAAGAGATTTATGCTTTGTCCTTCTAATATAGTAGAGGTACTTTCGGTTCCATAACCACCTCACATTTCTCCAGTTTCGCTTCATAAAAGTAACCCTTGAGACTCTCAGCAATTACCACTGAGGTTTATGGTTACACAATCCCTGTATTTATGATCTTAGTTTCGTTTACCACGTGCTAAGTGAAACCCAAAATCCAACACCTTGAATGCATTGACGGTGGACGCTCTAATGTTCAAGCTATTACTTGTTACCACACGAAATCTCTTTTTCTTTTTGCGTGATCTTTATGAAACTGTCTAACACCAGGACGTTTCTTCCTATAAGATCCAGTTTATTTTTTTTGAGATTTCTTACTATTTTCCAGTTACTTATTATATTTTCAAACCTACTTGTTCAACAAACCACATCGGTTTCACAAGTACTTCACCCGACTTTCGGTCTTATTTCAAGTATCAAGGTTCAGTTGAAGGTAAGCCACCTTATAAAGCCTATAACTAAAAAGATGCCTTTCAATGTTTCTTTACAAACATTTGATCGTATTTCACGGGAAACCACACAGACTCTTCTCAGTCTCTCTAGACTTTGAAGGAAGAGATTCGTGCCCGAGATCATCAGTTTCATGTCTCAATAGACATCACTAAATCCCACAAATATTTTGCTTTATTTCTTTATCATTGGCACACTCTTGCACGAAAGTCTTTATGATTTTCCAAATTCTTGTTCGTGGTTCTAATAGCAATTTTCAGATTTGAGCTTTCGGTTCTACCAGATATGGTGATCTCCTTAATTATGGAGAAGCGACAGTTGTTTTCCACAACGCGAAAGGATGTGACGCTGATTTATTTTAATAATAAAAATCAAATAAGGGTGAGTCGTCATGAAGTTGAAACGGTTCGAAATTTAAATAGTAGATAAGGTCGAGAAGGCGCGTGAATTTGAAACGGTTTCTATACCCACGCCTGCTAATGCATTTCTATGGATACCAAGCTGTCATATCACGTTTTTTTCAGGCGACGTTTCAGAGATTCAGTCTTCATCACAGCCGGATTTTTCTCTCTCCTAGAGATGGTATAAAAGATTTTCTCGAACCCCTTGGACTCCTTTACCAACTATTCTCTCTCTCAGAAACTCATCGACGATTATACACTGTTCATCTTCTTCTTCCTCACTGTAACAATGGCGGAATCATCCTCAGTCCAAGATCAAACTGTGTCATCATCGTTGCTCACGATCAAACCCAATCAGAACCTCATCATTCAACTGGATCCTTTTCTCTATGATTCCTACCTGCTCCATGTTGTCGAGTGCCTCAAGTATTCTCCATTGGTGATTGCACTCACACAGGTCGAATCCGTTCCGATGTCTCTTATATCCCAGGTGTATTTTACTGTTGCATATGACAAGCGCAAGGAATAGATCTTCTTCGATATCTTCAATCAAAAACATCCGTTTCCAAGGCAAGATTTTGTTCGCTGCTAGGGCTTGCAGCTGATGCCTCTGTCATCTCACTGGACTTTATCACTACGACCCAGTTATTTCAAATGCTCTACAATATGGGTTACACAGACATTCTAACGACGGTAACGAAGTTCAAGAAGTCTTGTTTGCCACCACACTGGAATGGTTTGCTTACCCTTCTCTATAAGGGTTTAGCAGAACGTGTGGCAGGGTCGGATGGGGCGAGCAAAGGGTCCCTGACCATTCTCTATGGTCTCTATAACGGGATCAATCTAGATTATGGAACACTTCTTTGGGCCCAACTGGTGCAGAGTCTCAACTCCTCAACGAAACATTCAGAGATCTCCTGTGGCCGTTTCTTGACTTTGATCACTAACAGAGCTATTCAGTCTTTTCAGATTCATGTAATGGAAGGTGCTCTGCGGTCTTCAATTGCGATCTTTCACACAGTCAAATTTATTGTGACTGATCCAACGAAGTTCATATTTATCGGTTCAATTCCATAATCGATGTACCGATGTGTCTCCAATGAAAGTAAAATAATGGCTGATTACAGGAAGTTGACCCCTTCAGGTCCACGCCAACTCACTCCCGAGATGCAGGGTTCATTGGATGTTGCGGACAAGCCAAAAAAATGAGGGAAGAAGGCTGATCCCAAAGGCGACAAAGAGGGTCAATCCTCCAAGGTTTCAACTCCTAAGAAACGCAAGGCAGAGCAAGCTGTGCCTACTGCTTCAAAGAAATGAAAGGTCAAAAAGCAAGCTCGACGACCGAAGTCTCCTTCCCCCTCTACAAGTGATCCTGAGTATGTTCCTTCGGATGGACAGCCAGATCCTCAGACTACTGACGACGAAGCTACTGAAACCGATAGTCTATCTAGAGGTAATTCGCCTCCTCACTTACCCACTAACGATAGCAACCAAACCTCGCCTCCGCGTTCTGTTCCAGTTTCGGTTCATATTACTATCGCTCCTTGTCCTCCACCTATCACATCTACAACCGCTTCATCCATCCCCATTCCAACCCCTCTGTTCTCTACAGCTACAACTACCACAACCACTACTACACCCGAACCTACAGTTCATGTCAACGTATCTGATATGGGGACATTCACTGTCGGTTCTACTCCACCTGTTACTCCGCCTGTTACCACAACTCCTTTAACCCCACCTACATCACCTGAACCTGTTCTTGGCGGTGAAGACATGTAATTTGATTCAACATATTTCAGTCCTTATCGCGTACAAAGTGATGAAGATGATGACGCTCCGCTTACTAAAAAGCATCTCAAGGCTGTCACAGAAAAGCTTGATCAATTGCTTTCGTCGTCTTCTACTGGTGCATATTCAGAGGTTGCTCTCCAAGCTCTGTTCTCTTCAGTTGTCAAAGATCATGAGGCCTCCATCTCCAATGCTGCCAAAGCCATTGAAGCCTCCACCTCCACATGCCAGAAAGCTTCTCTTGTTGTTGAAGCTTCCACCAAAGCCTGCAAGGAAGCAACCGCAAAAGTCGAAAAACTAGTTTCAGAGGCACAAATTTTTCTCGATTCCCTCCAAGCCGCTGCACAGAAGAATGCTGAAACAGTGAACGCTTCGGTTGATCATCTTACGCGTTCACTGATAGCCGAAAAGACTCATCTCGAGGAAGCTAGCAAAGCTATTGAGGCTGCTAACTAAGAGCTTCATACTTCGATCGGTGATCGGTTGACTCAACTTGAAGCCGAGCTTGCAGTTGAAAATAAAATTATGGATGAACTGGACAAGCAAACCTCACAGCTTAAGATTCAGAATCTCAAGCTTAAGAATGCCACCAAAGAGGTTGAAGATTTAAAATCTGAGCGGGAGGTGATTAAAAGCTCAGTTGGAGATGTGCATTCCATTCTCTTACATCTACTGGAAGCTCACGACTCCATTATGACCATCTCCATCCGACGCCACTTGGCTGAAAAGATAAGGCCTGCATTGGATATGTTGACTAGCATTGAAGGTGTTCCGGCGACTGGTGTCCATCCGAAACAAGGGGGAGATAAGGCAACTCAGTGCAAAGGCCAATCTCAACCCCCTCCAAAACTGAACGCCACTACTGAGCCGAAGGTTAATGAAGCTTCTGGCAGTATGAGGGACAGAAGAAAGAAGAAGATTGGAGAAGATGATGATGATGAAGATATGGAAGAAAATACTGAAAGGGATGCTTCGAAAAAGGAAAGTTTGAAAGTCAAGCCCACTGAACAAGAAATTCAGGATAGACTTCAAAAAGAGAAGGAACTTCTTGAGAAGGAGTTAAAAGCAAACGAGCTGCTAGAGCTGAAGAAGTCCATGTTTCCTAAATGGACTATGGAATCACTTCTCAGGGAAGTCATTGATGCACCGAGCACTCATTGGCTTGAACCCGTTTTTTCGTTTGGCCTTGAGAACTCGAAGGACTTACAGTTTGACATGCCAATCACCCGAATGGCATTCATCTTCAATTGTATTGAGTCGACGGCGAGCATTCCTTCTCCAGACCCGAAGGTAGATCGGGATTTGCTCGAGTATTATCTCGAGTTTGCTCAGCCACAATATCTGACCTGGAGCACTCAGAAAATCACAACGGTCAAGGTGTTGAAGCCCACTTTGGCAGGGAAATTGATCATCATTAAATTTAAAGTGACCCGAGGCTCTGATAGCTCGGTCCATATGATTTCCCTGGCTGACCTACCGAACTTGAACCCTCATGACTGGATACTCCTTAATAATATTTTGCTGACCAATCCACAGGAGTATCAGCCCATCATCGATCACATCAAGTGAATGCTTGTATGTTATATTCATGAAGTCGCAAAGATGGATCAGGAGATCGCTGCTGCTATTCATAAGCGAACCACTCTGAAGGCAATTGGAAGGGCAGGCGATGTAAATACGATGGTTAAGGGGAAGATCGATCTAAAATTTCACACTGTTATGTTCACAAAGGGCGAAGGTCAAAATGCCTATTCGCTTTGATTGACAAACACCTATTTTCCACCGCTTTCTTGGAGCACATTTTGGAGATCATACATAGGTGTAATCAGAATAGTGAAGCTGATAAGAAGTTGTTCACTGATATGCTTCGGTGGTATATTCAGTTTCAACAAATGCTTCTTGCGGTCATCCCTCAGCTGTTCAAGGTTGTAAAGAAGATCAAGGTCACTCAATCGAAGTAGTCTCTCGCCTCAATTGACGCAAAGGGGGAGATTGTTGGGTCTGGTGTTGCGTCTTTGGGATCGGTTATAAGTCCATTTAGTTAACCCGGTTTGGGCCTGTCCAACTGTGGATAAACATTAGGGTTAGCATATAAATATTGCATGCATGTATAGCTTTTAGATTGATCGTTCTCATTAATTACTTGCATTGTAACCCTAGCACACCTCTACAGTCGAAGTTCTTCATCGAGCTCTTATGAGGTGTGAGTTTTTAATCATTCGACACCATTGATCCATTCTTGTGTTCTTTACTTGATTGAATATTGTTTTTCTGTTTGGAATCTATCGATCTCAAATATTCCAACATCTAGTTATGGGCTTAGACACCTAATCGAACAGTCTCCCACTTGGATAAGTCTATAACTATAATTGTCATTATAACTTCTGAATCGATCTCCAAATTGTAGCTTCCAAAAGCTGCTGTTGAACGCTGACCCAGTCAGTTACGTTTCCTAAGATAAGTGATCATATAATCCTCCATTCTGCAAGATATCATTCGGACATGGGACATGGAATAGAATCATCTCATTGTCCAAGACTTTGTTTCCTGATTTTTGATTTGTGATTATATAGGACTTCTAATTGAACACATCAATTTAGTCTTGGCTGGACCCAACACTACAAGTCAAGACCAAATCACCAAGGGACCTAAAGATATCACTTTTCTCGTTACGGAAAAAGGAACGAATAAACTTTGACTTATATGCTTGCACCATTTACTCATCAGATCCTGCATAAAATTATGTTTTATAACATCAAGTTACTGATGCATTTACATATCATCAATGAACAATTGGCTTGTAAACCACAACTCATATATCTCCATTTAACGATTATAAGATATTATCATCTCGGAATTACTCATGACAAATTCCACGAAGTAATTCTCTGAGCGTGGGTTTACCCAATACTTAAAATCTCCATTTCAAAGTAGTCATGAATATTGTAGCAATACCATTGCTATGTATAAAACTCTTTAGACAATTTACAATTCAATTCATGATAGTCTTAATTCGCTACTTACTTCCAAAAGTATGGGCGACTGTGGAATTTCGAATAATCGAATTATTCTGGAAGTAAAACATGCAAGGTGAAACACAATAATAACCTAATTAACTATGGTCTCAAAACTTATTTAATATAAATAAAACTCTTATTATTTAATCACCATAACAATTAAGACTTTATTAATTGTATAATATTTCGAGTAATCAACTAACACTTGAACTAAACTACATCAATCATGCCATGTTATGAACATGCATACTATGCCTCTCTATGGTCCTTCCTTTGCGAATATATCAGCTGGACATTATTCCAATGATGCTTATTTTACAATTCCAATGTCTTGGTACTGTCTAAAATGTATTGGAATTCCAACCTTACATGCATTGACCTTCTGTGATGTCGAGGCTTCAAAGTCACAGAGACTGAGCCAACGATATTACAGAATGTCCCATTGGAAATTTGTTACTAGAAAAAATTCCATGGTAATGAAGTCTCGAATTCAAGGTACACTCCTTGAGCACCTTTCTTGCATTAAAGTTTCCAATTCACATGTAGATTTAATAATCAACTCCCGTTATGGAAACATTTCCATATTCCCATACGACCATCAATTTTGACCAAGAATAATCTCAATCTAAAAATGTCACTATTGTCCTTCCAAACAATACCATACTTCCAATTGTCTACAAGCAATCAATCTTTTGGTATAACCGTAGAATGTTCTTGGCAGTTGTTTAACAACTCTAGTCACGAAAAATTCCAATGAGTACTTTGAAATTATATCATATGTGATCGATCCTTAGAATGTTCTTGATAGTTGCTCATGGCATTTGGAAAAATCAGAATACATGAATATTATATAATATGTAATCAATCCTATATCCAAAGCATATGGGACTCAATTCATTGTGTCTCACATAAAGATTTTATATATGTTCAATCTCTTGCTATAATATGTCCATATCTATAAGTTCCTATGTTGAACGATTTAAACATGATCTTCATATATGTCTATGACTAAGTTCTATTAAACTATATGATCTAATCGATTAGATTCGAAACAAAGTATGAGTGTCCTCTCCCATAAGCCTATTCTAGCGAAACAATTCTCAAACTCTTGTAATTTTCAAATTGAAAACCTTGTTCCCTATCAATAGTGTTGCCAAACTGCAATACTTAGCATAACAATTATGCTCCCACTAGCTTTGACATGTATCCAAAAATCAACTGGATTTCTAGAAAGCAACACTCTTGACTTTCTTACTGAAGTACATATTTTTGTTACGCAATGCTTCGATAAGTCTCTAATTAGACTTCTTAAGCTTATTCACCTTCATTGGATATAATATGTGTATGTTCAAACCCTTTCATAACTCATGACTATAAGTCTTGAAGGTTCAAACAATTCCTTGCCATTTCTCATAATTCAAAATATGAAGAGGGATTCCGTAATCATATTGTCAATTTGAGAATGCAATTATCATAACTAATATCCATACGGATCTTTACCAGATCGTTTAAAATCCACTTAGCGAAAGTATTTCCTCATAATCATTCTCATGAATTAAAGCGAAACTTTGCCACCTAGATTTTATGGTGCATACTTGCCCAGCCATGTGAATCTATAATTTCTAACCTATAATCACAAGACAAGGTTTAGGACAAAAAAACTAAACTCGAATTTTGCTTCCCTTAATGGACTGAACTTTGTTATTCTAAATTCCTTGCCTTCTGGTAGCAGAAGGTCCTACCAGTGCTTCCGGGTTGTTAGCAGCTCACCCATATTTATCAATGTACTTTCACTGACCAACGTGCTTTTTGCTTTTGCAGTTAAATAAAAACATAGAACTAATAAGCATTGCCAACTTAACTAGAAAGTGCACAGAAATAAGAATGTCTCAATCAAACATGACTGGTCATTAACCTCAGATCGTGTGCTAGTGATAACAAAAAATTTTATTTTCGGTTGACTCTTGAAACTCTCAAGATCAATATGACTCCCACTATCTTCTTGACATATGAATTTTTTCTCAAGGAACATTCCTTGACAAGCAAAACAAACATTCAAAAGTTTGTGTGGATTCCCGACAAGAAAACACTTCATAGAATAGGTCTTATTTTATCTTTTGTTTCTCGATTAACAAAAACATCACAACTCGAATTCTATATGTGCTAGAATAAGAAAACATCTTTACTCCACATATTTCAAGGTGTTTTCAACCTTCTTAGTTAAAAATGAGTTTTCAAGATACGATTTGTAGTTATCAAAGTACGACTCTAAAACTTGATTGGAACAAAGTATGACTCATCTATGATCGAGCCATTTCCAACAATGTTCGAATCCTTTTTTTAGTCATACAATTGCATTAAGATGTTATTGGAGGAGTTAATTGTGATACAACTTCACAATTACGAAGATAATCATAAAACATGATACTAAAGTACTCTCCTTTCCTTTCAGATTGGAGAAACTTTTATGTTTCCGCCTAATAGATTCTTCTTATTAGTTCTGCTACTCTTTCAATCTTTTCAAAGTATCAGAATTATGCTTAGTCGCATAAACACATCCATATTTACTGAAGCATTAGTAAATCATGACGAATAGAGTTATCATCCTTTGTGGTGGATCTAAAGAGTCCATATCAATATGAACTAGATCCATTAGTCGTTCACTTTGACTCACATGAACACGTGATCAATGAATTAGTCATAATTTTCCTATGACCAAGATTCCCATACATCACGCAATTCGAATTGCATGACTCCAAGTTTCTATCCTAGTGAAACTTGGTGTTGAAAATTCCTTTTCACTTGGTTAATTATGACAATACCACAACTGATATAATAAGAATCAAATCCACAATTAACATTTCTAATAAAAGAAATATAACCAACACTTTCGTAAATGCCATTGCAAGGAAATATAAAGTAAGCCAACCAAAATTTCACTTTTATTGAAAAAAAAAACAAAAAAATTTGAACTTATCCTTACAATGAAAAAATGAAATTATGTTTCTAGACATCTCCTAACAGTAATAGTAATCTATTAAATTATCGTAACTCCTAAGTAGTAGGTCCAAATTCTGATACATTAGGTAGCTTCGCAACCAATGCCCCTTCAATTGGCAATAGAAACATCTGGACTCTTTTGGGTTAACACATGGAACTATCTCAGAACTAGCCTTTCCCTTTACCATATAATCAAACAGTTTGACCTTGGCTGGTCCCTTTCCATGGGAAAGAGAAATCTTTTCTGGACAGCCATTGTCACCATTGTGAATGTCCATGGAAACTTTGGAATTAATCCTTTCAAGCACCTTTGTTTCACTTCTGCCCTTAAGCATTTCTACTTCAGTAACAATCAACATTTAGGTCAGATCAATTAGGGTCATGCCGATATTTCTCATATGAAAATTCTCAATGAACTGACCATATGATTTAGGAAGTGAAAGAAGGACCAAATCAATGGCTTGCTCCCTTGGGAAAATGAAACCCATTCTATCCAACTTGTCAATGTACGATTTCATTTCCAGAACATCCGCACAGACAACATTTCCATCTTGATGCCTACATGCCAATAGGGCTTGAGTAGTTTCGTATATTTCAACTCGAGGAAAACATGACGTGGGGAGAGTTACTGGAGGAGGAGGAGGAAGAGAATGACGTCTAGTTCCACCATTTCCCGAAAAAGAGAAAACATTTTCACCTTGATTAGAAAGTGGAAGATCATCTTCAGAAGAAAGAGGAAAAACTTTTCCAAAAGAATAAGGAAGACCATTATTGTCTTGACTTGACATCTATAATGGGAGAAAAGAGAATTCAAGTTAGTTGATTTTAATTCTTAATTATTAACCCATAAATTTTAAATTAAGGCTAGGATCCATATTTTCGATTCGAACTTTGAAGAGGGATGACATAATCAAATTCAAATCTATTTTAGGTAGGTCAGCTTTTATCAATTTCAATCTTATGAAAATCCTAAATCTTTTGAGACTCATTGAATCTAATCAATGACATGTTTAATCTCGGATTATGCTCTCACTTTTGTGACTGGGATACCGAGGATCACAAACGAGATGTGAGTAACCATGCAAAATCGCTTGACAACCTCGTGTCATTTATCATCTGACATTCATGTGCCGGTTAACCACACAAGCTCCATCAACAATGATAATTTTTCGAGATATCCATCATATCTCTTTATAGTCCCTATTAGTGTGTTGGTTAACCATGCACACTCCACTAACGACATATAAAGTATGATGTGCGTTTTCATGGAGTAGCATACAAATTCATATTTTCCTAAAGTAACTAAGATTGAGATTTTAAATAAAAGGATTTAGTTACTTTTAATATCACTATACTTTTAATGAGAATTAATTTGTCCTATCAAACCCGTTCGGCTAACGACCCTTCACCATACAAGAGAGCGATGGGTAATAATGGATACCCAATGACGGTCATTTTATAGGCCGCTTCCTTAAACTCCCCTTCTAGTATGGCTTCGTGAATGTGGCGTACTAGTGGTTCGACTGACTTGGTCTTATACATATAGTAATAATTAAAGTTTTAATGTTACATATAGTATAAGGTGTATTTTAAACTTTTCAAAATACTAGGGTTTATATTTTAAATTTCGAAATTAATTTTCAATTAATTAAATTTAAAATAAATTGATTTAATTATTAACAATTAAATAAATCAAATCAATTAACGATTCCAAATTTGAAATTATTCCTTTTAATCAAGTAAACTAACAATTATCAAATAAGGAAACTCTCCAAACCCTTGCCTAATTCAAAATCTTGGGGAGGAAGGCTAGGGTTTCCAAACCTTAGCCCAAATTTTAATATTACAAAGGAAAGAGGTTAGGGTTTTGACAAACCCTAAGCCTAGTCAAAATTTATGTCATTTAGGGTTTTAATTTCTATAAACCCTAATTGATCTATTCTTCAATTATAGCTATTCAACAGAAAACAAACCCTAAGCTCTGATACCACTGATGAGTTTTATGCAAAACAAATAAACTTAAACTCTTAAGTGTGAATGCAACCCTAATAAGGATTTATGCTTTCTCTATTGAACCTATAACTAAGAACATCAAAAAGAAACCCTAAGAACCGTAGCTAATTTTTGAAATTACTAAAGAAAAGTTTAGGGTTACATAACTTTTAGTTGTTATAGCAAATAACTAGAATTCTCTTTTATTGATCTCTTGGAAGCAAGCACCACAAATGCCGCGCCTCTAATGGAATCACACCCAAACTAGCAAGAGGAAAACTATAGAGAGAAGAGAAGAGAGCCAATATTTCGTCCAAGGCTTGTAGAGGGAAGGGATGGACAAAATTATGGGTTGGGGACCTCCTTATATAGTTGAGTAAACATGGTGCCAGAGCTAGGGTGTTGAGTAAACTTGGTGCCAAAGCTAGGCTTTAAGGGAAATTCCCTAGATCCATTGTTTGGTGACCAAGCAGGCCATAACCCCTATTAATAAATAACAAAACAGTCCATGTACTTTTAATTAATCCAATTGATCCCAAAATTAATTCCAATTAGTTTCCGATTAATTATTAATTAAATAATATGATTTCTAATTAATATATTATTTTCATAACACATTAATAAATCATTTATTTAATTTATTATTCACATAATAAATCAATATATATATATATATATATATATATATATATATATATATATATATATATATACAAAAAATCATCCTGTCCAATTGCTAGGTTTAACGGCAACCCAAAAGGACTGTGCTACTATCAATTCAAGTATATACCAATTTTAGTTATGGGCTTAAACACCTAATCCAACACCTTGGCAGTTGTCTCGTCTCCTCTCTTTTCTCGTCTAACATGGCCTGAATTATTGCTTAGACTACTGCCATCGTGACAGGTTTAGCTACCGGTACGTCTTCAGGTGCACGCTCATTCACACGTGGATCAGACTGTCGATTTAATCTACTATTTTCTAGTCCACTTTGTGTTCTTACCATGGATATTTGTACATAAAGCGATCGTTCAGGGTATCGGAAGTCATGTGCATATTATGAAAGAGAAGGGTTTAGTTATGTTTAGACGCGTAATCGTCCTTATCACCCCAAAAAGTTATATGCTAGTTCTAATACAATAATTAAATGTTTAGAAGCCTTAATACATAAAATTTCCTAATCAAGGTCAGCAACAGACCTTAGATCTAGTCAAGTAATAGCAATTTAGGCAACCTAAAGCATTCTATAAACAGTTTAGCACATAACATCAAATTAGGCATCTTATCCTAATGTAAGCTAGTACTTATGTAAATTTAGGTATACTACCTAGAATATAATAGACACACATCTCATGATTGTCACTTAGTAATCTAAGTTTATGTCTAGATATCCTCACAAATTCCTAGTTCGCTTAAACTCATGCTCTAATACCAACTGTGACATCCCCATTTTTACATCCCCAAAAGACCTTTTCTTTATGCTTATTTTAAAATAAAGTATTCTTTATATTGCTAAATATGTCCCAAAAAATTTATCTCGAATAAATGTTTTGCATTGATTATTGAAAACCTGGGATGTCATAACTGATACAAGAAACATTAGCATACACATAGTCATTACAGGCCTTACAACATATTATTATACTATGGCCTACATCTCTTTGAATCTCTCTTCAGATCCCAAACATCATTATCTTTGTATTGCTTCCCATGATACAAAGAAATAGAGTAGGTTAGGTTGGGAAACCTGGTGAGTAGATAGGGTTTTCAACCTACAATATTATAATCCTTAATTATATATTTTTCAACAATTAAATAACCCGGTTATCCGTTCTCGTTATCCTTAATTCCTAATCCTTAAACAATGATATCGAGGGCCCAATCCTAAAGGATTCTTCTTCAACTGCGTTATCGTCTATACTTTCCTACATGACTGGACACAATGGTACAATAGTACTTTAGGTGAGCACACCAGTACGATAGTATTTTAGATGAACACAACATGTCACAACTTATTATTTTGGACCACCTTTCACTAACTAATATTTTTGTAGATGCCTAGGCACAACAGTATAATAGTACTTTGTTTGAGCATATCAGTACGATAGTACTTTGGATAAACACAACAGTACGATAATACTTTGGGTAAGCACAACAGTACGATAGTACTTTGGTCATAGTACAACAAGTCACAACATCTTATTTCGCATAACAGTACAATAGTAATTGGGTGACCACAATATTACGATAGTACTTTGGGTAAACATAATTCTACGATAATACTTTGGGTATGTTGGGTCATATGGGTTGTATCATTGTGTATTTAATGTTTAGTCCATTTTATGTAACGGGTTGGGCCTGTCCACCCGATGTCTTTATTATTAGGGTTTAGCTATAAATAGTGCATGCATGCACCGTATCTTCTAATAGTCTAAGTTGTAAACCCTACACAGCCTTCATAATAGGAGTTCTTCATCGAGATCTTCTATGGCTGTGCTTATTAACTATTCGACACAACTTGATCTTCTTTCTGTGTTTTTGATTCTTTACCTGTTTGAATCTATTCGATCATTCAAGTGTTATATTCAACAATTGGTATCAGAGCAGGAGACTGTGTAAGCCATACGCATCTCTTCTGTTAAAATAGCTATTATGGTTTCCTCTTTAATAAGATCTGGAGTTTGTCGTCTTCTTCGATTTCATTGATTACAGACGTTGAATCTTGATCTTTATTTTACCCTAAACCTCTATTTTAGGTTTACACATCTGGTTCTTATAGGTTTTTATCAAATCGACAACATGCAACCTGACGATTCTCACGTTAACTCAATCAATCTCTCAAGCGGCATTTGTTCTACAACTAGGATCCTTATACTCTTTCCAAACGTTTATGAAGTGTGGGCACTGCACTTTGAAGATTACGTCCTAGGGATTGAAGATAATGGATCCTTGATATGGGACGCCATAACCAAGGAGACATTTTCTCACACTGGTACAAAAAGAGATATTAAGACTCAAGCGGAGTACAACGATCTTCTTCTTGAAGTTGACGATATACCTAAAGATGAAAAGGACAAGCTAATCAGCAATGTCATGGCTACGAGGATCATTCATTTTACATTGCCTACCAACACGTTTCGCTTAGTGAGCTCTTGTGAAACAGCAAAAGAAATATGGGAAAGGCTTAGAGAACTATACTCAAGTGATGTTGATCTTGAGCATTCTTTTCAGACTTTGTTACTTTCAGAGTTTGGAGCTTTTGTTCAAAAGCCTGAGGAAAAACTGGACCAAAAATTCAACCGATACAATCGTCTTTTGAGCAGGATGGTGAAGCACAAGATAAAACGGGAACTGATAGAGCAGAAGGTCACATTCATGAATGGGTTGAAATCTGAGTGGAAAGCTGTGGTGTCGACGGTTAAAGAATACGAGCAGTTAAAAAATTACTCCTTGGCAAAGCTCGTTGGTATTCTGAGGTCACACGAGGACGAAGTTGTTGGGTTTTGAGCAAACTAACGTTCCTAAGGTGTTCATGCAACCCTAGAAACCTTGGATCTATGTTTGTCTAAAATACATGCAAAATAATTTTCCAAGGTTCATAACCTATCTAGCATACATGGGGTACTTTTAAACATAAAAGATACTAGAAGAATTACATACCTTTGTTAGTGAGTTGATTCCTTGGGAGTTTGAGAGCCAAGCACCAATAATGTGAATGCCTCAAATGGAAATCACAAATCACCACAAACTTGGAAAACTTATGAGAGAGCACTCTAATACTCTAGAAATTGGCCACACCTTATGCACACACACATAGTGTCTTTTCAAGCACTATAAGCCTCTTTATATAGTATAGATGATTAGGGTTATGAACCATGCAAACTCTAATACCCCATTGCTTTTCCTATTCCAAGGATCCATGGGTTAAAAGCTCCATGGATCATCCATGGACTCCCATTCAAGCTTAGCCCATTTCCTTATGAGTGTTAGCCCACACTATATAAGTACAATAGCCCATTATTTAATTAGTCACCTTATGATCACTAAATTAATTCATAATTAATTTAAGATCAATACTAATTAAATAATACAATTTCATATTAATATATTATAACTTATAATATATTAGTAGGCCGCAAATATACTCTTCTCATAATGTTATCCATATAAATAGTTCAGGTGAAGTGCAACCCAAATGGACCATGTCGGGTCGGGTCAAGTATATACCAAATAAGTTATGGACTTAGACACTTTATCCAACAGTCTCCCACTTGGATAAGTCTGATAACTGTATTTGCCTATATAGCTTCAGGAACCAACCGGCAATCGTAGCTTTTGAAAACTCTGTTGAACTATGAAGCGCCATTTTAGATAAGTGATCACATTATCCTCTGCTCTCATGATATCAGCCGGACAAATACATGGAACAATGTCTTACTTATTGTCCAGCAGTTTGTTTCCCGATTTCCGATTTGTTTGACAAAGAACTTAATCGAACACATCAATTTAGTTCTGACCGGGCCCGGTACATAGGTCAAAACAAAATCATCGAGGGGCCCAGATATCGCTTTTATTTCTAGAAGGAACAGATAAACTTCGACTCATATGCTTGTTCTACTACTTATTGAATTGCACACAAAGGCACGTTTTATAACATCAAGTTACTGATGCGTTTACGTGCAATCAATGCACAACCAACTCATAGGTAACAACTCATATCTCTAGGTTTGAAGACTTATATGATATTATCGTCTCACGATCACTCGAGATAAATTCCATGAAGTGATACAAGTGAGCGTGGGTTTATTCCAATACTCATAACTTATGAGTACTCATGAATGTTGTAGCAACCATTGCTATGGCTAAACACCTTTAGTCATCTACAATCCCAATTCATGACAGTCTTGATTCATACCTACTTCCGACATATGACCGACTGTGGAGAGTTTGAATAAACTTATTATTCTGGAAGTCAAAACATGCAAAGCTGAAACAATAGTAAATAATTGACAATGATAGCAACACCTTACTCATAAATAAATCACAACTTTTATTCATCATCAAACGTCGATTACATTTTACAAGTTTCAGTAATAACTATCTAATCTGTAAAACTAATATCGTCCCTCAGCCCGATGCGTCTCGCATGCTGCAAATGCTTCACCCTCGTCAGTCCCTTCGTAAGGGGATCTGCAGGGTTCTCATCTGACGATACGCTCTTTGCCACGAGGAGTCCCTCTTCTATCTTGTGTCTTATGAAGTGATATTTTCTGTCAATGTGTCGGGATCTGCCATGATCTCTTGGTTCCTTGGCTAAGGCAACCGCACTATTGCTGTCACAGAAAATGTCCATAGGCTCCTTAATAGCTGGTACAACTCCAAGGTCTCCGATGAAGTTCCTCAGCCATATCGCCTCCTTTGCCACTTCACTCGCTGCTATGTACTCTGATTCACAAGTCGAATCAGCTACAGTCTCCTGTTTGGAACTCTTCCAAGTGATTGCCCCTCCATTTGAGGTAAAGACCTAGCCCGACTGAGAGCGGAAGTTATCCCTATCAGTCTGAAAGCTAGCATCACTATACCCTACTACTCTCCAGTCATCACTCCCACCAAGGGTAAGGATCCAATCCTTATTCCTCCGCAGGTACTTGAGAATATTCTTTACCGCAGTCCAATGAGCCTTGCCAGGGTTCCCCTGATATCTGCTGACCATGCTCAAAGCGAAGGCCACATCAGGACGGGTACAAGTCATAGCATACATGATCGAACCAACAGCGGAAGCATAAGGTAATCGACTCATCTCAGCTATCTCATCTTCTGTACTCGGGCTCTGAGCCTTGCTCAGTTTGGCATTGATTTGGATCGGTAATTCTCCTTTCTTGGAATTCTGCATGTTGAACCTTTTCAACACCTTATCCAAGTAGATACTCTGACTAAGTCCAATTAGTCTTTTACTCCTTTCTCTTAATATCCTTATCCCTAGGATATAGGCAGCTTCTCCAAGGTCCTTCATAGCAAAGCACTTCCTAAGCCAGGACTTAACCTCCTGCAAGGTTGGGATGTCATTTCCTATGAGTAGTATGTCATCCACATACAGTACCAAAAAGCTAACTATACTCCCACTAGCTCTGACATACACGCATGACTCATCTTCACTTCTTGAGAAACCAAACTCTTTGACCTTCTCATCGAAACAAAGATTCCAACTTCGAGATGCTTGTTTCAATCCATAAATGGATTTCTCAAGATTTCACACTCTATTGGGGTACTCTACACTAACAAAACCCTCTGGCTGATTCATGTAAACATCCTCAGCCAACTTTCCGTTAAGGAAAGCGGTTTTGACATCCATTTGCCATATTTCATAATCATGAAATGCAGCAATGGCTAGCATAACCCTAATAGACTTAATCTTTGCTACTCGTGAAAAGGTTTCATCATAATCAATACCCTGAGTCTGAGTAAAACCCTTCGCGACCAGTCGAGCCTTATAAGTGTGCACCTTCCCATCCATGCCGGTCTTCTTCTTGAAGATCCATTTGCACCCGACTGTCTTACGGCCTGGTACATTGTCAACCAAGTTCCAAACTTGATTGTCATACATGGACTGTATCTCGCTGTCCATAGCCTCCTTCCATTTAGCAGACTTTGGGCCTGTCATGGCTTCCTTAGCACTGTTAGGTTCATCCAGATTTACCAGTGTACTGTCACTGATAAATGTATCACCTTCCGTAGTAATATGAAATCCATAATAAAACTCAGGTGTGTTCCTAACCCTTGTGGAATGCCTCGGAAGTATAGACTCGTCAGCTGGATCAACAGGAATTTCCTCCTCAAGTTGATTGCTAGTGTCTGAGGTTCCTTCACCAATTGAGTCTTGAATTTCTTCAAGGTCAATTTGCCTCCCACTGTCTCCTTGGTTTATAAATTCTCTCTCTCGAAAGACCCCTCTCCTAGCCACAAAGTCCACATTCTCACTGGGTCTGTAGAAGAGGTAACCAAAGGATTTTTGTGGGTAGCCGATGAAAATACACCTTTCACTTCGAGGTTCGAGCTTGTCATGAGTCTCGCGCCTCACGAAAGCCTCGCAACCCCAAATCTTGATATGGTCCAAATTGGGAACTTTCCCAGTCCACATTTCATGAGGTGTTTTGGCAACCTTCTTTGTAGGGACTAGATTAAGGATGTGGGCGGCAGTCTCTAACGCATACCCCCAAAAAGAGATTGGTAGCGAAGCTCGACTCATCATAGGGCGAACCATGTCCAACAAAGTTCGATTACGCCTCTCAGCTACACCATTCAGCTGTGGTGTCCTGGGAGGTGTCAATTGTGAGACAATCCCACACTCCTTAAGATAGTCGAGGAACTCAGTACTAAGATACTCACCACCTCGATCGGATCGAAGCATCTTAATGTTCCTGCCCAATTGATTTTCTACTTCCTGTTTAAACTCTTTAAACCTTTCAAAAGTTTATGACTTATGTTTGATTAAGTAGACATAACCATATCTACTAAAATCATCAATAAAAGTCACATAATAACGATTAGCATCCCTTGTGGCGGTTTTGAATGGTCCACATACATTAGTATGTATAAGGTCCAACAAACCCTCACCCCTTGCACAAGTACCAGTGAAGGGTGATTTTGTCATTTTTCGAAGTAGACAAGACTCACAACTATCATCCGACTTGAGGTCGAACGACTCCAAGACTCCATCCTTTTGGAGCTGGCCTATGCGTTTCTTGCTTACATGTCCAAGACGACAATGCCACAAAGATGCTTTATCCAAGCTAGTAGAAGAATCAATACATAATACATTATTTCCTAAATTATCTACAACCGATATAGCTTCATACACACCATCACAAGGTAATGCTTTAAAATAAAGAACATTATTAAAGAAAGCATTAATACTACCAACTTCATTATCAAAAGAAAAGGTAAAACCTTGTTTGTACAAAGCATGAAAGGAAATAATATTCCTCGCCATTTCAGACGAGTACACACATTTATTCAAATCTAACTTTAACCCACTATCTAGCAACAAAGTATAAACTCCAATCTTGGCAACAGGTGCAACCTTCTTGTTCCCCATGATTAACTTTATCTTTCCGTGCTCCACATCCTCACTTCTTCTTAGGCCCTGCAAGTCACAACAGATGTGAATACCACAACCTGTATCAAGAACCCAAGAATTAGAATATGGTGAGTTATTAGACAATATAGTGTAAATACCTGCATGGGATGGTTTCACTTTCCCATCCTTGACATCCTGCAAGTACTTTGGGCAGTTTCGCTTCCAGTGCCCCTTATTTTGACAGTAGAAGCATTCAGCATCCTTAGGGATGGCAGAAGGAGTGATAGAACCACCTTTGATTCCAGATGAGGAGCCTTCAAGGGACTTTCCCTTGGTACCCTTCGAAGGGTGCTTCCTCTTCTTCCCTTTGCCTTGCCCGATAGCCAAAACAGGGGTAGTAGTAGGAGTAGGAGTAGTAACCGACTTACTCTTAAGACCACTTTCGGCAGTCTTCAGAAGTCCTTGAAGCTTACTGAGTGTGACTTCCTCCTTGTTCATGTGGTATGTCATACGAAATTGATCATAACATGAGGGCAAGGAGTGCAAAATGATATCAATTGCCAACTCCTCAGGGAAGTTCACATTCAGTTTCATTAGACGGTCCACATACGTTTGCATTCTCTGCATGTGGCTCGTGATTGGTTCGCTATCCTTCATACGGGTAGTGATCATGGAGGAGATTATTTCATACCGCTCTTGACGAGCACTCTGATGGTACCTTTCCATCAGATCCTGATGCATCTCAAAAGGGTAATAGTCCTCATAGGACTTTTGGAGTTCAGCTGTCATGGTGGCCATCATGATGCATGCCACCTTGGTGGCATCTCTTTCATGTGCCTGATACTCAGCGTCCTCCTCAGGAGTAGCAGTGGACTCATCAAGCTCTTTTAGCTCCTTATCGAGGACATATTCCTTGTCCTCGTAACGAGTGACCATCCTGATGTTCCGGATCCAATCCATGAAGTTGGAACCATCAAAGATGACCCTCCCACAAAGGCTCATGAGGGAAAAGGAGCCAGTAGGGTTAGAGCCCGAAGCATTGTTGTTGGAAGACATCTGAAAAGAAGTAAACAAGTTTAGATTAGATATATCGAATCCTTAATAATACACCCAAATGTAATATTAAGGCTAGGTTCCAACACAATATATTATAACTTAGAAGAGGGATGCCGCAATCTAAGCTATAACATATTTGAAGGTAGGTGAATGACGATTCACCAATTTCCACCATGAAAACGAAATGAATTATTAGGTTTAATTGGTTTTGAAATTCCTAGATTCTTTTGAGATTCATTGAACTTTTCAATGGCATGTTTCAATCTCGATTGTGCCCTTCAATTTTTGTGACTGGGATGCCGAGGATCACAAAACAAGGTGTGAATAACCATGCAAATTCACTTGGTACCCTTAATATTATCACCTAATCAATGTGCCGGTTAACCACACACGCTCCACCGATCTATGATAAACATTAAGTCACCCTTCGTGATCCTTACTAGTCCAAGTTAGTGTGTCGGTTAACCACACACGCTCCACCAACGACTTGGTAAGGTACAAAGTGTGAATTTCATGGGTTAGCACCATATTCACATTTTCCTAAAGTAACTAAGATTGGGAATTTATTAAAGGTTTAGTTACTTTATAATATTCATTATACTTTTAATGAGAATTTAAAGTCATTGTCCTACCCGTTCGGCTAACGACCCTCCACCGATCAAGGAAGCGGTGGGTGAGAATGGACACCTAATAAGTTGCCATTTTATAGGCAACAACCTTATACCCCCCTTATAGACCAGCTTCGTGAATGAGGCCTACTAACGGTAAAACGACTTAATCTTATACATATATATAATAATTAACCATTAATGTTATAAATAGTATAAGGGTTGAATTTTAAATTTTAAAACTCTAAGGGTTTGGAATTAAAGTATATTAAAGTGTGTGTAACTTTACAAATTCCAAAACTTGAGGACAAGTTTTGAAACTATTCAAAACTTTTCATTTCATAACTTATGAATTAAAGGTTCATAAAATGAAGACTCTTCATTTTCATGTAACTTATGTGTTTTAAGTGTGCATAAATGAAAGTGACCTTTGGAAATCCATAACTTGAGGACAAATTATGGACTCCATTAAAACACATAAATGATCAAGAATTACTAATAAACAATTTAGCAAATAATTCCTATGATCTAACAATAATTCATAAGAACATGAACATCATATCAAAAATTCCAAGAACATATGAACACATATCATCATGCAATTTTGATATAAGCCATTTTAATGGATTAGCATAAACATTACACCATCTAAAACAGGTTTTATAACACCAAAACAGTTTAGGGTAATGTATCTAGTACATTTCCAGCAGCAAAACTCGAAAATCTGCATTCTGAGGCTTCTACTCGTCGAGTGCACGAACCTACTCGACGAGTAGGATGAATTGACTCATGGACTCGGCGAGTCCCCCCATGGACTCGGCGAGTTCATGTTGCAGAATGCAGAAAACTTGAGTTTTTCAACAAGTTTGCATCAAGTATCAAACAAACAAGCCTAGGCTCTGATACCACTGTTGGGTTTTGAGCAAACTAACAGTCCTAAGGTGTTCATGCAACCCTAGAAACCTTGGATATATGTTTGTCTAAAATACATGCAAAATAATTTTCCAAGGTTCATAACCTATCTAGCATACATGGTGTACTTTTAAACGTAAAAGATACTAAAAGAATTACATACCTTTGTTAGTGAGTTGATTCCTTGGGAGTTTGAGAGCCAAGCACCAATAATGTGAATGCCTCAAATGGAAATCACAAATCACCACAAACTTGGAAAACTTATGAGAGAGCACTCTAATACTCTAGAAATCGGCCACACCTTATGCACACACACATAGTGTCTTTTCAAGCACTATAAGCCTCTTTATATAGTGTAGATGATTAGGGTTATGAACCATGCAAACCCTAATAACCCATGTCTTTTCCTATTCCAAGGATCCATGGGTTAAAAGCTCCATGGATCATCCATGGACTCCCATTCAAGCTTAGCCCATTTCCTTATGAGTGTTAGCCCACACTATATAAGTACAATAGCCCATTATTTAATTAGTCACCTTATGATCACTAAATTAATTCATAATTAATTTAAGATCAATACTAATTAAATAATACAATTTCATATTAATATATTATAACTTATAATATATTAGTAGGCCGCAAATATACTCTTCTCATAATGTTATCCATATAAATAGTTCGGGTGAAGTGCAACCCAAATGGACCATGCCGGGTCGGGTCAAGTATATACCAAATAAGTTATGGACTTAGACACCTTATCCAACAGAAGTGACCAGTGAAGGAAAAGTTATATCTAGCATGGGTTCGTTAGCCCTTGTGGCAAATGGAAAGAAGGTTGATGATGATGGTTTGGAGTCTGATCTCTCTGATTGTGAACTCTCTAAAGAAGAATATGATATGATGGTGTCCAATCCAAAAAGGTTCACCAAGAAGAACTATGGACGCAACAAAAACCGAAACTGGAAAGGAAGTTACAGCTCAGAGAAGGTAAATGATGAGAGTTCCAACAACTCTCAAAAGGAAGAAGTGAAGAAGGAGAAAAAAGCTCGTAGGAGACTCCGGCTATGACTGTAATTATTGTCATGGCAAAAATCATCTAGCAAAGGAGTGCATGCTGAGAAGAATGAATGAGAAGAAAGAAGAGGAGGATGATGAGACTTATTTCCTCAGAAAGCTGGAGGAAATCAAGAAGAAGAAAAATGTTGATAATGCTAAACATGCTTTAATTGTGCAGGAACAAGATGATGAGTTTGGAAGAGTCGAAGTGTGGTCGACTGACTCTAAGGACGAAGAGGTTCGTAGGCCAACTCACGATAGAAGCTTCGTGCCAAAAGATGATGTTTCGAAGTTTAATGGAAGGTACTTAATGGTTACCAATGAAGTCTTGGAGCCTAGAGGATACACTACTGACGGCGGCCGTGTTTTCGATAGTTGTTTCGCTGCGAAACCCGTCCCTGAGCAGATCAGTGAGTGTGAGAAGGTCATAAACAAGGTACGCACTATTCTTAAATATCTAAGTATTCATGTGTCTCAATATGAAACTGAATTAGATGATCTAAAATATACAGTCTCTAGTTTCAATGAAAGTTTGAAAACAACCCGTTTGAATAATTCTAACTTAACCGATCAACTCGGCAGGGTTTCCAACATATGTGAAGAGAGGCACATGTGAATTGAAAAGTTGGAGTTGGATTTGTCTAGCTCTAGGGATGAGTTGATTTATTTGCAAAGAGATAATTTGGGGCTTTTAAAACAGCAAAACATTTTTTGTTTAATTGCTAAAATACTTTATTTTAATATTACCCAGTTACATCTTGATTGCGAAATTGGAAAGAAAATTCATAAGATGATTTTTCCCTTTCTTGAATTGAAAGAGGACGAAATTGATGCAGTTTGTTACTGGTGTGAATCCATCGTCTCATCTGACGAAGTCTTTGATGCTTCCAGAGAAGGACTGGACAAAATTGAATCTTACATACAGTCCAAAGATCACAAAAATATTTTGAAATAACTTTTGGATGAAAAAGTCAAAGAGAAAATCAAATATGATATTGTACATAAGTTTAACTCATTAAACACTAAATTGAGTTCAGAAAATAAACTTAATGTTGAAAATACATCTGAATTCGATGATGATAGTGATATGAGTGAAATCTCTTTGGAGGATAAGGTTGATTGCTCTGAATTTGTTAAAAGCGAACCTAAACCTGCGAAAGTCTTAATTTCTAAAAATTCAGTTGAGTTTGCACATTTTTCTGAAGTTAAATCAAAAGTTTTAAAAGAAAAAGCAAATGTTTTCCAAAAGGTTCAAACTGTTCCTAATCAGGTTTTCGCAACCAAGGGACTAAACAAAAATCAAACTGTAGAACTGACGTCCTTGGTCGAAGAAGACAATAAAGGTGGTTGTAATGAATTTTTCTGGTCAACTCCTATCGACAATGCAGATGAAACCAAAGGTTTATCTGAAATGACCTCTTGGACAACGAAGAGCAGATATGTGGCAGAACCTCTAAACAAAGTCAACTCAAGCTACGAAAAGGGAGTCCAAGTGGAACCAAGAATGTTCCAAGTAATACGTCATCGAGAAATACCGAAACTCCCCTTAGAAAGCCAAAATCTAGGGAAAATATTCATAAATCCTCTGAGAAGTTCGCAGCTCAAAAACGTCAAAGAAATGCGAGATATAACAAAAATCTGAAAGAAAGAAAGCATTCTTGGAGATCCAAAAATCCCAACTTCGTTTATCAAGAAAAATAATCCAATTCAAATGTGAAAGTCTCTTCACATGCGAAACCCAGGAGTTTTCCACGAACTCAGTATAAGTCTCCTGTAACACCCATAAAATCATGCCAATTTAAAACTTTTTAAATCATTCAAAAACCAATAATTATTACAAATTTGTTTTCAAAATAGTTCCATGTCAGAGTATCCCAGAATCAAATCATAAAAATATAAGGAGGTGCACGATCACGCCTTCCCCTTCCCGCCATCATCAGAAGTACCTGAAACAAATTCAACAACTGTAAACCCGAAGCTTAGCGATTTCCACCAAAATATCGATGCCATACAAACCATAACCATATCATAACAAACAACATGCATATATAGAGTCTACAGTATGACTGGTCCACCCTCACTTGGCCTTCAGTCTACTTGGTCCACTCTCAGAGTCTTCAGCATGACTGGACCGCCCACACCGGGCCTTCAGTCTATGTGGCCCACTCTCAGAACCTTCAACATGTCTGGTCCGCCCTTCTATGCCTTCAGCCAGTCTAGACCGTTCTCCGGGCCTTCGGCCTAACTGATATGCCCCCATGGCCTACAGTCTATCCTGGCCGCCCTGGGTATGTTGGCCTATAACACAAAGCAGGTCTGCCTCAACCCACCCCCAATCATAAAAACAACACATAGATAACAAATTCTAGCATATACAAATAGTCAAATCGATCTAACAGATCACTAATCATAGTATCATCCTGCATACCAGGATACCGACCTAACCGGTCACTAACATAACATCATCCTATAACCATGATACAGATCTAACATATCACTAACATAGCATCATCTTATAACCAGGATACAGTCAAGGTCAACAGTCCATGTTGACCTAACTCATCGAGTGCAGCTTACTCACTCATCGAGTTCATTTAGAACTCAAAGAATTGCAAAAACCCTAGTTGACTCGCCGAGTTTCTAGACAAATCGTCGAGTCCATGCAATGTTCAAAACGTCGGGAAAACCCTAACCAACTCGTCGAGTCACCTTGCTAACTCGCCAAGTTCATGCAGAATTTAGAAAGCAGGAAAACCTCATCCAACTCGTCGAGTTGACAATGCAGCTCATCAAGTTCCTTCAGTCCATTTCTCACTCAGACGCTTTTAAGCGAAACCAAAGCCCCAAACTGTAGATCTAGGCTCCTAGGGTACAGTTATCACGTAAAGTTGCTAACTTTACGTGCATGCAAGGCCTTAAATGCCAAAACCAAGCTAAGGAAGAGGTTTAAGCCAAAGAGAAGGACCAAAGCTTGATAAATTTGATAACTTTATGACTATGAGGACTTAGAGGAGTCCAGATCTGAAGTTACAACTTCAGATCATGCTCAATACCAGAAATGACCCACAAATATGCTAGAAATGGCCTAAAACCCTTGAATGAGGAGATCTAACACTAGAATGATCATAGTAACAACTTGTTACCTTCAAATGGAAGCCAAGACGGAGTAGGAACTGGATCTACAAGCTTCTCCTTGATACAAGCTCTTGAATCTTCAAGTTTCATTCACTAAAACCACCTTCCAAGCTTTCTCACACAAAAAATGAGGAGTAATACACGATTAGGGTTTTCTGAGGTCAAGGGGGGCGATAAGAGAGGCAGGAGGCTAATGAGCCTTTAAATAGGTTGCAAAACCCTGGAAATTAGGGTTTCCATGCATAGCCCATACTCTTCGAGTTGGGGTCCACCAACTCGTCGAGTAGATGCCACAAACCACGCGGGCTGACCAGGTTCGACACGATGAGTTGGGGCCTCCAACTCGTCGAGTTTCCACAATGATATGAATATAAAGCTTTAAAATTTATACCTGGGAGTCGGGATGCTACAATTCTCCCCCACTTGAACTAGACTCCGTCCTCGAAGTCTGCTGCAGTGAACAACTCCGGATAATGCTCCCGCATCTCAGCCTCCGACTCCCAAGTCCACTCGGATCCCCTCTGATGCTCCCATTGTATGTTTACCAATGGTACTTCCTTGTTCCGTAGAACTTTCACATTCCTCTCCAGAACGGCCACTGGCCTCTCTACGTAATTCAGGCGCTCATCGACATGTATATCATCTAATGACACCACTGGCTCCTCGTCTAGTATGCACTTCCGCAGCTGCGAAACATGGAAAGTGTTGTGGATCTGACTAAGCTCTCTGGGAGATCTAGTCTATACGCCACTTTGCCAACCCTGACAAAGATCCTAAATGGCCCGCTGCATCGGGGACCCAACGTCCCCCTCTTCCTGAAGCGAATCACACCCTTCCAGGGTGAGACCTTTAGGAGTACCATATCACCAACCTGAAACTCCAACTCAGATCGACGCCGGTCGGCGTAACTCTTATGCCGAATCTGTGCGGTCTGCAGACGCTACCTGATCTGCTGTATCATCTCGGTAGTCTGCAGGACTACCTCGGTCCGACCCATCACCCTGTGACCAACCTCGCCCTAATAGACTGGGGTGCGACATCTCTGTCCATACAACAACTCATAAGGTGGAGCGCATATGATGGCGTGATAGGTGTTGTTGTAGGAGAACTCTGCAAGGGGTAGGTAGGAGTCCCAGCTCCTACCGAAGTCAATAACGCATGCCCTCAACATATCCTCGAGGGTCTGAATGGACTGCTCACTTTGGTCGTACTGAAATGCAACCGCGTGCCCAGTTCCTCGTGGAACTTCTGCCAGAAACGGGAGGTGAACCGAACATCACACTCTGAAGCGATAGAGACCGGAACCCCATGGAGAGCGACAATATCGCGTATATATACATCGGCCAGCTTCTCGGCCGATGAGCTCTCCCGAATGGGCAGAAAGTGGGCAATCTTGGTCAACCGATCCACGATGACCCATATAGTGTCGAACCCCTTTGTCGTTCTCGAAAAATTGGTGATGAAGTCCATCATGATCTGCTCCCATTTCCACATGAGAATCTCTAGAGGCTGTAGTTTGACATGCAACCTCTGGTGCTCGGCCTTGACCATCCTGTAGGTCAAGCACCTCTCGACGTACCAAGCAATCTCTTGCTTCATGCACGACCACTAGTAACTCAAACTCAGATCCCGGTACATCTTGGTGGCCCTCGGGTGAATAGAGAAACGAGACTTGTGAGCCTCCTCCAGTACAATTTGTCTGATCCCTCCAGACATCAGAACCCAGACCCGACCGCAACGGGTCAATAACCACCGACTGTCCTGCACAAATCGGGTGATCTCACCTCTAATCCGCTCAAGTTTCCAGTTCTCCTGCCGTACACCCTCAGCCCGAGCTTCCCTGATCAAGCTCACAAGTGGATAATCCACTGATATCCTCATACATGTCCCTGGAGTAGAAGATCCAGCTGACTTGTGGCTCAGGGCGTCTGCCACAATGTTCGCTTCACCTAGATGGTAAATGATCTCACAGTTATAATCCTTGACTACGTCCAGCCACCTGCGTTGCCTCATGTTCAGGTTTGGCTGATCCATGATGTGTCTCAAACTCTTGTGGTCCGTGTATATGGTACAGCGGACCCCATAGAGATAATGTCTCTAAATCTTGAGAGAGAATACCACCACTCCGAACTCCAAATCATGTGTGGGGTATCTCGTCTAATGCAACTTCAACTGACGCGATGCGTCGGCTATCACCCATCCTCTCTGCATGAGGACCGCTCCCAATCCCGTGATGGATGCATCACAGAACACTACAAAATCCTCAAATCCATCCAGGAGAGTCAAGACTGGGGTCTCGTAAAGTCGTTGTCGAAGGGTCTCAAATGCCCTCTGCAGCTCGGGGCCCCACGGGAAATCCACCCCCTTCCTCGTCAGACGAGTGAGGGGTACTGCAATCTTGGAGAAATCCTGTATGAATGTCTAGTAGTACCCTACCAATCCTAAGAAGCTTCTGATATCCGAGGGAGATTTCGGAATCTCCCACTGCATAACAGCCTCGATCTTGGCCGGATCGACCAAAATCCCCTCCTGTTTTACGAGATATCCAAGGAGCTGAACCTCTCGTAACCAAAACATGCACTTCGAGAACTTGGCATAAAGCCGTTCTCGTCTCAAAACTCCTAATAACTCCTGAAGATGCTCCTCGTGCTGCTCCCTGGTCTTGGAATACACCAAGATGTCATCTATTAACACAATAACTGAGCGATCAAGCATCGGTCTGCATAACCGATTCATCAGGTCCATAAATATAGTTGGCAGATTGGTGAGCCCAAATTGCATCACCACAAACTTGTAGTGTCCATAACGAGTCCGGAACGCGGTCTTCTCCACGTCCTCCTCCCGTACCCTGACCTGATGGTACCCGAACCTCAAATCTATCTTGGAGAACCAAGATGCTCCCTGTAGCTGATCGAAGAGATCATCGATCCGTGGTAGTGGATAACGGTTCTTCACCGTCAGCTTGTTCAACTCCCGGTAGTCAATGCACATCCGGTGTGAACCATCCTTCTTCTTCACGAAGAGAATCGGTGCTCCCCATGGAGAACTGCTCGGACGAATGAACTGCTTGCCTAGCAGCTCCTGTAGCTAAGATGACAGCTCCTGCATCTCATATGGTGCTAATCGGTACGACGTCTTGGCAACAGGGGCCGCACCTGGCACAAGGTCAATCCTAAACTAGACCTGCCTCTCCGGAGGCACTCCGGGTAACTCCTCTGGAAACACGTTGGCGAACTCCATGACGACTGGAACCTATGAAACTGAGGTCTGATCCCTGACCTGCGTATCCACCACATACGCTCGATAACCCACACACCAGTGCTGAATATACTGTCGAGCCCTGGCGGCTGAGTAGAACCCTGAACCCAACCTGGTGCCCTCGACGAAGATAACCAGTTCTCCCCCACTTGGGGTTCGAACTACCAATCACTGACGCTCGTAGTCGATCATGGCACCGAAGCGACTCAACCAGTCCATACCCATAATCACACATACATCCCCCATGGGAATCAGAATCAGGTCTATCGGGAAAGATACCCCAAAGATCTCCAAAACACAACCCCGATAGACCGAAGAAGCAGAAATCCTGTGTTCGTTGGCGATGGAGACTCGCAACAGACACTCTAGCTCTCCCACAGGCAAACCGAACTCCCTACTGAACGATCGAGAGACAAACGACCGACTCGCCCTGGAGTCAAATAATACCAAAGCAGGTAAGGAGTTCACTAAGAATGTACCTAACATGGTACAACACATATAAGCAGAAAAAATATATAATCAGTAAGATAAAGGATAGAAACATACCAGCAACCACATCTGGTGCTTTTGTGGCCTCATCGGCTGTAAGCTGGAAGGCGCGTCCCTGGGCCCTCGGGGGCCCTACTCTACCCTGACTCCCGTCAGTAATCCTCAGTGTAGCCGGCACTAGAGCATATGTCGGCCAGGCAGCGAGTTGTGGACAGTTGGTCTTCACGTGACCAACCTGGTTGCAGTGGTAGCAGATCCTCATATCCTGAGCCGGGTCCGGTTGGCGACAATCCCTCGCAAGGTTCCCCTCCTTACCGCATTTGCGACATGCACTACCCGATCTGCAAACTCCGGAATGACCCTTCCCGCACGTCCCACAAGTGCGGCCGCGTTGGCCCCCAGACCTAAAATCAGCGGTCTTGGTCCACTTCGGTGCAGGCTGTGACTGTGTCGCGACCTGCCTCTGCTCCCGAAGCTGTAACTCGATCTCAAGATCACGCCGCCTAGCAGCCTCCTGTAACTACAGTAGTGTATCGCAACGCTGGGTAGCAACAAACTGACGGATGTCAGTCTTGAGCATGCTCAGATAACGTGTCATCTAAGCCTTCTCGGAAGCAAACTACAGGCAAAACATCGCCCTCTCAGTGAATATGCGGGTGATCTCCGTCACCGACTCCGCATCCTGTCTCAAATCTAAAAACTGATGTGCCAGCCGCTCGCGCTCAACCCGTGGTATGTAGCGAGCGCGGAACATATCCCTGAACTGCTCCCAAGTAACCGCAGCTCTCTGATCATCTGTATACGACCCCGTCATCAACCTCCACCAGTCTTTGGCTCCGGACCTCAGCAGGTTCATAGCACACCTGACCTTCTGGTAAGCAGGACATGAGCATGTGAAGAAACATGCCCCCACGTTAGACAACCACCTCATGGCTACGATCGGGTCCTGAATCCCATCAATAGTCGGGGGCTTTGTGTTATCGAAGTCCCTGTACTGAAAATCCCGACTGGCCCCACTACTTGCAGCGGCTATGGCTACGGATGTTGCAGCGGCAACCATCTCAGCAAGAGTTGTATAGTGCTCATCGAAATACTCCACCATAGCAGTCTTGATAGACCCAAACATCTTTGGCAGTTGTGCCCAAAACAATGTATTAACCTCATCATGCAGGATCTCTCGAATCCTGGTGTGCAACTCAGCCGGCCTCATCTGACCAATGACCTCGGGCACTGCTTTCTCACCCTGACTGCCATCTCCTGATCGTGATCCGGATTCAGTCACAAAGCACCTCGTAACCACCATGCTGAAAATATACCACGAAGATATCAGATATTCCATACAATAATCGGGGAACCAACTCCCAACAAATCCCTAGCGTTTGTGACTTCCTTGATACGCGTATGGGTCCTGTGCTTTCAGTAGTACGAGCCCATACTACCTTCTACACCTACCCATATTTGTCTCAAGTATCATCACAACTCCCTAACAATATACATAGATATGGCGAGCGCTAAATCCTCACTCCTAAAGGAAGGCTAAATGTCTCATAACTGGCCAACTGACCCCGCACAACCCATCCATGAAACTTCCACCAACCCTGCAGAACTAGTGTATGCTAGCCATACATAACGCTGGACCCTATAGACTTTCGAATACCGGATCCTACCCTAAGCCCTTCATCAAACAAGAACAGGAAATAAGGCCAAACCAAACATTCTCAGGCTATAAGATCCTAATTATGTACGACCGTGATGCATACACTAAGCAACTACAGTAATGATGTCAATTTCATATAAGGAAAACCCTAGGCTATCAGGCATCATATAATCAGGCAGTTCTATCATGCAATTCCTGAAGATTCCTAGCCTAGTACTAGCATGTTGTTCTAACATTACATAAAATCAAATAATCCATAAGGTATTTTGGGGTCTACTAACTGGCTCCGGATGATCGTACACTTGCATCCTCCTTTAGTACTTTGAAAACCATGTAAAAATCATTTTAAAAATCTTGTCCTTAGTTTGATACTGGATTCACACGAGTGTTCCTCTAATTCACTCAAACCAAGGCTCTGATAACAACTTGTAACACCAATACAAATCATGCCAATTTAAAACTTTTTAAATCATACAAAAACCAATAATTATTACAAATTTGTTTTCAAAATAGTTCCATGTAAGAGTATCCCAGAATCAAATCATAAAAATACAAGGAGGTGCACGATCACCCCTTCGCCTTCCCGCGATCATCAGAAGTACCTGAAACAAATTCAACAACTGTAAGCCCGAAGCTTAATGAGTTCCCCCAAAATACCAACGCCATAAAACCATAACCATATCATAACAAACAGCATGCATATATAAAGTATACAGTGCGACTGGTTCGCCCTCACCGGGCCTTCAGTCTACTTGGTCCACTCTCAGAGTCTTCAACATGACTGGACCGCCCGCACCGGGTCTTCAGTCTATCTGGCCCACTCTCAGAACTTTCAGCATGTCTGGTCCGCCCTTTCAGGCCTTCAGCCTGTCTGGACCGTTCTCCGGGCCTTCGGCCTAACTGATATGTCCCCATGGCATCCAGTCTATCCGGGCCGCCCTGGGTATGTTGGCCTATGACACAAAGCAGGTCCGCCTCAACCCACCCCCAATCGTAAAATCAACACATAGATAACAACTGCTAGCATATACAAACGGTCAAATCTATCTAACAGATCACTAATCATAGAATCATCCTAAATACCAGGATACCGACCTAACCGGTCACTAACATAGCATCATCCTATAACCAGGATACAAATCATAAAGGGTCGACCTTGGTGCCTTAGACCCTGTTGATATAGTGAGAAGAACTCACCTCACAATGTCGAACTGTACTGAACTGAAAGATCACGGCTGCAAACTCAACCACCTACAACCACCATTGATCCAAAACCATAAATTCCCAAATTACCAAATACCCCCAGAATTCACACTTGGTTAACCCCTGGTCAAGGCCAAAGTCAACAGTCAAGGTCAACAGTCCATGTTGACCCAAATCGTCGAGTGCACCTTACTAACTCGTCGAGTTCCTTCAGAACTCAAATAATTGCGAAAACCTTAGTTGACTCGCCAAGTTTCCAGACAACCCGTCGAGTCCATGCAATGTCCAAAACGTCGGGAAAACTCTAACCAACTTGTCGAGTCACCTTTCTAACTCACCGAGTTCATGCAAAATCCAGAAAGTGGGAAACCCTCATCCAACTCGTCGAGTTCACTATACAACTCATCGAGTTCCTTCAGTCCATTTCTCATTCAGACACTTTTAAGCGAAACCAAAGCTCCAAACCGTAGATCTAGGCTCCTAGGGTACAGTTATCACGTAAAGTTGCTAACTTTACGTGCATGCAAGGCCTTAAATGCTAAAACCAAGCTAAGGAAGAGGTTTAAGCCAAAGATAAGGGCCAAAGTTTGATAAATTTGATAACTTTATGACTATGAGGGCTTAGAGGAGTCCAGATCTGAAGTTACAACTTCAGATCATGGTCAATACCAGAAATGACCCAAAAATATGCTAGAAATGGCCTAAAACCATTGAATGAGGAGTGCTAACACTAGAATGATCAAGGTAACAACTTGTTACCTTCAAATGGAAGCCAAGACGGAGTAGGTACTGGCTCTATAAGCTTCTCCTTGATACAAGCTCTTGAATCTTGAATTTTCATTCACTAAAACCACCTTCCAAGCTTTCGCACACACAAAATGAGGAGTAATATACGATTGGGGTAGTCTGAGGTCAAGGGGGCGATAAGAGAGGCAGGGGGATAATGAGCCTTTGAATAGGGTGCAAAACTCTGTAAATTAGAGTTTCCATGCACAGCCCCTACTCGTCGAGTTGGGGTCTACCAACTCATCGAGTAGATGTCATAAACGATGCGGGCTGACCAGGTTCGACACGACGAGTTCGGGCCTCCAACTCGTCGATTTTCCACAATGATATGAATATAAATCTTTAAAATTTATACCTGGGAGTCGGGATGTTACATCTCCATAGGTTTTAAAACAAAAAGTTTTTCAAAACCCCTCTTTTTCAAATCATGCGAAACCTATGGAGAAAACAAAGTCTCACATCTCTCCTAATGCGAATGTTTCAAATTCTGCCAAAAAATCGCAAGATGTTAAGGGCAAAGGAAAGATAGTTTCGGAGCCTAAAGGTCCATTTAAGAGATCCGAGAAGAAAGTTGAGAAGAAAGTTGTCAAGCAACAAATCCAAAATGTACAAAGGAAAATATCCACAAAGGATAAGAACTTAAAAGATAATAGGATCACCGTTTTTCAAATTACAAAGAAAGATAGCACCACCTTGGTTAAAAGATCTTATTTAGTTGATGTTGCTATTACTTTTCCTATTTCTGTGAAAGCCTCACGTGGACCCAAACAAGTTTGGGTTCCTAAATCTGTTTGATTTATGTAGGTGATTCGTGACGAGCAGTTTGACTCTGAATGGTATATTGATAGTGGTTGCTCGCGTCACATGACAGGAAGGAAGGAAGAGATGAGAGAGTTTAGAGCACTAAAGGATGGTGGAAGAATGAAGTTCGGCAATAATTCACTCGGAGAAATAAAGGGTTATGGAATGATCATGAATGGGGAATTTTCCATTCGCAAGGTCGCATACGTGCAAGGCTTACAACACAAACTTATAAGTGTTTCGCAATTGGTTGTTGATACCGGATTGAAATTTTTGTTTGATGATGAGGGATATGAGATTATCGAAAAGGAGACCAAAAAAGTGCTCCTAAAGTCAAAGCACAAAGGCAAGATGTATCCACTCAATCTAAACCCCATCAAAGGGAAGCATGCCATTTGTTTACTTACGAAAGCTTCTACAGATGATACCTGGCTGTGGAATCGAAGACTCTCGCACCTCAATTTTAAAGACATCAATAAACTTGTTTTTGGTGATCATGTGCGATGGCTTCCTCTATTGAAGTTTTATAAAGAACATCTTTGTGCAGCCTGCAAAATGGGTAAGCAGAGCAGGAAGAGTCATCCAATAGTTGTGAATACGAAAGTCATAGAACCACTTGAACTCTTGCATATAGACCTTTGTGATCCTTATGCAATTGAAAGCATTGGTGGTAACAAATATATACTTCTAATTGTTGATGATTTTTCTAGATTTACCTAGGTGAATTTTCTTAAGCAGAAATCAGAAGCCACTCCCAAGCTCAAGGATTTTATAAAGCAAATAGAGATTCAACTGCGAAAGCTGGTTCGTAACATTCGCAGTGACAACGGTTTGGACTTCAAAAACCAAGGGTTTGAGGAATTCCTGACTACGAAAGGAGTAACTCACAACTTTTCGGCTCCTTACACTCCTCAACAAAACGGGTTCGTTGAAAGACGAAACCGCTCTTTGTGCGAATCTGCGAGAACCATGCTGTCATTTGCGAATCTGCCTCTTTACTTCTAGGCGGATGCTATAGGAACTGTCTGCTTTACACAAAATCGATCAATCCTTAATAAGAGATTTTCTATCACTCCCTATGAGATTATAAATAATCGAAAACCTAATGTCAAGTTCTTTCATGTGTTTGGTTCTAGGTGCTTCATCTTAAATTCCAAAGAGCAAAGGAACAAATTTGATGTGAAAGCTGACGAAGGTATTTTCTTGGGGTATTCTCTGACATCTAAGGCATATAGGGTTCTCAACAAAAAGTCCAAAAATATAGAAGAAACGTACTATGTCACATTCGATGACAATTATTTAAAGAAGCATCAGAAGAATGACAGTCAATCAAAGGAGATCTTTCCCAAGCTGAATCCAGCTACAATTCCACTCTCTACGAAGAGTTCATGAACTTATTCGATGAGCAAGAAAAGGAAATCTCCTCAGAATCAAAAGCAGCTGACAACTAGGAAGACGAACTGAAGAAAATCATTGATGACGTTGCGAAAGATCTAGAACAAAAGGCACCAAGTGCGAATGAACCTCAAGCTGCAAATTCGCCATTTCAGGGGGAGGGTTCTACTTCAACCTCCACACCTGGTACACCTTTTCAGGGGGAGCATTCAACTCCTCAAGTGACCCACGTAAGTCCTCTCCAGGGGGAGAATCCGATTCCATAAGAAGAGGTACATACATCATTCGAGGGGGAGAATGATAATACGAATGATGATTCGGATGTGCAGTCAGAATTTGAGGATGTAAATGATGAATTGGATCCAACCTATGATCCTACTACCCTCCGTTGACCAAAACGACCAGAGATCATCCAAAAACTCAAGTTATTGGAGGATCATCTTCAGGAATTCTTATGATAGCACAACAAAAGGAGAAGCAGACTGCATTATTCTCTAAAGTGGAATATTGCATGTTCAACTCGTTTATCTCCAAAATTAAACCTAAAAATGTTCAAATTGCTCTTGATCATTCTGATTGGGTGCAAGCAATGCAGGAGGAGCTCAATGAATTTCAAGGAAACAAGGTCTGGAGATTTATTCCCACTCCAAAGGTTGCATTTGTTGTTGGTCTAAAATGGATCTTTCGTAACAAACTAGACAAAGAGGGAAATGTGATACGAAACAAGGAGCAGCTTGTTGTTAAAGGGTATTTCCAATAAGAAGGCATAGATTACGAGGAAACATTCGCACCAGTTGCAAGACTTGAATCAGTTACATCTTCTTGGCATATGCAGCGCACAAAAACTTTGAAGTATATCATATGGATGTTAAGAGTGTTTTTCTGAAAGGGGAATTAGAAGAAATAGTATATGTGGAACAACCACCAGGGTTCATAAACAAAAAATATCCCAATCACTGTTACATTCTGGACAAAGTAGTTTATGGTCTAAAGCAAGCTTCAAGAGCCTGGTACGAAACTCTTACTTTCTTTTTAAAACAGGCTAAATTTAAACAAGGATCGGTCGACTCAACCTTCTTTCGCAAGAAAGATGGTGAACACTTGATGATCGTCCAAATTTATGTTGATGACATCATCTTCGGATCAACTAACCCCAACTTAACTACCAAGTTCCGAAAGTTGATGGAAATTAAGTTTGAGATGAGATCCATGGGTCTGATTAACTTTTTCCTTGGTTTGAATATAAGGCAGAGTCAGGAAGGTATCTTTATCAATCAGGAGGCTTATACAAAGACCTTACTTGCTAAGTTTGGAATGGTGGGAGAATCAAAGGTGAAGGTTCCAATGGCATTCGGAACGAAACTAACACCGTCTCTGGACAAACCATCTGCTGATATGACACTCTATCGTCAAATGATAGGTTCATTGATGTATCAAACTACTAGTCGTCCAGATATCATGTTTTCTGTTTGCGATCATGCCATGTTTCAAGCGAATCCCCACGAACCCCACATGAATGATGTTAAGAATATCTTCAGGTATCTCAAACGAACATCCTCGCTAGGCATTTGATACCCATCAAGCTCAGGTTTCTTTGTGCAAGCGTTTTCGGATGCTGATCTCGGAGGTTGCGGTTTGGATCGAAAAAGTACAACAGGAGGATGTCAATTTCTTGATGGAAAACTCGTGAGTTGGCAATCCAAAAAGCAACCTTGTGTCTCCCTATCAACTGCTGAAGCAAAATACATAGCCGCTGCCTCTTGTACTTCACAAGTTATCTGGATTCAATGTCAGCTTCGTGACTATGGTATCAATATGAAGCAAATCCACTTATACTGTGATTCTGAGAGCACCATTTTCATTTGTCACAACCCAGTGAAACATTCAAAGACCAAACACATCGTACTGAGGTATCACTTCATCAAAGATCATGTGGAAGATGTAAATGTCGAGATACACTTTGTTAGATCCGCTGATCAGCTGACCGACATCTTCACGAAAGCCTTGCCTGAACAAACCTTTAATCATATTCTTCAAGGCTTAAGAATGATTGAGGCTGAATCAGTTCCGAAACTACCTTCGCATTAGAAAAGTATTGTTTGAGCTGTGAATCGGTGCGAATGTTCGTAATAATTCGCAGTCAATTGTTCATCCGCGAACGCTCGCAGTGACTCGCAGTCCACTGTTCATTTGAAGTTTTCGGAGCTTCTTGTATACTTTGGTATATTCCATGTTTTTTATTATTATTTAATTCTATTTTTATTTCTTTTTCAGAAAATTGAAAATCCAAAATATTTTATTTTTTTCTGTTTTATTTCTTTTTCAGAAGAACAAAAATGAAAAAATATTTTCTTTATTTTCATTACTTATTTCTTTTCATAAAATATTCAAAAATTCCAAAATTATTAGATAATTGAGCAGGTTTGAAGGCACATATCTTGGTGATCTCAATTATGAATGATGGGGCAGGTATAACTTTCCTAATATATGCACTAGTTAAGTGTCCCTAGAAGCATGCTGATGCATGTAGTCCGAAGCCTCTAAGAATCTATGTTGAAGCCTTAATGAATCGATGATACCAATCGTTTCTTTCCAATAAGGCTATTTATTCACATAATTCATGAGCTACCTTACTCTTCTCACAGTGAGTTAAGAGTTGACTGCTTCGTCACTTTCGCATAGCAGAGGTACATTTTTCTTTGGAACCACCTCCGACTACTTCTCCATTACTTTCGAAATCATTAATGTAACCCTTGAGATTCTCAGAAATTACCACTGAGGTTTATGGTTACACAATCACTGTGTTTATGATCTTAAATTCGCTATAACCACGAATTGAGTGAAACCCAAAATCCAACACACATTTAAGAATAGACGGTGAACAATATAAATGTTCTAGCTTTTCACCAGGGAATGAACGAATAAATTTCCACATTCGTGGCTTGTACCTTGAAATCTATTTTTATTTTTGCGAGATCTTAATGAAATGCTCTAGACCTAAGACATTTCTACCCAAAAGATCCAGTTTTTATTTTTGCTTGAGATTTCTATATTTATCCAGCCACCAAAATAATTTCAAAGCATACTTGTTTTTATGGCTACATCGACAAGAAAAGTACTTCATCCTAATGTTCGAACTTATGTTAAGTTTTGTAGTTTGGTTGAAGAGGAAGCCACCCTTTAAGCTTAATGAAAAGAAGCCTTTCACTGTGTCTCATCAAACAGATGATCGTAATTCAACGGGACACGACACAAGCACTGCAACGTCACTCTTGACTGTGAAGGAAGAGACCGTTGCCAGGGATCCATCTGCTTTACGTCTTTGATGACATCACTTAGAATCCCTTAGAAAAATTGTTTATTTCTTTATATTTGGCACACTCTTGCACGAAGATCATTATGATTTTCAAAAATATGGTTCGTTGTCCTAATGGTTACTTTCAGGTTCGGAGTACAGTAAACGGTAATCAATTGCGAAAGTACCAACTGTGAAAGTATGGAATTGCGAAAGTTAGAAACTGAAACGATGGTATTTATGGATAAGATTTGAATTTGGGCGCATGAAAATTGAAAGACGCCTACTGTCAGCTATGCTCTCACACCCCCAAATCGAAACGACGGAAACATTCGGGGCCGGAGGACGTCATGTACAATATCACAACAATTGAGTAATAGTAATCAAAGCAACAACCATTACATTGATAAAGTATAGTTCTTACATCTGTTCATAACATGGTTTGTATGACAACAAAAGTATATAATAAAAATGATAAGACGTGACTGCATAATGCTCCGTCTTCTCAAAACCTGTAAGTGTACCTGTCTACTGGTTCCCTGAGAATACAAGTGATTTTGAAATTGTATCAACATTTAAGTTGGTGAGTTCATAAGCATGTTTGTATATGAAATTAGTATGTTGTTCTTTGAAAATGTAAGTATGTTCTTCCAGAAAGTCCTATATTTTCTGTTGTAAATGAATTGTAGTCTTAATACTGTAAGACCAAAACGTGTAAGTGTTATTGTACTCATTAATAGTATATCATAGTCTTATTATTATTTAAAACCAAATGAAAATGAATGTTCTCCGAAAAGTAAGTTTCTTTGTACTGGAAAATAGTATACTGTATGTGTTCTTATATGAAAACTCTCTAAATGTATGTGCCTGGATTTCACCAACTGTAATGTAAAATATTGTATTGTAGTTCTATTATTTAATAAAACTACTTGAAGTTGGTTATGTATTCTTACACTAATCGTATTGTTCAATACCAAATTGTGAGTTATTATAACCATGCTTGATGACCTAATATGGCC